>NC_083357.1:39454015-39754015 GCF_030254825.1 Meriones unguiculatus
CTTTAAAAACTGCAGCTATTAGTGAATTGAAAAACCTGTTTCAGGATTTTTTCTTAAAATTGATTTTATACATATATAAAATTGTATGTTCTATATAACATTCATATATATAAGTTATAGGTATGCATATATTTATAATTCTATTTTATATATTCATCCTTAAAATTCTATTTCTGTAGATCCACTTCTGGTACCACAGTCTTTATTAGTCAGGGTTCTTTTAAAAAAAATGAAAATGATGGAATGAAAATATATATTAAAATACTACATTTTACTATATATAAAATATATTTAAAAGGGATTCATGAGAGTGGCTTACAGGCTGAAATCAGTGGTACAGTCCAACAATCAAGTAGTTGTTCAGTTTCCAAGATTGAATATATCTGTATTTCCAGTCTGGTCTGGAGTTCCCAAGGATTCCTACAGAGATCCTGGTATTCAGTTTATGTTGGAATCCCAAAGAAGGAGATTTTAACTTTAGCAAATGCCTCGGCAACAGGATAGATGAACTAAGGAGAATGAAAACAAGCAGACAAAAACTAAAGTTTCTTTCTTCCCTGCCCTTTCATGTGGGCTGCCACCAGAAGATGTAACCTAGATTTAGTGTTTCTGTTCCCACATTAAAAAAGCCAGTTAAGAAAATTTTTTCTTAAAATTTATTTTATATATAAATAATTATATATATTATATATAACAGTCATATAATATATACATATATTTATAATTCTATTTTATATATTCATCCCTAAAATTCTGTTTCTCTAGAGCCAGCCCTTATCTGTGTACCAGCATCTTAAGTTTTTCGAGATCTCATATGTCGTCAAGTTGTCAACCAAGATTACCAAAAACATATTTGCAGCTGCAACAGGTTGGATACAGCAGATAGATAGGCACGTTTCCCAGGAAACAAAAATGGTGAATGTGCTGGATCTAGAGTTTGTTCCCATCCTAATTATTGGTTTCTATATCTTTACAGGAAGAAACAGAGGTGGCCCCACTCTTGGCAGTGTTCCCATAGTGGCAGAACGTGGAAGCCGTGAAAGACCCATCCAGAGGATGCCACGCCAGCCCAGTGCTACTAGGCTGCCCAAGGTGGGAGGACCTGGGAAAAGTAACTCCTAAAGCAGCCCATAGCCTGGAACAGAGACTGCACCTTGCACAGAGTCCTCACAGCAGATGCTGTTCACCTCTGCACTTCCTTAAACCTTTCTGAGGAGCTGGGTATCTCTATCTGCTGCTTTTTGATATTATTAAAGCAGAGATTTAGTGCAAGTTCTGTGTGCAGTCCTGGATTTGCTACAGCCAAACTAACTAGGATACATAACAGTGGTTTTTACCTTTTTGGATCTTATTTGGATCTAAGAATATAAGTATATTGATGAGCCTTTTTATAAACAAGTCTGCATGCTTTCCAAAATGTAAAAAGTTCCCTACAAGACCAGCGGTAGGCAGGGTGCCAATATGATCACCTAGTGAGCTGAAGCTCAGGAATGGATGGACTGTCACTCTCTGGATCATACATGTTATAGAGACCTCAGTAATATGTGTTTACTCTGACCCCCAAATCCCTCCCACCTTCACAACCCAGTTTTAGGGATTTTGTGGATACTGCCCCCTCCCTCCCTTCCTTCCTTCCTTCCTTCCTTCCTTCCTTCCTTCCTTCCTTCCTTCCTTCCTTCCTTTTTTAAATTTTATTTGATATAAGTGCTCACTATAAAACCCATGCTGGCCTAGAATCCTCTGGCCTCTGCCTCTTTAGTTCTAGGACTGAACTCCATGTACATTCCACACTTGCCATGCCTAACTGGACTGTTTATTTCTAAGCTTTTTCACTTTGTTAGAATGCTTCCTCAGTGTAGAAATGACCAAACATGTGCTCTTAGTGGGCCCAAGCCTCCGCCATAGTTTTGATGTTGTTGAGCATTCATACAGTCTGTTGCTCTTTGCCCTGGTCTCCCCAAGGCCATAGTTGGGAAAGGGCTAGTAGTTACTGCTCACCTGCCTGAGAATACAAGAAAGCACTCCACAATGCTGGAATCAAGCCCATAAACAGTGACTACTTTCTATTAAACAGAAAACACACCCTTCTGTGACCACCTTCTGCCCATACTCTGGGGAAAACATTATTTCCATCAGCACCCCCATCACCCTTATGATCTTTGTGTTGAGGGCAGGCATGTTGTGAGCTGCAGTCATATAATTATTTTTGTCTCTACTTCATGACTGTGATTTTGCTACTGTTATGAATCCTAATGTAGCATCTGATATGCACGATATCTGATATGTGACCCATGCAAAAGGGGTCGTTCCACCTTCAAAGGGGTCACAACAGGTTAAGAACCACTGACTTAGGAGGTTGAGGCAAGAGGATCATGAGTACTAAAGAGCCAACAACCTATCTAAAAAAAAAAACTGTTTTAGTGAACTTACCAGAAACAATAAGGATCAAACTACAAAAGGGAACATGAAAAGCAAAACACAGGTCCACACTTCTAACATACAAAGAAGCTGCAAGACTTGGTGATCAACTAGGAAAAAGCAGAGAAGTGACAAAAAAATTATTAAATGTCAGAATTAATTTTTCATACAATTCTCGGGGTGACAAAAATGTAATTTTAAGCACAATAAAATTTACTATAGTTTATTTTTGAATCATATACAGTATGACATTTAAATACAAGCTGATATCCACATGCTTATAGAATGAAATAGCACCTAGGTGAAGATGGCCTATTAACATGTTAACATTCCCATTTAAATATATATATACGTATATATACGTATATATGTATGTGTATATATATACACACACACACACACACACACACCAAGGCAGTAATGGTTGCTATGAAACCCAAATTGTCTTGAACTTACAGTAGTGATCCTTCTGAACATTTCTATGCAGATAGCTATTGATGGTCAAGGGGAAAGCATTTTCTCCAGTGTTAAGATGCACACACTCCTGTAAGCCCAAATTACACTCATTGGGTCACAAAGGCATGAAAGTAGAAGGGATCTAGTTAGTAAATAAAAGGAGGATTTACAGGAGAGGGAGAAGGCCATAAGAAAATAAGTTGTTCATTCAGTCCATTCTCCTGGATGTCTTTGCTGGTCTTCAGTAATATGGAGTCCTGAAGTAGGCTCTAATGACAGTGAAGGAATGGGCTTGAGAGCAAGAGTGAGGGTAAGCAGGTTTGCAAGAACTTCCTTCTATGTTCTTCCTACAGGCTGCTACCAGAAGGTGTAGCCTACATTTAGGATGTCTCTTTCTACTTTAAATGATTTAATCAAGAAAAATCCCTCAAAGGAATACCCAGCCACTTAGGTTTAGTTAATTCCAGATGTTGACAACCGTCATACTGCCTTAGGGTAAAAGGACGGGGAAAAATATTCCAAGCAAATGATCTAGGAAACAGGCAGATGTGGCTGTTTTAATATCTGACAGAATATTTTTAAAAAAACTAATTAAAAAAAGGGACACTTCATAATGGTTAAAAGAATATTATGATTCTACACCATGAGGACGGATAAAAAGAAGAGAAGTGATGTAATATCTCACTGGCTACTTCCTTCAAAAGGGGAACGATGGGAAAGGAATGGTGGGGTGAGGGCTAGGCTCTGTCCCCAATATCTAAGGGTCATACTTCAGATTGACTTTACATAGCAGTGTTGGGGTCCAGAGGAAGCTGCATAAACCACTCAGGCACCAGTCTCAGTCAGATATAGATGTTTTATTGAACTGCATACCCCAAGACTGATCATCATCAGGGACACAGAGTGAACTAGGGAGCCAAACTGTGACAATGAGTGTTTTTCAGAGTTAGCTTATAAAGGCAAACCCTGCAGTCAGCTCATATGGGGCGGGGGTGGTGGATGGTGGGACAGGTTTGTCAGCTCTGACTCAAGTTATGTTTGCTAACTAGACAAACAGTTCTAGTTTACCTTGAAAGTGTGCTTGGCAGCTGGGGATAGCTGTGCTTGTGGTTGGGGAATTTCTAAGAACAAGAAGGCCATAGAGTTTCTCATTGAATATAAACATAGTTTAAGGTCAACCTGACATTGTACAGAGATTCTTTTACATCAGCAATGAGCTGGGATGATGTGGCTGGTGGGCCTGAAACCAAAATGGCCTCAATAGCTGGAGCAGGCCTTAATAGCCAGAAGAGAGTTTTAACTTGATCAGCTGTGGTGAATCATGCAATTGCCTGCATGCACTTCTAGAGAACCCTCTGAAACATAATCATTAGAGGGGCTTATGGGGGGATGCAGAATGAATAAAGTGTAATTGATGAAAAATTAAAAAAAAAAAAGGCTGAAAATGTATGATTTGGTTATAGAGTGAAACTGAGAATTTGCCCAGGAAAATGGAATAGGGGGTGGGGAGGAGTAGAAGTCAGGGAGCAACAAAGAGGAGCCAGTGAGAAGAGGTGGGTATTCATAGATAGGAGCTTCCATATAGAGGTGTGGGAGAGCTGTGGATATTTAGAAAGGGTGAGTCAGGTCAAAAAGTAAAAGATCCAGGAGAGTTGAAAGGTTGGAGGAGAGCCATATGGCTCATTATTCAGGGTTAGGGTGGGACTTGGTAAGGAGGCTGGAAGGTCTGTTCTGGGTATAAGCATGGGAAGGAGTCTGTTGCTATGAAAAGATGTTACTTGAAAGGAATGTGGATCCCTATTGAGGAGGGGACAGGGAATCCTAGGAGTGCTGGACCTTAGTGAGCAGACCGACCTGTTGGTTGGATAAGTACAGAACTAGATGCCTTTCATTGCTAGTGAGTTCTGTTTTTCTTAGCTGTAGTGCTGAAACAAACCAATATCTTGTTCTGTGTCTGGGATATATATTATGCTCAGGAAGAGAGTCATTAATGAGAAATAATTATCCAAATAACATTGTACTTGGTTAAGTATGATATCTAAATTTTGCTGTCCCTTGAACTGTAAAAAGAAACATACTGATCACTTTAATCTTGGTTTTATTTTCCTGCTGGGTGTTTAAGACCATGCTGGTAACAGAACTTAATTTTTTTTTTCTCATTAGTTACATTTTGTTAATTCTGTATCCCAGCTGTATCCCTCATTCCCTCCCCAATCCCACCCTCCCTCCCTCATCTCCTCCCTGCCCCTTTCCAAGTCCACTGATAGGGGAGGACCTCCTCCCCTTTCATATGACTCCGTTTTGTCAGGTATTTTCAGGACTGGCTGCAAAGTCCTCCTCTGTGGCCTAATAGTACTGCTCCTCCCTTGGGAGGTGGGGAGGTCAAAGAGCCAGTCATTGAGTTCCTGTTAGAAATAGTCCTTGTTCCCCTTACTATGGGAAACCAATTGATTACTGAGCTATCACGGGTCACATCCGAGCAGAGGTTCTAGGTTTTATCCTCTCATGGTCTTTGGTTGAGTGTCCATCTCAGAAAAGACCCTGTGCCCAGATATGTTTGGTCCTGTGGAGCTCCTATCCTTTCCACATCAAACTCCCCTTCTTTCATATGATTCCCTGCACTCTGCCGGAGGTTTGGTTATGAGTCTTAGTATCTACTTTGGAACACTGCTAGGTAGAGTCTTTCCAGTGCTTTCTGCGGTAGACTTCTGTCATACGTTCAATGCATATCCCATTTGTCTTTCTAAATGAGGATTGATCATCATACCCCGTGTCTGCTTTCTTGATTATCTTCTTTAGGTGTGTAGATTTCATTATGTTTATCATATCTTTTGGGTCTATATAAGCGAGTATATTCCATGTTTGCCTTTCTCCTTCTGGGATACTTCACTCAGAAGGATCTTTTCTAGATCCCACCACTTGCCTGCAAATTTCATGATTTCCTCTTTTTTGATTGCTGAGTAGTATTCCATTGTGTAAAAATACCATAATTTCTGTACCCATTCCTCCGTTGATGGACATCTGGGTTGTTTCCAGGTTCTGGCTATTACAAATAAAGCTGCTACAAACATGGTTGAGCAAATGTCCTTATTGTGTACTTGAGGAAATTTTGGGTATATGCCTAGCAGTGGTATAGCTGGGTCTTGAGGAAGCACTATTCCTAATTGTCTGAGAAAGCGCCAGATTGACTTCCAAAGTGGTTGTACCAGTTTACATTCCCACCAGCAATGGAGGAGGGTTCCCCTTTCTCCACAACCTCTCCAGCATGTGTTGTGACTTGATTTTTTGATCTTGGCCATTCTGATAGGTGTAAGGTGAAATCTCAGGGTCGTTTTGATTTGCATTTCCCTAATGGCTAATGACGTTGAACATTTCTTTAAGTGTTTCTCTGCCATTCTATATTCCTCTGTCAAGAATTCTCTGTTTAGCTCTGTTCCACATTTTTTAATTGGATTACTTGGTTTGTTGCTTTTTCGACTTCTTTAGTTCTTTATATATCCTGGATATTAGCCCTCTGTCAGATAAAGGGTTGGTGAAGATTCTTTCCCTATCTGTAGGCAGTCGTTTTGTTTTGATGACGGTGTCTTTTGCTTTACAGAAGCTTTTCAGTTTCATGAGGTCCCATTGTTGCTCTTAAAGCCTGTGCTGTTGGAGTTCTGTTCAGGAAGTTGTCTCCTGTGCCAATGAGTTCTAGGCTGTTCCCCACTTTTTCTTCTAACAGATTTAGCGTATCTGGTTTTATGTTGAGGTCTTTGATCCACTTGGAGTTTAGTTTGTGATAAAAGGCAGGGTGATAAATGTGGATCTATTTTCATTTTTTGCATGTAGACATCCAATTAGACCAGCACCATCTACATGTAGAAAAATGCAGTTGGACCAGCACCATTTCTTAAAGTTGCTGTCTTTTTTCCATTGAATGGTTTTGGCTGCTTTGTCAAAAATCCAGTATTCATAGGTACATGGGTTTATTTCTGGGTCTTCTATTCGGTTCCATTGATCCTCCTTCCTATTTCTATGCCAATACCATGCAGTTTTTATTACTATTGCTCTGTAGTACAGCTTGAGATCGGGGATGGAGATACCTCCAGATGATCTGTTATTGTACAGGGTTGTTTTGGAGATTCTGGGTTTTTTGTTTCTCCATATGATGCTGAGAATCTTTTTTTTCAAGGTCTGTAAAGAATTGAGTTGGTATTTTGATGGGAATTGCATTGAATCTGTAGATTGCTTTTGGCAGGATGGCCATTTTCACAATGTTAATCCTACCAATCCATGAGCAAGGGAGATCTTTCCATCTTCTGAGATCTTCTTCAATTTCTTTCTTCAGAGACTTGAAGTTTTTCTCAAACAGGCCTTTCACTTGTTTGGTTAATGTCACCCCAAGGTACTCTATGTTATTAGTGGCTATTGTGAAGGGTGTTGTTTCCCTAATTTCTTTCTCAGCCCTTTTGTCTTTTGTGTACAGGAGGGCTTCTGATTTTTTTGAGTTGATTTTGTATCCTGCCACTTTGCTGAAGGTGTTTATCAGCTGAAGGAGTTCTCTGGTTGAATTTTTGGGGTCACTCATGTATACTATCATATCATCTGCGAATAGTGACACTTTGACCTCTTCCTTCCGATTTGTATCCCCTTGATCTCCTTTAGTTGTCTTACTGCTCTGGCTAGGACTTCAAGTACTATGTTGAAGAGATATGGAGAGAGTGGGCAGCCTTGTCTTGTCCCTGATTTCAGTAGGATTGATTTAAGTTTCTCTCCATTGAGTTTGATGTTTGCTGTAGGCTTGCTGTATATTGCCTTTACTATGTTTAAGTATGTGCCTTGTATCCCTGATCTCTCCAAGATTTAAACATGAATGGGTGTTGGACTTTGTCAAATGCTTTTTCGGGCATCTAAGGAGATGATCATGTGGTTTTTCTCCTTCAGTTTGTTTATGTGGTGGATTACATTGATGGATTTCCGTATGTTGAACCACCCTTGCATGCCTGGGATAAAGCCTACTTGGTCATGGTGGATGATATCTTTGATGTGTTCTTGGATTCGGTTTGCAAGTATTTTATTGAGTATTTTTGCATCAATATTGATAAGAGAGATAGGTCTGAATTTCTCTTTTTTTGTTGGGTCTTTGTGTGGTTTGGGTATCAGGGTGACAGTCGCTTCATAGAATGAGTTTGGTAGTTTTCCTTCTGTTTCTATTTTGTCGAATAGTGTGAGGAGACTTGGTATTAGCATTTCTTTGAAGGTCTGGTAGAATTCTGCGCTGAAACCATCGGGCCCAGGGCTTTTTTTGGAGGGGAGGCTGTTAATGACTGCTTCACTTTCTTTGGGGGATATAGGGTTATTCAGTCTTTCTACCTGATCTTGACTTAATGTTGGTAGATGGAATCTATCAAGAAAATTGTCCATTTCGTTTAGATTTTCAAATTTTGTGGCGTATAGGATTTTGTAGTATGACCTAATGATTGTTTGGATTTCTTCAGTGTCTGTAGTTATGTCCCCCTTTTCATTTCTGATTTTGCTGATTTGGATAGATTCTGTCTGCTTTTTAGTTAGCGTGGCTAAGGGTTTGTCGATCTTGTTGATTTTCTCAAAGAACCAGCTCTTGGTTTCATTGATTCTTTGAATAGTTTTATTTGTTTCTAATTGATTGATTTCAGCCCTGAGTTTGGTTATTTCCAGCCTTCTGCTCCTCTTGGGTGTATCTGCTTCTTTTTTTTTTTAGGGTTTTCAGTTGGGCCATTAAATTACTTGTATGTGATGTTACAAATTTCTTCTTGAAGGCACTTAGTGCTATAAATTTTCCTCTGAGCACTGCTTTCAATGTGTCCCATAAATTTGGGTATGTTGTGCCTTCATTTTCATTGAGTTCTAGGAAGTCTTTAATTTCTTTCCTTATTTCTTCCTTAACCCAGCTGTCATTGAGTAACAAGTTGTTCAGTTTCCATGTGCGTGTAGGTTTTTGGTTATTTCCATTGTTGTTGATGTCCAACTTTAGTCCATGGTGGTCCGATAGAATACAAGGGATTATCTCAATCTTTTTATATCTGTTGACGCTTGCTTTGTGACCAACTATATGGTCTATTTTGGAGAAGGTTCCATGAGGTGCTGAAAAGAAGGTATACTCTTTTGAGTTTGGGTGGAAAGATCTGTAGACGTCTATTAGGTCCATTTGATTTAGGGATTCTGTGAGTGCTTTTATTTCCCTATTTGGTTTCTGTCTAGTTGATCTGTCCCTTGGTGAGAGTGGGGTGTTGATGTCACCCACTATTAGGTATTGCGATCAATGTGTGGTTTAAGCTTTAATAATATTTCATTTATGAATGTAGGTGCTTTAGTATTTGGGGCATAGATGTTTAGAATTGTGATGTCTTCTTGTTGGATTTTTCCTTTGATGAGAATATAGTGGCCCTCCTTATCTTTTTTGATTAACTTGGGTTGAAAGTCTATTTTATTAGATATTAGGATGGCTACTCCAGCTTGTTTTCTGGAACCATTTGCTTGAAAAACATTTTTACAGCCCTTTACTCTGAGGTAGTGTTTATCTTTGTTGCATAAGTGTGTTTCTTGGATGCAGCAGAATGTTGGTTCCTGTTTCTGCACCCATTCTGTTAGTCTGTGTCTTTTTATTGGAGAGTTGAGTCCATTGATGTTGATAGATAATAATGACCATTGTATGTTATTTCCTATTATTGTGGAGTTGGCGATGTTCCTGTGAATCATTGCTTGTTTGCTTCTGATTTTTTTTGGAAATTATCTTTAACCTATGTTTTCTTGGGTGTATTTGTTTTCATTGGATTGGAATTTTCCTTCTAGTATCTTCGGTAGGGCTGGGTTGTTGTTCAAATATATTGATTGAAAGCTTTGCTGGGTAAAGTAGTCTAGGTTGGCATCTATGGTCCCTTAGGGCCTGCATGATATCTCCCCAGGCCCTTCTGGCTTTCATAGTTTCTGTTGAGAAGTCCGGTGTGATTCTGATAGGTTTGCCTTTATATGTTACTTGGCCTTTTTCCCTTGCTGCTTTTCCTATCTTTTCTTTGTTCTGTAGATTAAGTGTTTTGACTATGATGTGGCGTGAGGAGTTTCTTCTCTGGTCTAGTCTATTTTGTGTTCTCTAGGCCTCTTGTGTATTTGTGGACATCTCTTTCTTTAGGTTGGGAAAATTTTCTTCTATGATTTTCTTGAAAATATTTTCTGGACCTTGTAGCCTGGACTCCTCTTCTTCTTCAATTCCTGTTATTCTTAGATTTTGCCTTTTCATGCCGTCCTTGATTTCTTGGATGGTTTGTGTTTGGGATTTTTCTGATTTAATTTTTGCTTTGAGAGAAGTATCAATTTCTGTGAGTGTATCTTCAGCACCCGAGATTCTCTCTTCCATCTCTTGTATTCTATTAGTGATGCTTACCTTTGTGATTCCTTCTCTTTTCTCTAAGTTCTTCAGTTCCAGGGTTTTCTCGGTTTGTGTTTTCTTTATTGATTCTAATTCTGTTTTCATGTCTTGCAACATTTCCTTCATCTGTTTGAGTGTGGATTTCTGTGTCTCCAAGATGGTCTCTATTTTTTTTGTTTGTTTCCTCTCTTAGTGTCTCTGCTTCTCCGTCCAATTGTTTTGCTATATTTGCATGTGTTTCTTTAAGAGCTTCTTTGTTCACTTCGTTTTTCTTTGTTTCTATTTGGGAGGCCAAATCTTTAAGGGATTTATTTGTATCCTCTTTAACTGTTTGAATCTCTATGACTATTTCTCTGAGAGATTTTTTTGTTTCCTCTTTATGTGCCTCAAATAACTGGATAATCATAGCTTTAAAATTATTTTCTTTTTCTGTTTCTGCTGAGTTGGAGTGTCCAATAATTTTGGAGGTTGCCGGTGAAGCCATGATATCTTGATTTGCGTTGGTTGTGTTCTTTTGCTGACCTTTGGCCAGTTGGTTATCTGTCGTGTTCACTGTCTGTTCTTGGATTCTGCAGGTCAGACTGGTTTTTCTCTGGTATCTGGAGAATTCTTCAGGAAAATGAAGGTCTAGTGAGGTCTAGTGGTTTCAGTGTGTGTGTTGGTTATTCAGCTATACCTGTAGAAGGAAAGTTCGCAGGCGTAGAAGGGCAAATGCGGGGTAGCATGTGTTTGAGCGTGTGCTTGTGGGTGTGTCCTAAGGGACAGGGTGTTGGTGAATGAAGAGGCCTTCAGTGTGTGAGAGGGGTGCTTTGCAGGCACTGAAGTTTTTGCAGGCGCTATGGGATCGCAAGCGCTGTTGAAGAATGCGCGCGTATTGATTTTACAGGTCTGCTTGTCTTTGGTGTCTATTCAGCTGGTTTTCTGCCACTGAGGGGTTGGATGGCCCATACAATCACTGGCTGGGCAGCCCTGTGTAGTCCATGCTGCCATTTGCAGACTTGGGATCTGGAAAGGGTTGTACCATGGGTCTGAGTCTCTGTGGCTAGCACTGTATTGGGCGTGCGCTCTGGCGGGGTGGAGTTTCAGTGGTGCGTGCCCTCCTGCAGAGCCGGGTGGTGGTGGTAGTGGTGGGGGTGTTCCGCAGAGCTCGGGGAGAGGGCCCTAGGTGGGGTGTGTTCTCCTCTGAGTGGTGGCGTTCAGCAGGTCGTTACTGCTCTCCAATGTGGCTGCGGGGTTCCCGTCTTGGGTCCTAGACTTTGTGGCTTTGGTATCCAGGAAGAATTGTATTGTGGATCTGAGTCTCTGTGGTTAGGGCTCAGTGGTTGGAGCTCTGTGATTGGGCCTGCGCTCCTCCTGTGAGGAGGTTTCTGGGGTTATTGTGCTCTGGCCGCTTGGGGTGTGAGCTCCACTGCACTTCCTGCTGCAGTCTAGCAGCAGGGTCGCATCAGCGGGATGGGGGAGGGGACACTCCTCAGGACCGGAGGGCCCTGAGTGGGACGTGTGTCCAAGGAGGGGACGGGTGTTCAACGGGTGGTTACAGCAGACCGCTGCTGTAAGGGGCCCAGAGCACTGTCTCTGCTGCCTTGATCTCCCGGATGTGAGCTTTATGCTCTGCTGCCTGGTGCTGTGTGCGGGTTTCCCTGTGGGAGGCCCGGGCAAGGGAAGCGCTCTATCTCCTTCCCGGAGAAGTCCGCGCCCGATCTAAATCTACAAGTACTCCACACTTCTGTGGTGGCCCCTCTCCTTTAGAAAGCCCAAAAGTCCAAATTGTAGCTTCGATTGACTCTCCACTCACCAATTCCGGAGATTCATGTCTTCTGCCTCTCCAAAATGGTGCGCTCTGCTCGCCGCCATCTTGGAATCTAATCAGAAGTTAATTTTTGTTTTGGGATAACACTGGGACAGAAATTGCATGTAAACAGACGTGCTTATGTCTCCATGGGATGGCACAGGGACACAAATCAAGCTGAATTACAAGTGCCTAAGCTACAAGGGGATAGCACTGGGATTCAGTTTGTATATAAACAAGTATACCCACTCTGACAAGAGATGGTACTGGGACACGGCCTGCATGAAAACATGTTCACATGCTCCCTCAGGATGGTCCTGGGACACAACACCCATGTAAACATGTGTGCCCACTCTGACATAGAACTGTGTAGGAACATGCTTTGCCTGTGAACAGCCATGCTTACGCTGTTGAAGCATGGTGCTGGGACGTGGCTCATGTGTGACTATGTGTCTTCACACCGCCATAGGATGGGGCTGGGACACAGCTCAACTGTGAACATGCGCCCATACTGCAATGGTCTGCCCCTGGGTACCAGTTGGATGTTCCACAGGGTGACACTGGGACACAGCTAGCATGTGAACATTTTTGCCAAATTTTACACAGAGCTGTTGTATTTTGTATTTTGTAGCACATGCCATCAAAGAATGGCTGAGAAATGGCTTTCATGTGTACAGGCATGTCCATGCTGCCACTGACTAGGGCTGAGACACAATTTGTGTGTAAATAGGCATGTAAATAGGATAGTAATGAGGTGGGTACAAAATGCAAGCTGTTTCAACAGCTCTATGTGTGAATATATGTGGCCATATTCTACAAGATGGTTCTGAAACATGGCACTGACATCATATGCCCATGATGTCAGGGAACTATGCTCAGGTGTGAGTATGCTGACACTTCCACAGTATTATGCCGGGACATGACTCATGTATGAACATGTGCACTCATGCTATCACATGTGAACTGTGACACAACACACATGTAAACATGTGTGCCCATGCTATCATGGTCTATGCAGGAACACAATTTTTGTGTAAGTGCCTATGATAATAAGAAAGCACTGGGTTCTGTTTTGTGTATGAACAGGCATGCTCATGTCACCACAAGATGGCAGTGGGGCATGGTATATGTACTGTGAACACACATGCTCATGTTATCATGAGAAAACATTGGGACATTGCATGCATGTGAAGAATCAAGCTCATGTTGTCATGGAATGGTGCTGGGACATGGCTCCTGTATGAACATTTGTGCTTACATTTGGGATAGTGTTTAGGACAGGGCACATGTATAAACATGTGACCCATCCTCTGAAGGGTAGGACTGGAACACAGCATATATGATCAGGCATGCCCATGCCACCACAGAATGGTGCTGGTACATGGATCATGAGTAGGCAGGAATGTTTATGCCACCAGAAGGATGACAATGAGACATAGATCTTTTGTGAACACACATGGCCACGCCACAACAGGATAGTAATAGGGACATGTCTCATATCTGAATATGTATGTGTCCGTGCTGCTACAAGACAGTGTAGAGACACATGTCTCATGTGCTTACACAAAGTCCATGCCTATAAGAAAACCCTGCAATTTAAAGTGCAGTTCTGCCATTTCCAGATAGCTCACCTGAGCTCATCGCAGTATGGAGGCTTCCCTTTCTCAATAGGGACCTTCTTCTTTGTCTCTGGCTGAATTCATCTGTAGAGTATCTCTAATGCCAGTCCCCACTCCTGAGGGAGGTCATGTAGCTCAAGACCAAAATGCAGGTTCAACTTCCCTTCTCCTGATAAGAACCTGCCTGACAAATATCTGGAATTCCTGGTATGTAAATAAAGCATTTCTGACACCTGAAGCCTAGCTAGTAGTATACACCTACCCTGGAAACCCTCCACCTACTCCCCAAGAACTATCTATATAGCCTTCGTTCACCCTGAGTAAAGTTGAGCAGTCTCTTCAAAGCTGGTCCTGAAAGTTAGGGTCATCCTTACCTTATTTCACCCCACCTCCTGCCTCTGTTCCCTCACCTGCATGGACTGGTGTCCTTTGATCCCCCCACAAACTTGGAACAATACTAGGACATGGCTCACATGTGAACACATGTACCCACAGTGCTGCTTGACAGCCCTGGGACATACCTCATATGTGAACATACATTTTCACACTTCCATGGGACAGTTCTGGGACCTGGATCATATATGAATATACATACCCCAAACCATCATAGGACGGTGCTGAGAATAACACATATGTGAGCACTATTAGTTTAATGTTCTTGTGGAATGTATACAATTTACCCTTGTTTGTTCAAATGTTGACTTTTCTACCCCACTATCTTGTCTCAATCTGGATATTGCATTGTGATGTTTATTCTCAGCATCACTTGTCTCAAGTTTGTGTAAACATGCCACCATTTGTTCTCTGTATTGCCAATAAAAACAACCAGCCAATACTGAGCAATGGAGAGAATAGGGTGGGACATCCTGATCCGGAGCGGAGGAGACGGAAAGAGTGGAAGGAGAGATCAGAGAGGACAGGACGAGGAACCATCAGTAGAAATGAACCAGACATAAGATATGACTGAAAAGCAAGTGTAATGTGGGAAATCTGAATAGGAGGAAGCTATGTGGTCTTGGAGGTTTAGGACAGAGTAATTATTGCCCAGCATTATGCTGTAGGTTAATTAAATAAATCCTAGTCTCGGTGTGGTGATTTGGGTATACAGCTAGTTTAGGAATAACCACTGTTTAAGTAAAAGGTAAATCAATATTAAAGAATAATAATCATCAACAGAACACGGTGGCATGTGTGTGAACATGTGTGTCCACATTGCCATGGGATGACACTAGTACACAGATCACATGTGAACACATGTGCCCACACAGCCACATGTTTGCATGTGAACAGTTGTGCCCACACTGCCATAGTACAGTGCCAAGGGCTCCCATGTGGACAAGCATTCCTACACTGCCACAAGATGATCCTGGGACATGATCTACCATATGCACTAATAGGAGGTGTGGCCTTGTGTGTAAATAAGCATGCCCATGCCACCAGAACACAACTCTAGAACACATGCTCAGTTCTGAACACATGCTGTTGTGAATATAATGGTGGGACTGCACTTGTGTGAAAAGAGGCATGCCCATGTCACCATGGGATGGTGCAGAGAAATAGCTTACATATGAATAGGCATGCTCATGCAACCAAGGGGTGACACTGGGACATGGCTGTGCCCATGCCATCAGACGATGATGCTGAGATAGGGCACAAACAAGCAGGCATGCACATGCTGTCACAGGATGGCACTGGAACATGGCTTGCATGTTGTGGTGGTTTTAATAAGTATGCTCCCCATAGACTCATATTTGAATGCTTGGTCCACATGGAGTGGCACTATTCGGAGGTATTCCTTGTTGGAATAAGTGTGGCCTTGTTTGAGGAAGTATGTCACTGTTGTGGGGGCAGGCTTTGAAATCTTATATATGCTCAAGCTGTGCTCAGTCACACAGCCTCCTGCTGCCTTTGGATCAAGATGTAGAGCTTCTCCAACACCATGTCTTCTTGCCATGATGATAATGGAGTAAACTTCTGAAACTGTAAACAAGATTCAATTAAATGTTTCTTTTTTAAGAGTCCTGGTGTCTCTTCACATCAATGGTAATTCTAGCCAAGACACACATGAACAGGTGTGCCCACAACATCAGGGATCAGTGCTAGGAAAGGGCCCACATGTAATCAGGAATGCCCAAGTCACTATGGAACAGCAGTGGGATATGGCTCATGTGTGAACACATATGCCCACATTCTCAAGGGATCAGAAGAGCTGGGTGAACATGTGTGCCCACCCTGTCACAGGACTAGATCCCCTGCTCAGTCATAGGACTGTGTAGAAACACTGTTCCCATGTGAATGGCATGCCCATGCTACCACATATTGTGCTGAGACATGGCTCATGTGTGATCATGTAAACACATGTGTGAACATTAAACACATGGTGTCATGTAATGATACTGTGACAAAACTTCCATGTGTTTGTGCTGCCATAAGGTGGCACAGGCTTGTATATGAACATGTGTGCCTACTTTGCCAAGGGATGGTACTGGGTCATATCTCAAGTGTGAACTGATAAGCCCACACTGGGACCCTGCATGCATTTTGACAGTCATATCCATGCTTCCAGAAGACCACACTGGAACATAACTTATGTGTGTAAACAAATATACCCACACCAACATATTAGAGCCCTGGAACATGGCTCATGTATGAAGTGGAGTTTAGGAAATGGCATGTGAACATGCTTACCCACTCTGCTACAGGGCAGCACTGGGACACAGCTTGTGTGTGATCATCCGTGCCCATCCAGCCATGAGATGGGGTGGCACAGCCGTATCTAATAGGTACAGTGAAAGTCATAGATGTAACACAACTGCTTGACAGAATTCCAGCAAAGCTGAGTCACATGGTGCAATTACCATCTTTCATGTGTTAAATGTTTGGGGAGCTTTTAATATTTGTACAACTTAGGGATATTGAATTGATGGGAAATTTCTTATGAATCATTTAGGCCTTCCCCTAGGAGTACTGATTCTAAGCTTTTCTAGGAAAGTTCTGAGCATACTACCCCTCCAGCTTTTAGAGAGATATCCTTATCTGGCCTATTTGAAAGCCCTCCTTGAGCTCTGGAGGTTGTAACTCACATGAAAATGCCAAAGCCCTCCTTATGAAACTCCACCTCCAAGATACTCCTAGAACAGCTATCTGCCCCCTCTACTTACTCAGGAACAAGCTGATCAGAACAAAGTAAACTTAAAAAGGTATACAAATTTGGTGGGCTAGAAGAGTTAGCAGTAGATCAGATTATAAGCCTCTTCCTACCATATGCTAAGGCAATTATGTAGCAAAAAAAGGGCCACATATGAAAAAGATACAGCAACAAAGTAAGATTGGCTGCAGTTATCTTTGTCCTACACAGGGCCTTATATTTATGGACAAAGATGGTATGGAAAGATTTAAAAAACAACAAAAAGAAAGTACTAAGACCTCCATTTCTTAGAAAAGTTGGCTCATGTGGTGTCTATGACCAAGGAACAAAAGAATACCAAGATTAGATGTATAAATAAATTCTATAAAGATATCAAATGTAAACATTGTATTATGCCAGAAATTGGACAATAGCTGCAGCAGCTTTGGCCTGAATGTTTTTGGGGGCCCTTAATGACAATTAGCACTCTGACCATTAAAAGTTGATAATATACTGCTTGAGACATGACAATCAGGCCAGCTGGCTTGAAGATTTTCTGTCTAGTGCCCTTGAAACCACAGATTTTTTAAATTTGGATTATGGGATTGACGAGAAAAAAATGATTGTAAAATTCTAACATGATCTATCAATGATGACTAAATTTATGACCAAGAGGAAGTTAAAATACTTATCTCAGGACAAAAATGATATGATCTCTGTTTGGAACAACATGTATCTATCCCTGCCTACTGAATTCTATATAAATAAAGAAGCACCTCAACTGCCAGTCAGTTAGGCTCCAAGATACAACCATGCCTGACTCACTCCTCCTTTGCAGACTCCTTATCTCTTCTGTAGGACCTGGCCATCACTGAGGCTGGCCCCGGGCCATGGGGCAGAGACATGGCTTGCATGTGACTATGAGTGCTTTTGCCACCAGGGCTGTTCCTGGCACATGTCTCATATGTGAACATGACCAAGGTCACCACAGGATTATGCTGGTGCATGGCTCAGCTGTGAACAGGCATGCCAGCACCACCACAGGTGGCATGGGGACATGGCTTGCATGTGAACATGTGTGCCTAACACCCCAAACATTGCTGGGAAACAGCTGGGATGGAAGCAGCCATTCCCATACAATCAGATAGTGCTATAACACGGCTCACATGTGACTAAGTACCCATGCCACTGCGAGATGATGTTGGAACATGTCTCAGATGTAAACACATGTGCCTATATTGTCACATGATAGTGCTGTAACATGGCATGCTGCAATGGTACTTTATGGAAACAAGCTTATATTTTAACAGAATTGCCCATGCCCCTATAGAATGGTGGTAGCCCATGGCTTGCATGAGAACAGGCATGCGCACATTGATATTTGACGGCCCTGTGGCATGGCAGGTATATGAACATGTGTGTCTATGCTGTCACTTAACAGTTCTGGGACATGGATCACAAGAGAACAAATACATTATACCCATCTATCAAGGGATATGATGGACAGAGCTCTAATGGGAACATGCATGCCCATGCCACCACAGATCAACACGGGTAAACTACATGATGTGAACACACATCCCCATACTGCCTTGGGACTGTTCTGAGAATTGGCTCAAGTATGAACAAGTATACCTATGCCACCACGGGACAGCACTGAGTCACAGCTCATGTCTCAATAATTAAATATCTATTTATTCTTCTCTCATATATTACATCTGTAGTTTCTCCTCCCTCCACTCCTTCCAGTCCCACACACACCTCCTTTTAGCCCCCTACCCCCATCCACTCTGTTTCTCTTCAGAAAAGAGCAGGCCTCCCATGGATATCAACAAAACATGCCATATCAACTTGCTATAATACTAGGCACCTCCCCTCATAATTAAGGCTGAACAAGTTAACCCACTATGAGGGATAGGGTCCCAAAAGCAAGAAAAAGAGTCTGAGACAGCCCTGCTTCTACTGTTAGGAGTCCCACAAGAAGACCAACGTATACAACTGTAGTATATGTGCAGAGGACCTAGATTAGACCCATGTAGGCTCCTTGACTGTCAGTTCAGTGAGCCCCTATGGATCCAGGTTTGTTGGTTCTGTGGATTTTCATGTGGTGTCTTGACTCTTCTGGCTCCTACAGTCCTTCCTCTCCCACTTCCACAGGATTCCCTGAGCTCCACCTAATGTTTGGCTGTAGGTATCTGCATCTGTTTCCATCAGTTGCTGGGTGAAGCCTCTCTGATGACATCTGGGCTAGGCACCAATTTATAAGTATAGAAGAATATCATTGGGGATAATTTCATTGACCTTTTTCTCCAATCATATTTAATTCTATCCTAAGCCTCTGAAACGTCCTGCCTCTTGGTTCCAGGCTTTCCAGGTAATGTCAGGGATGGGTTCAGCATAGGTTTCAGGCCGAATCAATTTCTATGCACATCTTGCAAGAAGGACACATGGTAGGTCAAAGGTTAAGATCAAAACACAAGTGACTGCTCATGCTGCTGAGGATGTGTAGAAAGGGAACACTCCTCTATTGTTGGTGGGAGTGCAAACTTGAACAGCCACTTTGGAAATCACTGTAGTGGTTCCTCAGAAAATTGGGAATTTTATCTACCACAAAATATCTTTTTAAAAATGAAGATGTTTTAAGAAATTTTTGTATGTGGACATATATGCCATGAAAAGGTTAGAGGATAACATTGTATGTTGGCCCTTGCCTTACATCTTTTTAAAATTTATTTTTTTATTAATTACAGTTTATTCACTTTGTATCCCAGCTTAGCCCCCATGTGCCTATATTGCCACATGATAGTGCTGTAACATGGCAATCTCACCCTCCCTCCCTCTTCTTCTCCTATGCCCCTCCCCCAGTCCAAAGATAGGAGAGGTCCTCCTCCCCTTCCATCTAACCCTAGTCTCTCACGTCTCATCAGGACTGGTTGCATTGTCTTACTCTGTGGCCTGGTAAGGCTGCTCCCCCCTCAGAGGGAGGTGATCAAAGAGCCAACCCATGAGTTCATGTCAGAGACAGTCCCTGTTCTCATTTCTAGCTCACCCTCTTGGACACTGTTTAGTGCCACGGGCTACATATGTTCAGGGGTTCTAGGTTATCTCCATTCATGGACCTTGGTTGGAGTATCAGTCTCAGGAAAGATGCTTGTGTCCAGATTTTTTGGTTCTCTGCTTTCCTTGTGGAGCTCCTGTCCCCTCCAGGTCTTTCTATCTCCCCCTTCTTTCATAAGATTCCCTGCACTCTGCCCAAAGTTTGGCTATGAGTCTCAGCATGTTCTTTGATACCCTGGAGGGTAGAGTCTTTCAGAAGCCCTCTGTCATAGGCTTCTGTCCTGTTCCCTGTTTTCTCCCTCTTCCTATGTCTATCCCATTTGCCTTTCTGACTGAAGATTGAGCATCTTACCCAGGGTTCTCCTTGCTTAGCTTCTCTAGGTGTACAGATTTTAGTCTGATTATCCTATATTACATGTCTAATATCTAATTATAAGTGATTATTACCATGTGTGTCTTTCTGCTTCTGGGATACCACACTTGGGTATCCCAGTGATCTTCTCTAGTTCCCACCATTTGCGTGAAAATTTAATGATTCCCTTATTTTTAATTGCTAATCAGTATTCCATTGTGTAAATGTACCACAATTTCTGTATCCATTCCTCACCTGAGGGACATCTGGGTTGTTTCCAGCTTCTGGCTATTACACATAAAACTACTGTGACATGGTTGAGCAAATTTCCAAGGCAAGGCTACCCACTCTCCATATCGCTTCAACATAATTCTTGAAGTCCTTTCTAGAGCAATAAGATAATTAAAGGAAATCAAGGGGATTCAGTTTGGGAAGGAAAAAGTCAAAGTATTTGCAGATGATATGATAGTGTACCTAAATTCCACCAGAGAACTCCTACAGCTGATAAACACCTTCAGCCAAGTGGCTGGATACAAAATCAACTAAAAAAAATCAGTAGCCATCATGTATACAAAAGACAAATGGGCTGAGAAAGAAATTAGGGAAACAACACCCTTCACAATAGTCACAATAGCCACATAAAGTACCTTGGTGTAACTCTAACCAAGCAAGTCAAAGACTTGCATGAAAAAAACTTCTAGTCTCTGAAGAAATAAATAGAAGAAGATATCAGAAGATGGAAAGATCTTCCATGCTTATGGTGTGGCAGGATTAACATAGTAAAAATGGCCATGTTACCAAAAGCAATCTATAGATTCAATGCAATTCCCATCAAAATATTAACACAATTAATTCTTTACAGACCTTGAAAGAAAAGTTCTCAACTTCATACAGAATAACAAGAAACCCAGAATCCCTAAAACAATCTTCTACAATAAAAGTTCTTCTGGAGGTATCTCCATCCATGATCTCAAGCTGTACTAGGGAGCAACAGTAATAAAGACTGTATGGTACTAGCATAGAAACAGAATGGTGGATCAATGGAATCAAACAGAAGACCCAGAAATAAACACACACACTTATGGACACCTGATTTTGACAAAGATGACAAAACCATACAATGGAAAAAAGATAGCATCTTCAACAAATGGTGCTGGTCTAACTGGATGTCTACATATAAAAAAATGCAAATAGATCCATATTTATCACCCTGCAAAAAACTAAAGTCCAAGTGGATCAAACACCTCAATATAAAACCATACACACTAAATCTGTTAGAAGAAAAAGTGGGGAAGAGCCTTAACCTCATTGGCACAGGAGACAGCTTCCTGAACAGAACACCAACAGCACAGCGCTAAGATCAACAATCGATAAATGGGATCTCATGAAACTGAAAAGCTTCTGTAAATCAAAGGATACTGTCCTCAGAACAAAACGACAGCCGACAGATTGGGAAAAGATCTTCACCAATCCTATATCTGACAGAGGGCTAATATCCAGTATATATAAAGAACTAAAGAAGTTAAACAGCAAAAAATCAAGTAATCCAACAGCAACAAATCAAGCAATCTAATTTTAAAAATGGGGTACAGATCTAAATAGAGAATTCTCAATAGAGGAATATTGAATGGCAGAGAAACATTTAAAGAAATGTTCAACATCCTTAACTATCAGGGAAATACAAATCAAAATAACCCTGAGATTTCACCTTATACTTCTCAGAATGGAATGGTTACTATCAAAAACTCAAGTGAGGGCACATACTGGTGAGGATGTGGAGAAGGGGAACCCTCCTCCACTGCTGGTGGGAGTGTAAACATGTGCAACCACTTTGGAAATCAATCTGGCGCTTTCTCAGACAAATAGGAATAGTGCTTCCTCAAGATCCAGCTATACCACAACTGGGCACATAATGAAAAGATGCTCAAGTATACAGCAAGGACATTTGCTATGGCCCCAACCAGCGGGGCTTCAACAGGGTTCCTAAGGGAGGAGAATGGAAGGAATGGGGGGGGGGATGAGAAGCGCAAGGAAGAAAGCCAAATCTGTTTGTCTGATCAAGGCTTCATTTATTAGAAATTTTTACTGAACTTATATAGGGAGAAGGCAGGAAAGGGGGAAGATAATTAGCTGCTGCAGGAGACAGGAAGAGTGCTTTCATGTGTTAAATAGGGTGCCTGCAAGATACCATAGGGATGTTTTCTCACGGATGCTCTACCAAACTGATGTCCTCACAGTCTCTCACCCATGAGTTAGGGTCCTAGATAGCTTTCACTAAATAGCTTTAGGTCTCCACTAAATGACCTTTGCTCACTATTTGGCTTTGGCCTAGTAAACACCTTTTGTCTCCACTAGATAGCTTTGACTCACTAATTGACTTAGGCTTCAGTAGATAGCTTTGGCTCCACTAGATAGCTTTGACTTAGGCTTCAGTAGATAGTTTTGGCTCCCGGCATCTCCTCCCTTCTAAAACAATTTAAGAGGCTAGCAGGTAGTCTGGACATGAGGTCTTTTGCAGATGGTGGGCATTAACCAGAGGGGGGAAGTAGTGACCTGACCCTCCCAAGGCTTTTTGCAGCCTTTTTGGAGAAGAGAGGAAGACCCCATCAACACCTGAGGGCATCCCCAGCAGGTTGTGGTTAGGGGTAATCAGACACCAACCTCTATGCAATCAGGTTTGCTTCTCAGGGGACTCAGAAGCGGGCAATTGGGCCCTCCCCTTGCAATGTCGTCTTGCAGCCCATTACAGGTACCCAAGAAAACATATATCTGAGTTTCATTCTGTTCTCATGAGAGCCAAACACAAGCAGTCAAGACCCATGTGATGGGCTGTCAGCAGTCTTCCTCCGGCTCAGCTAAGCCTCTGTCAGCCAAATCAAGTCTGTGATAATGAACCTGTATGGGTTTAGATGCCAGGGAGTCAATTTGCTGTTTTACAAAGCCAGTAAGACTTTTAATGGCCCATCGGCCAAAAGATATGAGGAGAAGGAAACCCACCAAGGGTCCCAAGATTGAAGGAAGGAGGGTGGTGAGCCAGGGAGAGGTTGAAAACCAATTATGAAACCAACTTTCCTCTTGTTCTCTCTGGCTCTTTTTCTCTTCTAAGCCTCCCTAACCTTAGCCATACTGTCCCTTACAATCCCAGTATAATCTGTGTAAAAGCAGCACTCTTCCTTAAGGGCAGCACATAAGCAGTCATCTTGACTGGAGGGGTCTTTTTTGACATCATCATCATTGTCAGGAGAAAACTCCTCATCCTCTTGTTGCACCAGGTGTTCCAGTAGCCATCAAGCTGTATCCTTTTCCTGTGAAAGAAACACAGACAGCTCCTCGTCCCCATATGAGTACAGGGTCAGGTCTATGCCATTGATTTGTTAAAGGATTTTTCCATTTTACTTTAGCAGAAGTTTTTTGGCTTTTGTATGCCAAAATCTATCTGTTGCAGATTTACCATGCTTATCCAAATTTTTTAGAAAATTTAGGTGTCCGGGGGAGTGGCTTTCCCTTCTTTGTTTTTTTGTAAATAAATCTTAATTGTTTAGTGGGCACGCTCTAGCATGCCTTGTCCTTGAAGATAGCAAGGTATTCCAGTTATGTGAGAAACTTGAAACTGATGACAAATCTTTTAAAAGATTTGTTAGTATATCCTGCTCCATTGTCAGTTTTAAATTGCTTAGAAACTCATGGAACATTAAAAGCCTGCAGACAATGAGCATTAACATTTTTTGCAGTTTCTCTTGGTTGAGGAGTAGCAAAAATGAATCCAGAATAGGTATCAAAGCAAACGTACATATTTTAATTTTTTTAATTTAGGAATTATGAGTAATATCCTTTTGCCAAATCTGATTTGGAACCAATCCTTTAGGACTGACTCTTAAATGAGAAACAGGCTGAAATTGAGGACAAATTTTGCAAGCCTTGACTATAGTACATGCCTGTTTCTTAGTCAACTCATATTTAAATCTCAAGGTTTGACTATTAAGATGATGCATGTTATGGGCATCTTGGGCTCTTTAACTGTAAACAGTGAGCTTTGGTGGCTTTTAGACAGGGGTCCTGGCAAATTAGAATGAGCCCTCAAATGTCCTATAAAAAAGGAAAAGTTTCTTTTTTGTATCAAGGTTTGAATTTGTAAAAATAAAATTCCAGCAGGAAAAAATATCTGGATTTGACTTGAAGTCTCTAACCTAGGAAACGACAGAGCTATATATGCACTATCTGTAAAAAATGTTCAAAGACTACTTATTAAAACTTTAAAACACAGCCAATACTGTAGATAACTCTGTTATTTGTGCAGATGTGCTAGACACTTGCAAAGACATTGTTTTTCTTTTATAAGCACAGGCAGCAACACCAGATCTCACTATAGATGGTTTTGAGCCACCATGTGGTTGCTGGGGATTGAACTCAGGACCTTTGGACGAGCAGCCAATGCTCTTAACTGCTGAGCCATCACCAGCTCTCTCTGTTTGTGACTCTGTTATAATAAGCTTACACATGTGAAAATGCCATATTTATTAGATCTTTAACATGTCTGACAGCCAGCATATTTGAATTACTCTTTGTCTACCTTTATTATCTGCTCTAAACTGTATCCTATAAAACAGGATGTTATAATCTCTAATTTTAGCATATATATATATATATATATATATATATATATATATATTATAGTATGTTTTAGAACCAAATTTTAGGTAGATCTACATAGACAAACTTTATGGTTATCTATTTTCCCTTAAAAAAAAAAAACAACCTAAACAAAGGGACTAGGTAAAACTTAATTTTGTACTCAACTATAATCTTTAGCATAACTTTAAATCTGTTCTTTTTAAACTAAAATCAAAGCAAAATTTTTAATTAAACATAATTTGTAAAGGGCTAGCAAATCTTATCAATCCTATAATATTGTATTAAAACTTAACAGCAAAAAATTAAAGGACAAAAGTTTTATTTAGCATTAAACAGAGAACTAAACTTAGCCTGCAGCCTTTAGCAAAAATAGACTATTCTGGTCATACCAGATAAATAGGCCAGAAAGAAACAGCATTAAATCATTTATTTAGGTACTATCAGTCAGGCATACTTTTGACCTCCCCCAAAGGGTTGAGAAACTGTTTTTAAGTTTTTTGTTAGACTGTCCAAGGGTTATTATTTTAAAATACCTGACAAATTTTAAAATGTTTTATAGAATTTAACTCTGATGGTCCAGGACCAAACTTAGAGGTGTTGATTTAAACTGTCTCATGTCCACAAATATTAATATCATCAGTCAGATTTTAAAATATCATCAATTGAAGTCCAGAGATAAACATGTACACATATAGAGACACAGCTAAGGAACACAGAAATCCGACATTGTCTCCTTGGAGTAACCAGAATACCCAGATACCAAGATTTGACTGGCCTGGAACGAGTGGACTCCCTCACGATTCCTCTCCACAGCTCCCAGATGGAAAGCAGGCTCTAGCAGCCTTCTTTCTACACAGAATAGGGTCCCAGATTAGGGGAGCAATTTAGGGCTCTTTTTCCAGGAAATGGGGTGTCACCCAAATTTCCTTGATCAGATTGGAAACTCTCCAAGTTTTTCAAAAACAGACACCAAAACAGACAGCCGGCACACAAACACAAAACACAGAGAAAAAGACAAAAAACAACTCCGGTACCTGCTTTTTAAACATTTAAATATATATACAGAACATAACCATGATTTTTAAAAGTCAGAACTAGAAAAACTCAGAATTTATCAGTGAACACAATTTAATCTTTAAAACTAGAAGTGGCTCCATCCCTCTGGTTTCTGTCTGAGAGCTGGCTGAAGCTGACACTGGCTGAAGCCTGTGGGAGGGGGCGGGGTAAACTGCCGCTCCACTGAGCAGTCCTGAATCCTGCTCAGCTCTGCAGCTGGCAGAGGCAGGTCTTAGGCTGATTCTGAGGGTTTGGGCGTTCTCAACTACCCAATTCTCCGCAAGCCATCCAAGCCTGGCCCGCGGTAGGGGAGTGTAAAGGAGACAGAAAGTGTCCCGTTCCTCCTGCTCACCGCTGCCCCAGCCCACCTGGAGGCCTTTTTTTCTTTGTTTTGGGTGGAAGGAAAGCAGCGCAAGTGAAACAGGCTATGAGACTTAGCAGTTTTTTCCCCTGACTCTGTTTCATCCTCACTATCTAGCTCCTAAATAATTTTTTGCTCTCAAATTACAGAAAACTGTTTGAGCTCCTTTATGAACACTTGAAATAACCTTAGAAGTACCTCCTTTTTTTTTTTTTTTTTTTTGACTGCTCTAATTTCCCAAGTAACTTTTTAGCTTTTGAGATTCCTTTTTATTTACCCTTACTCCTTGCGCCTTGAGGGACTCCTTCAGTCCCTGTAAGAATAAGACATGCTTATTCAAATCTCGTCGTTCTGACTTACCTCTCAGATCAAGCTCACAGATGGGTGGCTCTGTGGAGATCTCTTATGCAGTTTTAGTTCCTGGTGGAAATGCTGAATCCTTGTGTATTTTAGTGGCCACTTTGAAGAACAACGTTCAATCCAGATCTCCGTACCTTTAGGTCACGTTGGGCTCCAGATATGCCCCGACCAGGGTTCCTAAGGGAGGAGAATGGAAGGAATGGGGGGGGGGGGGACGAAAAGTGCAAGGAAGAAAGCCAAATCTGTTTGTCTGATCAAGGCTTCATTTATTAGAAATTTTTACTGAATTTATATAGGGAGAAGGCAGGAAAAGGGGGAAGGTAATTAGCTGCTGCAGGAGACAGGAAGAGTGCTTTCATGTGTTAAATAGGGTGCCTGCAAGATACCATAGGGATGTTTTCTCACGGATGCTCTACCAAACTGATGTCCTCACAATCTCTCACCCATGAGTTAGGGTCCTAGATAGCTTTCACTAAATAGCTTTAGGTCTCCACTAAATGACCTTTGCTCACTATTTGGCTTTGGCCTAGTAAACACCTTTTGTCTCCACTAGATAGCTTTGACTCACTAATTGACTTAGGCTTCAGTAGATAGCTTTGGCTCCCGGCAATTTGCCTTCCTTCTTTTTTGAGACAGAGTCTGTTTTGTTTGCCATTTCTTCATACACCAAGCTAGCAGGCCCATGATCTTTCTTGAACTTTCCTGTTTCTGCCCATCTTCTGTAGGGAGGATGGGATTACAAAAGAGCACTCTATTGCAGTTGGCTTTTATGTGAGTTCTAGGGATATAAACTCAGGTTGTCACACTTACATGTTGCATATTTTACCTAATAAGCTATCTCCCCAGGCCCTACAGGGTAACTTTTAAGATCTATATTCCTCTCATTTTTTTTCCAATAAAAGGAAAAAAAATATTTTGTTTTTAAAAATGAGTATGTTTGTATATGTATTAAGCAGATAATCTGTTTTCTTTCCTCTTCTATTTTTTTTTACAATGCAACATAATAACACTTAAGTAAATATCAGTGTCTGTTATTAAATCTATATGGTCATATTTCAGTTATAAGATATCAAGGTGCAAGTGTTCTTCAAGGTTTCTTGCCATGTGCAGGAAGCATTCGTGTGGTTTGGGGTGTATATGGGGTACTATATTATGTTGAAAATAATTATGAACTTGTTTCTTTATTGGAAATTAAACTGGATATTAAAAAAAAAACCACGAGATTCACGCGGTGGCTGCACCATCCACCCAGGGATCCGAGTCTGCTAGACGCCATACTAGCTCCGCAGGATCACCATCACTGATGGTACGGCCTGTCCAATCCCACAGTGACAGAGAATACGCTATATACTCACCAAAACCAGGCAGAAACACCATACAAGCTAGACACACCAGGCGCTGGGCCTCCCAAGCTTGGAGAGCACAATGATGAGACCCCAGGACTTCCCAGAAAGCATCGGGACTAGCAACCCAGTCTCCAGTTACAGCAGGACTTTCTAACCTGGCAGCAGAGCAGCACTGAGCTGGCGGGGCACAACAGCCCTCCAGTTTAAGACTAACCAGGGCCAAACCAGAAAACAGAGAGCCCGATCCCTACTGACGTGACCACCCTGAAATCTCCAGCTGCAGCAAGACCTCAGAACCTGGCAGTGACAGCAGCAGGGAACGGGCGGAGCACATCAAAGAAGCAGGGCCAAACCAAAGAGCAGAGAGCCCGGATACCCCAATATCTGCCAAGTGACCTGCCTGTAAGTGAGTGCACCCTTGAGAATCTGCAAATCCCCAGATCCTGGGTCCTTCTAAAACAGAAGCCAGCCATCGACCCCCCTCCCACCCATATACCCACTTTGGGAAACAGAGGGGCACTAGGGACATTGAAGTTCCTGCTCTGTGGGTCTAATTGAGGAGTTAAGGCAGTTAATGCCAGAAATTACCCTGCGATCATCACTAGCACCTGCGACATATACAGTGCAGAGCCCCTCCCTCACACTCAAGGGTTCAATATTAGCCATCACTCTGTCCCTCGAGACACATGTCCACGCACACTTACACACACACACACACACATGCTTGCATTTGCCCCGTTTGGGCCTGCGTACTTTTCTCCCACAGGTACAGCTAGTCCTCAGCACATGCTGAGAGTTCTCAGCTTCCTGAAGAACTCTCCAGACGCCAGAGAGAGACAGCACCAGTCTGATCTGCAGAATCCAAAAACAAGCAGGGAAGGTTTCAGATAAGCCAATGGCCAGGGGTAGGTGAAAGAACACTTCCAACATAAATCAGGACATCATGACTTCACCAGCAAACCCAAAATCGATGGATACTCCAATTCATCAGATGCACAGGAAAATGATTTTAAAGCCATGCTTGCCTAATTATTTGAGGCTCATAAGGAGGAAATGAACAAATCTTTCAAAGAGTTGGCCAGTCAATTGGAGGTAAAGAAAGAAGAAATAGACAAAATCCTTAAAGAAACACAGGCAAACATAGCCAAACAAATAGACACAAGTAGAGAAAAAATTAGTGGCATATAAAAAGGAAATGAACAAAGAAATAGAGGCCATCGTAGAGAGACAGGAATCCGAATTCAAGCACATGAAAGAAATGGTGCAAGGCATGAAAACAGAATTAGAATCAATAAAGAAAACACAAAATGAGAAAACCCTTGAGCTGGAGAACTTGGAGAAAAGATCAGGAACCACAAAAGTAAGCATCACCAACAGAATACAAGAGATGGAAGAGAGAATCTCTGGAGCTGAAGACATACTTGCAGAAATTGATACTTCTATCAAAGAAAAAGTAAAATCAGAAAAGTTCCAATCACAAAATATCCAAGAAATCAAGGATGCTATGAAAAGACAAAATCTAAGAATAATAGGAATTGATGAAAAAGAAGATTCCAGGCTCCAAGGTCCAGAAAATATTTTCAAGAAAATCATAGAAGAAAATTTTCCCAACTTAAAGAAAGAGATGTCCATAAATATACAAGAGGCCTACAGAACTCCAAATAGACTAGACCAGAAAAGAAACACATCACATCACATCATAGTCAAAACAATAAATCTACGGAACAAAGAAAAGATATTAAAAGCAGCAAGGGAAAAAGGCCAAGTAACATATGAAGGTAGACGTATCAGAATCACACTGGACTTCTCATCAGAAACTATGAAAGCCAGAAGGGCCTGGGCAAGTATCATGGAGACTCTAAGAGATCACAAATGTCAACCCAGACTACTATACCCTGCAAAGCTTTCAATCAACATAGATGGAGAAAACAAAATATTCCATGACAAAACTAAATTTACGCAATATCTACACAGCAAACCAACCCTACAGAGGATGCTAGAAGGAAAACTCCAATCCAACAAAAACAAATTCACCCAAGAAAACAGGGCATACAGATAATATCCCAACAAAAATGAAAAGAAAACAAGCAATGAAACAGGGTAAGATCACCGACTCCATTACAAAAGGAACTAACATGCATTGGTCACTATTATCTATCAATATCAATGGACTCAACTCACCAATAAAAAGACACCAATAAAAAAACAGAGTGATTACGGAAACAGGATCCAACATTCTGTTGCATCCAAGAAACACACCTATGCAACCAAGGTAAACACTACCGCAGAGTAAAGGGCTGGAAAACTGTTTTTCAAGCAAATGGTTCCAGAAAACAAGCTGGAGTAGCCATCCTAATATCTAATAAAATAGACTTTCAACCCAAGTTAATCAAAAAAGATAAGGAGGGCCACTATATTCTCATCAAAGGAAAAATCCACCAAGAGGACATCACAATCTTGAATATCTATGCCCCAAATATAAGAGCACCTACATTCGTAAATGAAACATTAAAACTTAAATCATACATTGATCCTAATACCTTAATAGTGGGAGACTTCAACACTCCACTCTCACCAAGGGACAGATCAACTAGACAGACACCAAATAGGGAAATAAAAGCACTCACAGAATCCCTAAATCAAACGGACCTAATAGAGGTCTACAAATCTTTTCACCCAAACTCAAAAGAGTACACCTTCTTCTCAGCACCACATGGAACCTTCTCCAAAATAGACCATATAGTGTGTCACAAAGCAAGCCTCAACAGATACAAAAGGATTGAAATAATCCCTTGTATACTATCTGACCACCATGGACTAAAGCTGGACATCAACAACAACAGAAACAACAAAAAGCCGACACGCACATGGAAACTGAACAACTTACTACTCAATGACAGCTGGGTTAAGGAAGAAATAAAGAAAGAAATTAAAGACTTCCTAGAATTCAATGAAAATGAAGGCACAACATACCCCAATTTATGGGACACATTGAAAGCAGTGCTCAGAGGAAATTTTATAGCACTAAGTGCCTGCAAGAAGAAATTTGTAACATCATATACAAACAACTTAATGGCCCAACTGAAAACCCTAGAAAAAAAAGAAGCAGATACACCCAAGAAGAGCAGATGGCTGGAAATATTCAAACCAGGGGCTGAAATCAATCAATTAGAAACAAATAAAACTATCCAAAGAATCAATGAAACAAAAAGCTGGTTCTTTGAGAAAATCAACAAGATATACAAACCCAAACTAACTAAAAAGCAGAGAGAAACTATCCAAATCAGCAAAATCAGAAATGAAAATGGGGACATAACTACAGACACTGAGGAAATCCAAACAATTATTAGGTCATACTACAACTACAAAAGCCTATATGCCACAAAATTTGAAAATCTAAATGAAATGGATAATTTTCTTAACAGATTCCATCTACAAAATTAAGTCAAGATCAGGTAGAAAGACTGAATAGCCCTATATCTCCCAAGGAAATTGAAGCAGTCATTAACAGTCTCCCCTCCAAAAAAAGCTCTGGACCAGATGGTTTCAACGCAGAATGCTACAAGACCTTCAAAGAAGTACTAACACCAATTCTCCTCAAACTATTCCACAAAATAGAAACAGAAGGAACACTACCAAACTCATTCTATGAAGCCACAGTCACCTTGATACCTAAACCACACAAAGATCCAACAAAAAAAGAGAACTTCAGACCTATCTCTCTTATGAATATTGATGCAAAAATACTCAATAAAATACTTGCAAACCGAATCCAAGAACACATCAAAGATATCATCCACCATGACCAAGTAGGCTTCATCCCAGGCATCAAAACAAAATGACAGCCTACAGACTGGGAAAGAATCTTCACCAACCCTTTATCTGACAGAGGGCTAATATCCAGTATATATAAAGAACTAAAGAAGCAGAAAAGCAACAAACCAAGTAATCCCATTAAAAAATGGGGAACGGAGCTAAATAGAGAATTCTTGAAAGAAGAACATCGAATGGCAGAGAAACACTTAAAGAAATGCTCAATCTCATTAGCCATTATGGAAATGCAAATCAAAATGACCCTGAGATTTCACCTTACACCCATCAGAATGGCCAAGATGAAAAACTCAAGTGATAACACATGCTGGAGAGGTTGTGGAGAAAGGGGAAGAACCCTCCTCCATTGCTGGTGGGAATGTAAACTGGTACAACCACTTTGGAAGTCTATCTGGCGCTTTCTCAGACAACTAGGAGTAGTGCTACCTCAAGACCCAGCTATACCACTCCTAGGTATAATTTGCTCAAGTACACAACAAGGACATTTGTTCTACCATGCTTTTAGCAGCTTTATTTGTAATAGCCAGAACTTGGAAACAACCCAGATGTCCATCAAAGGAGGAATGGATACAGAATTTGTGGTATTTTTACACAATGGAATACTACTCAGCAATGAAAAAGGAGAAAATCATGAAATTTGCAGGCAAGTGGTGGGATCTAGAAAAGATCATTCGGAGTGAAGTGTCCCAGAACAAACATGGTATATACTCACTTATATAAACCTAAAAGATATGAAAAACATAATGAAATCTAAACACCTAAAGAAGATATTCAAGAAAGTGGACACGGTGAAGATGATCAATCCTCATTTAGAAAGACAAATGGGATGTGCATTGAAGCTATGGCAGGAATCTACCACAAAAGGCATCTGAAAGACTCTACCTAGCAGTGTTTCAAAGGAGACACTAAGACTCATAACCAAACCCTCGGCAGAGTGCAGGGAATCATATGAAAAAAGGGGAGTTAGTATGATATGGAAAGGATAGGAACTCTACAAGGACCAAACATATCTGGGCACAGGGTCTTTTCTGAGACTGACACTCCACCAAGGACCATATATGGATATAATCTAGAACTTCTGCTCGGATATGGCCTGTGGTAGCTCAGTAACCAAGTAGTTTTCCAAAGTAAGGGGAACAAGGACTATTTCTAACAGGATCTAAAGGTCAGGCTCCTTGACTCCCCTCCCCCACCCAAGGGAGGAGCAGTCCTGTTAGGCCACAGAGGAGGACTCTACAGCCAGCCCTGAAGATACCTGATAAAACAGGGTCAAATGAAAGGGGAGGAGGTCCTCCCCTATCAGTGGACTTGGAAACGGGCAGGTAGGAGACCAGGGAGGGAGTGTGGGGTTGGGGAGGAAATGAGGGAGTGGGATACAGCTGGGACATAGAGTTAACAAAATGTAACTAAAAAGAAAAATAAAATTAAAAAAAAAAAACACATAGGGGAATCCAAAATGGTGGTGAACAGCATGCACCATATCTGAGAAGCAGAGAATCTGAAACTCTGAAATTGGTGAGTGGAGGGGCATTGACATCTGGGCTTCTGGGGAGAAAGGGGACAAACCCTGAACTGAGACGAATAGGAGGCAGGTCAACTGTGGACTTCTCCATGGACTTCTCTTGGGAAATCAATTCCTAGGCACTTCCCCTTTAACAGGCAGAGGCAGTGGTGGAGGCAGTGCAGATGTTTGGCAGTGCACGCAGCTCCTAGCACAGAGTGCAGTGCTGGCTGCCCCTAGCATAGAACACCCTGCTTGAGATTTGAGACAGAGAATACTCAATCCCACAGGATTTCCCCATGACAGGCCTACCTTCTCCTTCCTTGGTGGAGGAGGAGGCTGCAGAGACGGCCCACAGTGCCCACCACAAACCGCACTGCCTGGCCCACACTGCCCACAACTCCTAGCACAGTGCAGTGCAGGTGGCTCCACCAGGCCAACCAGGCCCACAACATCCCAGGGCCTACCAGAAGGTATCTGTGCCAGCGGCCTCCTAGTTCTGCCATGGTGTCTCGACTCCCAGTGGACTGCAACACCAGCTCCCAGCAAATAGGAATGCTAAGGATAGCATTGTCAACATTGAAGTCCCTGCTCTCCCAGTCTACCAGGGAAGTCCAGGAAATCAACTCCTGGAGCTCAGACAGATTTGAATACCAGAATGACAGTATGACAGGATGGTAGACCACTGAGGTATTCAGGAAATCAGCACCTAAAACTGAGCCCATGAACAACACTAGCATCTGCACCCCCTCCTGTGCCCGCACCCCCCAACATTCCAAGCATCTACACTCTCTAGCACTCTCTCCTTCAAGATACACTTCCATGCGCGCACACACACACACTTTCTCCCCTGCAATTGTGATTCTGCGTCAGCGGCTCTTCCTCCCTTAGGTAGAGCTGAAACACCAATGCACACTCTCAAACCAGTGGACCTCTCTCGTCCTCTTGAAGAATAGTCCAGACACCAGAGAAAGATGGACCGAATCGGAAGTACAGACTCCAGGAACAAACAGTGAAGGTTACAGATAAGCAGATGGCCAGAGGTCAGCGTAAGAACACACCCCACAAAAATCAGGACATCATGGCTCCACCAGCCATCACCAAAATCAATGGATATTTCAATTCATCAGAAACACAGAAAAATGACTTTAAAGCTATGCTTGTCCAGTTATTAGAGGCACTTAAAGAGGAAACAAACAACTCTCTCAAAGAAATAGCCATACAAATGGAGGCAAATAAAGAGGAAATGAACAAAGCTCTCAAAGAAGCACAGGCAAATATAACCAAACAAATAGAGGCACAAGTAGTGACACAATTAGTGGCATATAAAGAGGAAATGAACAAAAAAATAGAGACCGTCATAGAGACAAGGAATCCACATTCAAACAGGTTCAAGGACTGAAAACAGAATTAGAAGCAACAAAGAAAACATGAACAGAGAAAACCCTGGAGCTGGAGAACTTAAATAAAAGATCAGAAACCAGTAAGGCAAGCATCACCAATAGAATACAAGAGAATCTCTGGTGCTGAAGATATACTTGCAGAAATTGATACTCCTCTCAAAGAAAAAGTAAAATCGGAAAAGTCCCAAACACAAAACATCCAAGAAATCAAGGACGCCATGAAAGGTGAAACTAAGAATAGTAGGAATTGATGAAAAAGAAGATTCCAGGCTCCAAAGTCCAGAAAATATTTTCAAGAAAATCAAAGAAGAAAATTTTCCCAACTTAAAGAAAGAGATGCCCATAAACATACAAAAGGTGTTCAGAACACCAAATAGTCTAGACCAGAAGAGAAACTCCTCATGTCACATCATAGTCAAAACACTAAATCTACAGAACAAAGAAAAATTATTAAAAGCAGCAAGGGAAAAAGGCCAAGAAACATAAAAAGGTAGACCTATTAGAATCACACCAGACTCCTCATCCGAAACTATGAAAGCCAGAAAGACCTGGACAGAAGTCATACAGACTTTAAGGGACCACAGATGCCAACCCAGACTACTATACCCTGCAAAGCTTTCAATCAATATAGATGGAGAAAACAAAATATTCCATGACAAAACTAAATTTGAGCAATATCTAAACAGAAAACCAGTCCTACAGAAGATAGTAGAAGGAAAACTCCAATATAACAAAACCACAAGAAAACATAAGATACAAATAATTTCTCAACAAAAATTAAAAGAAGCAATGAATCACAGTAACACTATCAACTCCACAATAAAAGGAACTAACATTGGTCACTATTATCTATCAGCATCAATGGACTCAACTCTGCAATAAAAAGACACAGACTAACAGAATGGTTCAGAAACAGGATCCAACATTCTGCTGCATCCAAGAAGCACACATCTACAACAAATTAAACACTACCTCAGAGTAAAGGGATGGAAAAATGTTTTTCAAGCAAATGGAAAACAAGCTGAGGTAGATATCCTAATATCTAATAAAATAGACTTCCAACCAAAATTAATCAAAAAATATGAGGAGAGGCACTTTTTTCTCATCAAAGGAATAATCCACCAGGAAGACATTATAATTCTGAATATCTATGCCCCAAATACAAGAGTGCCTACATTTGTAAATGAAACATTATTAAAGTTTAAATTGCACATCGATCCCAACACCTTAATAGTGGGAGACTTCAACACTTTACTCTCACCATTGGACAGATCATCTAGACAGAAAATAAATGGGGAAATAAAGGCACTTACAGAGGTCCTAAATCAAATGACGTAATAGATGTCTAAAGAACTTTTCACCCAAATTCAAAAGATTATACCTTCTTTTCAGCACCTCATGGATTCTTCTCCAAAATAGACCATGTAGTTGGTCACAAAGCAAGTCTCAGCAGATACAAGAATATTGAAATAATCCCTTGTATTCTGACCACCATGGACTAAAGCTGGACCTCAACAGCAACAGAAATAGAAAAAGCCTACACACATATGGAGACTGAACAACTCCCTACTTAATGACAGCTGGGTCAGGGAAGAAATAAAGAAATTAAAGTCTTCTTAGAATTCAATGAAAATGAAGGCACAACATACCCAAACTTATGGGACACAATGAAAGCAGTGCTCAGAGGAAAATTCAGAGCAATAAGTGCCACCAGAAAGAAGTTTGAGACATCTCATACAAACAACTTAATGTCCCACCTGAAAGTCCTAGAAAAAAAAAAAAAAAGCAGACACATCAAGAGAAATAATGGCTGGAAATAATCAAACTCAGGGCTGAAATCAATAAATTAGAATCAAATAATACTATTCAAAGAATCAATGAAACAAAGAGCTAGTTCTTTGAGAAAATGAACAAGATAGACAAACCCTTAGCCAAACTAACTATAAGGCAGAGAGAAACTATCCAAATCAGCAAAATCAGAAATGAAAAGGGGGACATAACAACAGACACTGAGGAAATCCAAACAATCATTAGGTCTTACTACAAAAGCCTATTTGCCTCAAAATTTGAAAATCTAAAGGAATTGGACTATTTTCTTGATAGATTCAATTTACCAAATTTAAATCATGATCAGGTAGAAAGATTGAATTATCCCTATATCCCCCAAGGAAATAGAAGCAGTCATCAAAATCTCCCTTCCAAAAAAAATGCCCAGGCCCAGATGGTTTCAGCACAGAATTCTACCAGACCCTCAGAGAAGTACTAACTCCAATTCTCTTGAAACTATTCCACAAAATAGAAACAGAAGGAACATTGCCAAATTTATTCTATAAAGCCATAGTCACCTAAATCACACAAACACCCAACAACAAAAAAAAAAAAAACAGAACTGCAGACTATCTCTCTTATGAACATTGATGTAAAAATACTCAATAAAATACTGGAAAACAGGATCCATGAACATATAAAAGATATCATCTACTATGACCGAATAGGTTTCATTCCAGGCATGCAGGGGTGGTTCAATATAAAGAAATCCATCAATGTGATCCACTGTATAAATAAACTGAAGGAGAAAAACCACATGATCATTTCCTTAGATGCCAAAAAGCATTTGACAAAATCCAAGACCCATTCCTGTTTAAAGTATTGAAGTGATCAGGGATACAAGGCACATACCTAAACATAGTAAAGGCAATATACAGCAAGTCTATAGCCAACATCAAACTCAATGGGGAGAAACTTAAATCAATCCCACTGAAATCAAGGAGAAGATAAGGCTGCCCACGCTCTCCATATCACTTCAACATAATACCTGAGGTCCTACCAAGAAAAATAAGAGATCAAATTGGTAAGGAAGAAGTCAAAGTATCATTATTTGCAGATGATATGATAGTCTACATGAGCAACCCCAAAAATTCATCCAGAGAACTCCTTCAGCTAATAAACATCTTTAGCAAAGTGGCTGTATACAAAAATAACTCAAAAAAATCAGAAGCCCTCCTATATACTAAAGACCAAAGGGTCGAGAAAGAAAATGGGGAAACAACACCCTTCACAATAGCTACTAATAACATAAAGTACCTTGGGGTGACTCTAACCAACCAAGTGAGAGACTTGTTCAAAAACAATTTCAGGTTTCTGAAGAAAGAAATTGAAGAAGATATCAGAAGATGCAAAGATCTCCAGTGTTCATGTATCAGTAAGATTAACATAGTGAAAGTGGCCATCCTGCCAAAACCAATGTACAGATTCAATGCAATTCCCATCAAAATACCAACATGATTCTTTACAGGACTTGAAAGAAAAATTCTCAACTTCATACAAAAAAACAAAAACCCAGAATTGCCAAAACTGTCCAGTACAAGAACCAACTATCTGGAGATATCTCCATCCCTGATCTCAAGCGGTACTGCAGAGCAATAGTAATAAAAACCACATGGTACTGGCATAAAAACAGAATGATGGATCAATGGAATTGGGTTGAAGACCCAGAAATAAACCCTCACACCTATGGATACTGGATTTTTGACAAAGAAGCCAAAACCATACAATGGAAAAAGGATAGCATATTTAACAAATGGTGCTGTTCTAAGTGGATGTCTACATGTAGAAAAATGCAAATAGATCCATATTTATCATCCTGAACAAAACAAAAGTCCAAGTGGATTAAAGACCTCAACATAAAACCAGACACACTAAATCGGTTAGAAGAAGCGGGGAAGAGCCTAGAACTCATTGATACAGGTGACAACTTCCTGAACAGAACACCAACAGCACAGGCTCTAAGATCAACAATCAATAAATGGGACCTCATGAAACTGAAAAGCTTCTGTAAAGCAAAGGACACTGTCCTTAGAATAAAACAACAACCTACAGACTGGGAAAGGATCTTCACCAATCCTGTATCTGACAAAGGGCTAATATCCAGAGTATATAAAGAACTCAAGAAGTTAAAAAGTAACAAATCAAGTATTACAATTAAAATATGGGGTACAGATCTAAACAGAGAATTCTCAATAGAGGAATATCAAATGGCAGTGACTCATTGAAAGAAATGCTCAACATTCTTACTCATCAGGGAAATGCAAATGCAAACGACCCTGAGATTTTACTTTACACCTCTCAGAGTGGCTAAGATCAAAAACTCAAGTGACAATACATGCTAGAAAGGATGTGGAGAAAGGGGAAACCTTCCTCCATTGCTGGTGGAAATGTAAACTTTTAAAAGCACTTTGGAAATCAATCTGGTGCTTTCTCAGACAATTAGGAATAGCGCTTTCTCAAGATCCATTTATACCACTCCTAGGCATATATACAGAATAACTCAAGTACACAACAAGGACATTTGTTCAACCATGTTTATAGCAGCTTTATTCATAATAGCTAGAACCTGGAAACAACCCAGATGTCCCTCAATGGAGGGATACAGAAATTGTGGTACATTTACACAATGAAATACTACTCAACATTTAAAAACAAGAAAATCATGAAATTTGCAGGCAAATGGTAGGAACTATAAAAGGTCATCCTGAGTGAGGTATCTTAGAAACAGAAAGACACACATGGTAAGTGGATACTAGACATATAATATAGAATAAACTTACAAAAGTCTGTACACCTATAGATGGTGAGCTAGAAGGAGGATCCTGGTTATTATGATCCATCCTTACTCAGAAAGGCAAATGGGACAGACATTGGAAGTAGAAGAATACAGGAAACAGGGCCCCACAGGGGGCCTCTGAAAGACTCTACCTAGCATTGTATCAAAGCAGATACTGAGACTCATAAACAAACTTTGGGCAGAGTGCAGGGAATCTTAGGAAAGAAAGGGGAGATAGTAAGACCTGGAGAGGACAGGAGCTTCACAAGGATAGTTACAGAACCAAAATATCTGGGTCTTTTCTGAGACTGATACTCCAATCAAGAACCATTCATGAATATAACCTAGAACCCTTGCTCAAAACCCCTGCCCCATGGCAGCTCAGTATCCAAATTGGTACTTTAGTAAGCAGAACAGGGACTGTCCCAATGGCTAGTTCTTTGACCACCTCCCCTGGATGGGGGAGGAGCCTTGTCAGGCCACAGAGGAGGACAATGCAACCAGTTCTGATGAGACCGGATAAGCTAGGGTCATGTACTTGGAGATGGGCATAGGAGGAAATGAGGGACAGTGGGTGGGATTAAAATGGAAGGAAGGAGAGGACTACAGCTGGGTTACAAAGTGAATAAACTAATTAATATAAAAATAAAAATTTAATTAATAAAAACATACATAGGCTGTTTGCCACGTTGACAAGGGACATGTGGTAAGTATAGTCTGTTGACTCTAGAAATACTGAACCCCAGGATGTAGAATTTAAAGGAATGCAAGGAGTTTAAAGAAAACATAAAGAAACAGTTTTATGAAATTAGGGAGAATAAATGCCTGAGCGATACACATGAAAAGACAATCAAGGCTGATGGAAATGATGATGACAACCCAAGACTTGAGATCGGAATTCAATAGGGAGAAGTATGCATTAAAGAGGGCTTAAGCTGAAATGAAGATGAAATTAAAAAAACAACAACATAATAACTAAAGAATTCAAAGGAAAGGCATACAAATAAAATTAATCAAACAGAAGATCAGGGCTTAAATATAAAGTCCAAATTATCAAGAAATACGAAAAATAACTAAATAACAAAAAGGAACACACAGAGAATGTGGAACACCAGGAAAAAAAAAAAACAAAACAAAACCTACTCATGTCAATGGCATAAATGGGATGTTCCAACAAGATCGTAGCAGGAAGCTTCCCTAAACTAAGGAAAATCACAGTCATGCAGACACAAGAAACACACAGAACTTCAATTAGACAAGACCAAAAGAGAAAATCTCCACAGTATATCCTAGTTAAAACAATAAGTATATCGGACAAAGTATATTTAAAGCTGAAAGAAGAAACACAAATTACATATAAAGAAAAACCCATCAGAATAATAGCTGGTTTCTAATGGGAACTTTGAAAGCTAAAAGAGCCTGGATCAATGCATTTCAAGCCCTAAAAAATGATGCCAGTGAACCCAAAATAATCTGTCCAGAAAAATTATCTTCCATAATTGAATGGAAAAGAAAAGCATTTCACATATAAAAAATTATATCTGAACTCCTGCAGAACTCCTCTCCTCCAATAGAGGCCAAGCCATCAAGCAGAAAAAAGCCTTCTCCATATCCTACAGATCACCAACACTCCCTCAGTACCTACACCCAAGATCCTCCTCTCTTCCATACCATTTTCTGGCCTGGAACTCTAGCAGAAGTGTAGCCCCATAAGAGGCCACACTGGCACCCAGAACCTCAGTGTGCCCACATAAGCCCTCTGCCCACAGACCACCCAACACTCTTTTAATGCCCACCCAGCGTACTCACTCTGTCCCTCCTCCCCTTGTAACCCAGCTCACAACTCTGATAGAAGCTTCCTGCCCACCAGAGGCCATTCTGGCTGCTTACCCAAGAACCCTGATTTTCTCAGTCTTGCCCAGCATTCTCCAATTGGCCCTCCCCTCTCATCACTATATCCCAGCCCCCAATTACACTTGAAACACTCTGTTAGACCAGAAACCACACTGTCCATCAGAACTCCAGCTTTAGTAGCCATTCTCTACTTGATCAGAGGCCATGCTGGCCATAAGAAACAGCACTCTCAGGTTGGAACAGAGGCTATGCCAGCCTCCAGAACTCCACATCCCAATTCAGGCTGAAACCCCATGATTGACCAGAGGACATTTAAGTTAAAAGAAATCAGGTCCCAACTCTGGTGGAGACCCACTAATTAACCCACTGGTCAATCAGGCCAGAAAACTACAGAGGATACAGAAAGGTAGGAAACAAACACATCAAACAAAGGCAAACTGAGAAATCAGCACCTGGACCTAGATCAAACTCAGATGCCTAAACACCAGTGTAAGAACAATCAACACAACCAGTGTAAGAGCAGTCAACAGCAGCCAGGGCAATATGGCACTATCATAGCCTGGCCATCCTGGTATAGAAAGACCTTAATATTCCAAAAAAAAGCTGAAACACAAGAAAACAGCCTTGAAAAACAACTGAAGATGATAGAGGTTCTTAAAGAGGAAATGAATAAATCCCTTCAAGAATGCCAAGAAAACTGATTAAAATCTGAAAAGGGAAATAGAAGCAATAAAGAAAACACAAACTGAGGGGATTCTTGAAATGTAAAATTTAGGTACACAAACAGGAACTATAGACCAAAGCATCACTAACAGAATGCAAGAGATAGAAGAGAGAATCTCAGATGTTGAAGATACAATAGAAGAAATAGATATACTGTCAAAGAAATTGTTAAATTTAAAAAATTTCTGACATAAAACATTCAAGAAATCTGGGACACTATGAAAATACCAAACCTAAGAAGAATGAGAATAGGAGGAGAATCCTAGCCCCAAGGCCCAGAAAATAAGTTTAACAAAATCATAGAAAAAAAAATTTTATAACCTAAAGAAATGCACTCCAACAAACATACAAGAAGCTTACAGAACATCAACAGATACATTGAACCAGAAAAGAAAGTCTCCTTACCACAAACATATAGATCAAAACATATATTACAAGGAAAGACTAATAAAAGGACAAAGGGCTAAGAAACACCTAAGGGCAGATCTATTAGAAATACCCCAGACTTCTCAACAGCAAGAAGGACCTGGACAGATGTCCCGCAAAGCCTAAGAAACCACAGACGCCAGACAACTATACACAACAAAACTTTCAATTACCATAGATGGAAATAACAAGATATTCCATATCTATCTATAAATCCAGCCAGATAAAAGGTACTAAAGAAAAACTCCAGCCCAAGGAGGTTAACTACATCCATGACAACACAGGAAATAAATAATTACACATCAGCAAAACCAAAAGAAGGGAAACACACACACACACACACACACACACACACACACACCACCACCACCACCAATACCAACACCAACACCATCAACAACAGAAGAACAGGAATTAACAATCATTTGTCATTGATATCTCTCATTTTCAGTGGACTCCATTCCCCAATTAAAACACAGAGACTAAGAGAAGGAATGTAAAAACAGGATCCATCTTTTTGTTGCATACAAGAAACACACCTCAATACCAAATATAAACATTATCTCAGAGTAAAGGGTTGGAAAAAGACCTTCCAAACAAAGGGATCTAAGAAACAAGTTGGTATAGCCATTCTAATATCCAACAAAATAGACCTCAAACCAAAATAATCAAAAGATATGTAGAAGGACACTTCATATTCATCAAAGGACACATCCACTAAGATATTTCTGTAGTGGATGTAAATATTTTTGTTTTGATCTCAAGTGTAGGGTATGGATATGTTTTTTGTTATATTCCCCATAGAAAACAATCCCCATGGAATAGTGCATGATATTTGTAAGCTGGAAGCTGTCTCATGTGGGGGACATGGTTTTGTCAGCTGAAAAACATCCTGTACAGACTTTGGGAGGGTAAAAAATAGTCACATAACAAAGAGAGATTGCTTTGCATTACTTTGCATCTTTTGGCTTCTTTTGTATCTTCTTTGCTTCACATTACTTTGACACACTCCTAGCCAGAAATGCTCCAGAGAATGCTTCAAAGTTGCTGCTGAGGTTGCTATTGTATTTGCTGGATTACTGGTTTGCTGTTTATCTGGACTTCTGGAATACAAAGGACTGAGATTGGCATTAACCAAAATAACCAGTGCCTCTAACCAACAGGAAGTAGCTAGAGAGTTCTGCATCCCTTGTCCCTACTAACCTGAATTTTCTCCTAACTAGTGTTGAGGGGGTTGGAAGGCATTTAAGAACCCTAAATATAGTAGTTTTTTTTTTTTTTGAAAAAAAAAATCATAAGGCTACAGGTGGCACACATACATGGCTTAAGCATAGTGCGGAACCTAGTTTCTAATGCTGGAGAGGAAATGGCCTGTTTTGATGGGATGAAAATACTGTTTAAAGAAGCTAGCAAAATGGTGTCTGGTGCTAATGGATTCTTTCCTATTTTGCTCCCAGAGGGGATTTTCTGGTTTTGCTTTCTCTCCATTTTGCAAGAATTGAAAAAAAAATCAGAAGGTTCACTCTTTTTTTTTTTTTATAAAGGATTGCAGAGTTGGCTATGCACCTAGAGTTTTTGAGTAAAGGTTGAAGTTCTTGGAAAGCAAAATGTGTCAGTGGGAGTAGAACAAAAGGGTTCAGGCTAGATGTCTGAGAGTGATGAAAAAGATGGATGAAAAAACAGGGAAGCAAACTAGGCTGGAAGGCAGATTTGTTGTTCTGCCATGCTCCACCCCTTTTTCTGCCAGCTTCCCAGAGCATGGGCATGAAGCTAGGGGGTAGGAAGAGCACTACACTGTACAGGAAACCAGGGTTAGTTTTGAGCCAAGTGTGCCACTGCAGGAGTTGCAATTTTCCCAGTCTTTGATGACACAGCATCCAATTGAAATTATAGATCTGAAGCATTTTTAAAAGTCTATTGTATTGTACAGAAAGCATTTCCCATTTGTTAAAGAAATATTAAGTAACTGGGCTACACAAAACAGACTTATTACCCAAGATTGGAAGGGATTAGTGTTAGCTGTGCTAGAAGCTGGTCAACAATTACAGTGGTTGTCATGGTGGAGTGACAAAGTCATGAAAAATAAAACAATGAAATATAGCAAGGGGAATAAATGTTTTTTAACCACCTCATTTCAGGGCCCTGGAAAAGCCTTCACTGACTTTTCAGGGATTGGCTTCAGCTGTGAATAGAGCCATATCAGACCCTTATAACAGACAGGCATTCATAGAGCTCTTGGCATTTTAAAATGCAAATACTGGATAAAAAGAGTAATTAGACCATTAAAAGCACAGCAGCTCCAATAGACTAATAGATAAGTGAAACAACTGATGCTCTTAGGAGCATCATATCAATATCATAGGACTGACCTTCATCTCTCCAAAGTGTGGGCAGTCCTTCTTCATTCAAGCACCAGCATGGCTGGTGGGGACCTGGGTGGTCTCTAGGACATAGCTGTCATCTGACATTCCCCTGATAGCTGCTTCCAGGCATAGCACAGGGGCTCCTGGGTGCCACTGGGCTGAATGCTCATACTGGAATCCCAGGCTTCTGGACAGTAACAAAGTCAGGGAGAAGCTTGTGCATTAGTTAAAGCTCCTAGACTCACTATGGGAAGTGGAAGTCAGTTTCCACCAGGTATTTCAGTTAGTTAGCTCTTTTAAAATGAGATTGCTGATGGCAGTGGAATCTTGGCCATCCCAAAGTGTATCCTCAGTTAAGCTACCATGCTAAACACAGCAGAGGATTCAGGCAAAAGCCCATGCTGGTCAGCTTGCAGCTTAAACACAAGCCTGGTAATGCTCAGGTCCAGTGGGCCAGAAGGCAGGTCTAGGCCTGGTAGGTTCTTCCCTAACAGTCATTGAGCTCATGATGGTTTGGCAGGCCCCAGCCACCTTAGCTGTCAGCCAAGCCCTGAAAGTTCAATGGCAATTCTCCAGGGAGGTGGGGAGATCTCCCTTCCCCAGAATAAATGAAGAATCTCAGGTGGCCATGATAGGAAGCTGATGGTATCATGAAGCACACAGCACCTTGAATCTTTGTTTTATGTGAAATCAGGGATTCATAAACCTTGGGCAGGAGGAGAGGTTTCAAGGGTGAATGAGTTTGAATCACTAGGGCTAGAAGTGGTAGGGATATTTGATTTACATGTAGTGGTATAGTACCTCATTTACATGCAGTAGAACAGTCATATCACAAGGAGAACATAGTACTTAAATATCCTGTAGGTGGGGGAAAATCTCTTGAGTAAAACCGAAGGTCATTGCTGAAATCCCCAGGTGCTTGCTGAGCATGTTTCTTATCAAGAAAGGGTGAGCCTGCAATCTTCCCTGAGGGAATATCTGGGATTATGAGATCAGGCTAAGAGAGAGAACTTCCCTGGGAAATAGAAGTCCACCCTCATTGACCAAGCACAGAAGCTATCCAGAAATGTCAGATTCCAGCAGTGTCCCACATGCAGTAGCTAAAAGTCTCAGATATCAAAACATCTAGTGCTTTCATTGTGGTGAATTTGGCCATTTACAAAGAAATTGTAAGACTAAAAGTTTAGAGCTCTAAATATCAGGAGCATTGACTATGCAGAATATGGTGTTCATAGAAGAGAACAAGCAGTCTCTGGTTTCAATGGAATGAAAAAGCTTCTAGGGTTTTGTAGCCACTGTGAGAAGGGAAAACATTGGTCTAAGGATTGCAGATCCAAGAGGGACATTTGAGGTAACCTCTATTGGAGGCACTGTCAACTTGAGGCCCAGCCGCTATCTTTCTTTGGTCAGCCAGGAGGTAACAAGCAGATAGGAAGAGCAAAACTAAGTATTGCATGCAGTAGCAACTTTGGTTCTGGCCACAAATACACCTCTTACAACATCCCCAAGAACTGAATTTTATAAAATAACCTCTGGCATTTGTGGTCCTTTGCTTTCAGGGACAGTGGGGGTAATCTTAGGATGAAGTGGATTAGCTTCTCAATGATTTACAGTATATCCGAGTATTATAGATTGGGATTGCAATGAAGAAATTAAAATCATGGCATATGTAAAAAAAGATGCAAATTAATGCAGGGGATAGAAATTTTTAACTATCACTGTTTCCTTACATCAAGCACAAAGCTGTTCCAGTAGAAAAAACAGGCAATTTGGTAGTATTGGAAAACATGTATTCTGGCAAACAGTGGTTAATGATCAAAGACCCAAATTAATGGTACAAATGAATGGTGTTGAAATAGAAAGATTGATAGATACAAGAGCTGATGTCAGTATCCTTTCCCAAAAAGTCTTTGGAATCCAGATTGACCACATCAGAAACTTTACACACAGTTTATAGAAATTTGTAAATTATCTCAAATAAGAGAAAGTATCCCATGAATTAAATATGTGGGACCAGAGGGGCAAACAGGGAAGTTGAGAGCCTATGTATCTGACATACCCATAAAGTTATGGGGAAAGGATCTTTTACAACAATGGGGTACTCAAATTAATATTCCTGCAATCCCAGAGACAGCCAATGATGAAATAAGGGGTGAAATGATAGTTGCTCTTATGGAAGATATTGAACACAATACCATAGGAAGGCAATCAGAAGCTGTGCCCGTTGTTCAAGCACAGTACACCATATGGACTGAGTTTCCAAATCTATAATAGGGAACACTGATGAAATAGCCTTGCCTCTGAAATGGTTATCAAACATACATTTATGGCAAAATCGTTGGTCCATAACAAAAGAAAAATTGTAGGCATTTAAACAATTCATACAAGAACAACTAGAGGCTCAACACATAGAAGAGACTACCAGCCCATGGAATTCCCCTGTGTTTGTTGTAAAAAAAAAAAAAAAAAATCAGGGAAATGGAGGATGGTAATGGATTTAAGAGCAGTAAATGGAGTAATTCCACCAATGGGTCCTTTATAGCCTGGATTTGTTTTTACCTTTATTGTTATCTAGTTCATAGCATATAATAATAATTGACTTGAAATAATTGCTTTTTCACAATGCCCTTGCATGAACAACAATGATCCAATAAATAGATAGCTGACAACCATTTGAATTAATTTGTAGGCATTTTTTTTCAATCTATCTTTTATCATTACATGGATAATATTTTGTTGGCTGTTTCTGATGCAGATACTTTAGAGAAAATGTTTAAGAAAACACAAGGAATTCTGCCATGCTGGGGGTTACAGACTGCTCCAGAAAAAAAAAAGTACAAAGAAGAGATTCACTTAGCTATTTATGTTATAAAATAAGTCATCAAAAAATTTAACCACAAAAGGTACAGATCCATAGGGACCATTTGCAAACTCTTAACAATTTTCAAAATTTAATTGGCTGAGGCCTACAATTAGATTAAGTACTTATGAGTTGATTTATCGCAAACATTACAAAAGAAATTCAAATTTAAACAGTCCAAGATGTTTAACAGCTGAAGCAGAAGAAGAGTTAATTCTAGTAGAATAAAGACTGCAAGATGCATATATGGATTAAATTGATCCTAAATTTGATTGTATTTTGGTATTTTTGTGTTCAAATCATTCTGCTACTGGGCTCATTATGCAAAGTGAAGATGTTATTATGGAATGGATTTTCTTAGTGCATAAACAAAGTAAAAAGAAGACATTTATAGAAAATATTTCTGAAATAATTATAAAAGGTAGAATGAGACTACAGCAATTATCAGAAACAGACCTGGCTGAAATTGTAAGTAGCTCTTTTTTTTTTCTTTCAACTTTTATTAGTTACACTTTATTTACTTTGTATCCCCCATAAACCCCTCTCTCCTCCCCTCCTAATCCCACCTTTCCTCCCCCTTCTTCACACATGCCCCTCCCCAAGTCCACTGATAGGGGAGGTCCCCCTCTCCTTCCTTCTGATCTTAGTCTATCAAATCTCATTAGGAGTGGCTGCATTGTCATCTTCTGTGGCCTGGTAAGGCTGCTCCTCCCTCAGGGGATGATGATCAAAGAGCAGGTCAATCAGTTTATGTCAGAGGCAGTCCCTCTTCCCATTACTATGTAACCCACTTGGACACTGAACTGCCATGGGCTACATCTGTGCAGGGGTTCTAGGTTATCTCCATGCCTGGTACTTGGTTGGAGTATGAATCTCTGGAAAGACCCCTGTGTTCAAAGTTTCTGGTTCTGTTGCTCTCCTTGTGGCGTTCCTGTCCGCTCCAGATCTTACTATTTTCCACTACTTTCATAAGATTCCCTGCACTCTGCCCAACGGTTGGCCATAAGTCTCAGCATCTGCAGGGCAGAGCCTTTCAGAGGTCCTCTGTGTCAGGCTCCTGACTTGTTTCCTGTTTTCTTCTTCTTCCGATATCCATCCTCTTTGCTTTTCAGGATTGAGCATTTTAGTCAGAGTCCTCCCTCTTGATTAGTTTCTTTAGGTGTACAGATTTTAGTAGGTTTATCATAATTATATATGTCTATACGAATGAGTATATACCGTGTGTGTCTTTCTGTTTCTGGGGCAGCTCACTCAGGATGATCCTTTCCAGTTCCCACCATTTACCTGCAAATTTCATGATTTCCTTGTTTTTCATTGCTGAGTAATATTCCATTGTATAGATGTACCACAATTTCTGTATCCATTCTTCAGTCAAGAGACATCTGGGTTGTTTCCAGCTTCTAGCTATTACAAATAAAGCTGTTACAACTAATGCTGAGATTATGTCATTGTGGCTACTCGATGAAGATTGTTAAGGAACTTGTAGTAACTATTTGGGATGAATTAATAATAAATATCTTAAAATCAATGATTACAGTTTAGAAAAAGAACTAATTAGATTCTTCCACGTATTGTAAAGAAAACATGAATTCCAGGGCCATCAACATTATTTGCAACATACTGATGCAAATAAGATGGGAATAGTAGGTTATAAGTCACAAAAAAATAAGTAAGGTCAACAAAAGCCCATTACCTCAGTTCAAGATCAGAATTGTATATGATTTTTATGGCATTATTAGATTTTCCTGAATCTCTTAATATAATTATTGACTCTCAATATTCAGAGAGAGTTGTTTTACATATTGAAACTGCTGAATTTACTCTTGATACTTCAGAATTAACTTCATTGTTTATGCATTGTAACAGCCATGAGAAGTAGAACCTATTCATTATACATTACTCATATTCAATCTCATACAATTTTGCCAGGTCCATTGGCACAAGAAAATGAAGAAATTGTTCAGTTACTAATCGGAAATGTGTTCGATGCCTCAAAATTTCATGAAAAACATCATGTTAACAGTAAAGGTTTAAAGAAAAAAATTCTCTATCATGTGGCAACCAACCACAGAAATAAAGTAAAAAAAAATGTTTTATGTCTTCTCTGTATAATCAAATGCCAAAAGCTGCTGGAAGTAACCCTAGGGGCATCAGAAGAAATGAAATCTGATATGTGGATGTGTTTTATTTTGCAGAATTTGGAAAACAACGGTATATACACCATACCATTGACACATACTCAGAGTTTCAATGGGCAAATGCTTTAAGTTCTAAAAAGGTTGATTGTGTAATTACACACTTATTGGAAATAATGGCAATAGTGGGGATATCTGAACAAATTAAGACTGATAATGCTCCTACATATGTATTCAATAAGTTGAAGCAATTCTTTGTTTATTATAATAATATAAAGTACATTACTGGTATACTACACAATCCTACAGGACAAGCAGTTGTTGAAAGAGCTAACTGTACTTTGAAAGAGATGCTTATTAAACAAAAAGGAAGAGTAAAGACCCCCCCAGAACAGACGAAATAATGCTTTATTAACTCTATCTTTTCTTAATGTTAATGAAAAAGGAAAAACAGCAACTGAGAGACACTGAGTAATAGAAAAAAAAACAAAATGAGGAACTAGGTCAACCAAGGTACTGGAAGGATATGTTAACATCACAATGGAAATCTTCAATAGTTTTGAGATGGGGATGAAAAAATATGGTTACCAACAAAACTTATAAAGATTAGGTGTGACCAGGGAAAACCTCCTACTATCTGAGACATGGATGTCTTCATATGGCAACTGAATCTTATTGGGCTACCTAGTCTTCATAACATGCCATGTTTCATATAACATGGATAGAGATTTATATTACAGTTCAGACAGACTTATAATGTTGATAGATGCCTTTCACCTGCTCAAACATAGAGTAGAAAATGATCTTTAGCTGATTTGTGCAGCTTGCATATTACATGTATATATATATACATATATGTATACATAAGTATATATACATATATATAGAGAGAAAGGATATATAGATATATAGATAAAGATATATAGGTATACTGATATATATGTATATATCAATGAAGAAATGTACACAAACTAACATCTTTAAATTTTATTTATTTTCAGAGCAAAAGACCACAAAGCAAGTAGCCCAGATAATTAAGCCTCACAGACTTCCTCAATTCCTTGAGAATTTGTATGCATATCAACTTCAAAAAAGCTAGCCCAAAGGATCACTCGCACAGAGACTATACAGATAACACAAAGACTGGACAGAAAATAGAGATTGGATGGAAAACACAGACTGGAGAGAAAAAAATTACAGCTAGCTTTCTCAGGACTTGGCAAATATCCCAATTTTCATAGGGTACCCAAAAGATGTCTTTGCCCCTACACAGCAAAAAATAATTTCTAAGAACATGATGCTATAATTCCCAGTAGGTGGGGTGAGTGTTTTTGATGGGTTATGGATGGTTTTTTTTTTTTGTTTTCTAAGGGGTGTTGGTTGTAAGTGATGGTAAAGGAGGAAAATGGTAAGGGATCTTTTTATTTCTCTCCTCTATCCTTTTTTTCTCTTTTTTTTTTTTCTATATTGTGTTAGGGAAAAGGAAAGAAAAGGGGAATGATAAAAAAGAGGGAGAATATAGGATTATATGATGAAAGGTAGATTATTGAATCTAGTAGCCTCAAATATTTTACATTGGTATTGTGTATTGATAGAAGTTATAAGAGAATGATTTAGGTACAGAACTTTGGGCACTAGGAATAGGACTCACTAGAATAGTATTCATTAGAATTCTTTCTTTAAGATTGTCAAATACAAAATGGACTGGACATTGTAAATGTAATTTTTACCTGATAATTCTCATAATTATTCTTACTGTATATAGTTTATTAATGTTAGATAAAAGACATTGTTTAACAGAAAGGAGGACATGTATTGGATGCAAACATGTTTTTGCTTTGATCCCAAATGTGGGATGTGGAAATGTTTTTGGTATATTCCCCATGGAAGACAGCCCATGAAAAAAATGTGTAATGTTTGTCATCTGGAAGCTGTCTCATACGAGGGTGGGGGGTTGTCCACTGAAAAAAATCCTGTATGGCCTTTGAAAAGGTATAAAATAGCCCCAAAACAAAGAGATACTGTTTTGGGTTGCTTTCCATCTCTTGACTTCTTCTCTTTGAATTGTTTCAAGACACCCGTAGATAGAAATGCCCCAGAGAATACTTTGAGGTTGCTGCTGAAGTTGATGTAGTATTTGTTGGATTGCTGGCTTTCTGTTTAACTGGACTCCTGAATATGGACAACTGAGGTTGGTATTATCCCCCAAACCCAAATGCCCCAATTTTCCTGGGACCAGTAACCAATGGGAAACAGCAGCATGTTCCATAATCTGAGCCTGCTCCATTTCCCAGGACCAGCAACTGCCAGGGAACAGCAGCTCCTGTCCCAAATCAAAATCATAGAAGAAAATTTCCCCAACCTAAAGAAAGAAGTGCCTACAAGAAGCTTAGAGAACACCAAATACATTAGACCAAAAAAGAAAATCCTCCGGCTATATAATAACCAAAACACCAAATGTACAGAACAAATAAAGAATATTAAATGCTGCAAGCTGAAAAGACCAAGTCACATATAAAGGCAGACCTATCAGAATTACACCTGATTTCTTATGAGAAACTCTTTTAGAAGGGCCTGGGCAAACAGACCCTAAGAAACCACAGATGCCAGTCCAGACTACTACACCCAGTAAAACTTTCAGTTTCCATATATGGAAATAACAACATATTCCATGATAAATCAAATTTAAACCATATATATCCACAAATTCAACCCTAAAAAGGAACTAGAAGGAAAACTCCAACCCAAGGAGGTTAACTACATTTCAGAAAACAGGAAATAAATAACTACACATCAGCAAAACCAAAAGAAAGGAAGAAGATGCACACACATTCTACCACTACCAACATCAAAATAACAGGAATTAACAACCTCTGATCATTAATATCTTTCAACATCAACCACAAAAAAGGCACAAACTAACAGAATGGATGTGAAAACAGGATCCATCAACCTGCTGCATACAAACACACACACACACACACACACACACACACACACACACACCCCTCAGCAATAAAGATAGTAAAGTAATGGAAAAAGGTTTTCCAAGAAAATGGACTGAAGAAACAAGCTGGAGTAGCCATTCTAGTATCAAAAAAAAGACTTTTAAACAAAATTAATTAAACACACAAGAAAGAAGCTGCAGTAGCTATTCTAATATTTAATAAAACAGACTTTCAACTAAAATTAATCAAAAGAGATGGGGAAGGACACGTCATACTCATCAAAGGAAAAATCCACCAAGATGACTTCTCAATTCTGAACATCTATGTCGCAAATTTAAGGGTACCCACATTTGTAAAAGAACCATTACTAAAGCTCAAATCACACACTAAACCCCACAGGTTAATAGTGGGAAACTTCAACATCCCACTCTCTCCAATGGACAGATTATCAAGACAAACTAAATGGGGAAATAAAAAAAGTAACATATGTCATGAATCAAATGGACCTAACACATATCTATAGAACATTTCACCCAAACACACACACACAAATAATATACATTCTTCTCAGCATCTCATAGAACCTTCTCCAAAATTGACTATATACTTGGTCACAAAGCAAGCTTATACAGATACAAGAAGATTGAAATAAGGCTTTGTATCTTATCAGACCACCATGGATTAAAGCTGGAACTCAGCAACAACAGAAACAACAGAAAACCTATTAACACATGGAAACTGAACAACTCCCTACTCAATGGCAACTGGGTCAGGGAAGAAATAAAGAAATTAAAAACTTTCTAGAATTCAATGAATATGAAGGTACAACATACCCAAGCTCATAGGACACAATGAAATGGTGCTAAGGGAAAGTTCATAGCACTGAGTGCTTTCATAAAGAAATTAAAGAGTTCTCAAACTAGCAATTTAAAAGCACCTAAAAGTTCTAGGACAAAAAGAAGCAAACACATTCAAGAGGAGTAGACCTCAGGAAATAATCAAACTCAGGGCTGAAATCAATAACTTAGAAACAAAGAAAACAATGAAAAGAATCAATGAAACCATGAGCTGGTTCTTTGAGAAAATCAAAGAACAAACCCCTAGTCAAACTAACTAAAAGGCAGAGGGACAGCATTCAAATTAAAAAAAAACCAAAAAACAAAAAAACAAACCAGAAATCAAAAGGGGGATGTAACAACAGACCCTGTGGAAATCCAAAGAATCATTAGGTCTTACGTCAAAGGCTTATAGTCTACAAAATTGGAAAGCCTAAAGGAAATGGATGATTTTCTTGATAGATTTCATTTACAAAAGCTAAATAAAAATAGGTAAATGCTTTAAACAGTTCTATAAGGAAATAGAAGCCGTCATCAAAAGTCTCCCAAGTAAAAAAAGCTCAGAGCCAGATGGTTTTAGCTTAGATTTCTACCAGATTTTCAAAGAAGAGATAATACCAATAATCCTCAAACAATTAGACAAAATAGAAACTGAAGGAACATTGTCAAACTTGCTCTATGAAGCTGTAGTCACTCTGATACCTAACCCTCACAAAAACTCAACAAAGAAAGAGAATTTTAGACCAATCTTCTTGATACTAATGCAAAAATTCTCAATAAAATAAAATAAATCAAAGAACACACCAAGTACATCATCCATGAAGATAAAGTAGGCTTCATCCCAGGGATGTAGGGATGGTTCAATATATAAAAATCCTTCAAAGTAATCCACCATATAAACAAACTGAAAAAAATCACATGATCATTTTTTTAGATGCAGAAAAAGCCTTCAACAAAATCCAACACTTCTTCATGAGAAAAGGCTTATAGAGATCAGGGATACAAGGACCATACTTAAAGGTAATAAAAACAATATACAAGTTGATAGCCAACATTAAACTAAATGGAGAGAAACTCAAAGCAATTACACTAAATTCAGGGACAATACAAAGCTGTCCACTCTCTCTATAGCTCTTCAATATAGTACATAAAGTTATAACCATAGCAATAAGACAAGCAATAAGGAGATCAAGGGAGTATGAATTAAAAAGGAAGAAGTCAAAGTATCACTATTCACAAATGATACAATAATATACATAAGTGACTCCCAAAATTCAACCAGGAAAAGCATAAAGTTGATAATCTTCAGCAAAATGGCTGGATGCAATAACAACAACAACAACAAAAATTAGTAGCGCTCCTGTATAAAAATGAGAAACAGGCTGAGAAAGAAATTAGGGAAATAACACCCTTCACAATAGTCACAAAAAAAGCCCATAAAATATCTTGGTGTGACCCTAACAAAGCAAGTGAAAGACCTGTATGACAAGAACTTCAAGTCTCTAAAGAAAGAAACTGAAGAAAATATCAGAAGATAGAACGATCTTCCATATTCATGAATTGGTAGGGTTACCATAGTAAAAATGGCCATATTACCAAAAGCAATCTACAGAACCAATGCAATTCCCATTTGTGGAGAGCTGCTTAAAAACACATTTTTACCCTGGCCTTCACCTGGAGACAGGGATAGGCAGGAAGTTTTTGCCAAGTTCATTTCCTCTTGTTTGTGTGGGGATCACACAGACAGGTGGTCAAGGTAAGTAAGTTTCACTTCTGCATGAACCCCTTCATTGCATCAAGGTGCTTTGCTCTATAAAAAGGGATTATTGGAATAAAAACTGGTGTGTGTGTCAGTTCTACTGGCTGCTCTTTCGAACAGATCCCATGTGTAGTGTGTTGGTTTATTAAGTTTTCTTTCAGTCCTCACTCTTCACTCAAGAACTGTTCAACTCTTCTGGTAGGTTCAGTCAGTTTGGCACCCGAACAGGGACTTGAGATATGGGAAAGCAGTGATGGACACTGCTGGTGTTGGCGAGCTCAGGTCATAAAGTAAAGAGAAAAGGGCATGGTGAGTAAAAATTGAGAGTAAAAATGGGACAAGGCTGTAGCCTTATGTTTTTTGTTTTTGTTTGTTTGTTTGTTTGTTTGTTTTTTGTATGGAATTTCATTGGAAATAGTCTGTATATGTAGCACAGGACTGAAAAGTGAAACTTTTGGGGTTAGAGAGAAAGAGGAAAGAAAGATGGGAGGCTTTGAGACAAAATGAGGTTAAACCATTGGCTCCTCCCAAAGAGCTGTATGTCCCTTCTAATGAGAATTTCTTGTTAGAAGACTTTGAGGATGACTTAGATCCTGATGAGGTTGCAGAGTTGGAGGAAACCTCCAACTCTGAGAGATACCGTCTGATTCAGGCTATGAGTGTTAAAAAACTTAAGCCTTGGCAAAAAGAAATAAAAAGTTGGAATGGGACTTGGAGAAATAAACAGAAAAATTGGAAAATTAACTACTAGGGAAAAGGAGGCTCACCTCCCCCACTCCTACTCCCTCATTAATTGCAGGCTTAGACCCTCCTCCTGGAATGGCTACAGTTTCAAAATACAAGGGGACCCTTTTCTTTGTCCATTGTGTGGTCAGCTGTATCCCCTTTACAAGCTTCTTTACAACACACTAGGCAGAAAGAAGATATAACTGAGGTTTGTGATTTTCCATTTCTAGAGCATCTGATGGAGAAGATAATGTGGTGAGAATCTATACTCCTATACCTTTTAAACAATTAAAAGAATTGAAAATTGTGTGTGCTCAATATGGTCCTACAGCATGTTTTACTCAAGCTCTGTTAGAGTCCTTGTTTACTGAGGCCCTCTGCTCAGGGGACTGGAAGCAATTAGCAAGAGCATGTTTATCAGGAGAAGATCATTTATTATGGAAGTCAGAATTTACAGAGCACTGTCAAGTTACAACTGAACTCAATCGAGCTCAAGGAGTTCCTATAACTTATAACATGCTTGCTGGAGAAGGAATTTACAGGGAAATAGGACAGCAATTGGATTTTGATGTAGCCTTTATGCTCAAGTAAATGCTGCTGCCCAAAGGGCCTGGAAAACTTCCACAAGCAGGTAGACAGGTGGAGGATTTGTCTAAAATCTGTCAGGGACCTGATGAATTATTTCAAGATTTCATAGCAAGATTAATGTAAGTAGACTTGTAGGAGATACAGATTCTGGATTGTTATTAATAAAATAATTGGCCTATGAAAATGCTAACAGTGCCTGCCAAGCAGCTTTGAGACCCTTTAGGAAGAAAAGAAATATTTCTGACTATATTAGGTTATGTTCTGACATCATGCTGTCTTATACTCAAGGAGTGGCCATGAGTGCTACTCTACAAGGGAAGATTATTACAGAAGTATCAGCAATAGAAAGGCCAAAGAAGGGAGTATCTAGAAATTGTTATGGTTGTGGGTAAATGGGACATCAAAGAACAAATTGTCCTAATGCTGGTAAGAAAGGAGTCAAAAGGAACCTCATCTATGCTCCAAAAGAGGAAAGCATTGGGCTAATGAATGTAAGTCTAAAAGAGGTGCTGCAGAAAACCCTTTTATGCAGGGAAACTGGAAAAGGGGCCAGCCTCAGGCCCCTCAACAATGTTATGGGGCCCTATAGAACTTCATCCCTCAGCAAAGAAATCCATTCAGGATCTCTGTAGAACAACCACAGATAGCATAGGACTAGCCCTCAGTTCTTCCACCTACACAGTATTAACTCCTGAAATAGGGATGCAAGCCCTACCTACAGGAGATTATGGTCCATTACCTAGGGGGACTATAGGATTATTACTAGGAAGTAGTACAACTATGAAGGGAATTTTAGTAGCTCCTGGGGCAATTAGTGTGATTTATGAAGGGGAAATAAAAATTATGACACTCTTTCCAAATGGAATTTCTGTAATAAAACATGGTGAATGATTAGCCCAATTATTATTGCTTCCACAAGTTCAGACAAAAAAAATGCAAGTAAGAAGGATAGGAGAGGAGATGCAGGTTTTGGATCCTCTGATACTTATTGTTTTTTTTTTTTTTTAAGATTTCCATGTCTTTTTAATAATTTCATCATAGGGTTCACCTTTATAATATAATAACACCCAAATAATGTCACATCAGAGAATAGAATCTCAAATCCAAGAAAAAAATATATGTTATACTAGCTCATGTGCATACATGTAACTATAAATATTTGGGATATAGCCACCCAAATCTATGTGAGTCCATACTGATATTTACAACTCTATTTTATCAACACATCTATCACAATAGCCTCCTACCTTGTTCGCCTGCAACTTCTATATCTCACTTCAAACATTAAACATGTTTACATCACTCAGTTGTTTAATCCTAGTGTACCAGCACAATGACTTTAACATTCATATCTATTCCTTTGTAGAAAAAAATCTTTATTATCACTATTTGCAGATGATATGATAGTATACGTGAGTGACCCCAAAAACTCTACCAGGGAACTCCTACAGCTGATAAACACCTTCAGCAAAGTGGCAGGATACAAAATTAACTCAAAAAAATCAGTAGCCCTCCTGTATACAAAAGACAAAAGGGCTGAGAAAGAAATTAAGGAAACAACACCCTTCACAATAGCCACAAATGACATAAGGTACCTCGGAGTAACCCTAACCAAGGAAGTCAAAGACTTGTATGAAAAAAATTTCAAATCTCTGAAGAAAGAATTAGAAGAAGATATGAGAAGATGGAAAGATCTCCCATGCTCATGGCTTGGTAGGATTAACATAGTAAAAATGGCCATCTTACCAAAAGCAATCTACAGATTCAATGCAATTCCAATCAAATTACCAACACAATTCTTTACAGACCTGGAAAGGAAAATTCTCAACTTCATATGGAATAACAAGAAACCCAGAATTGCTAAAACAATCCTCTACAATAAAAGATCTTCTGGAGGTATCTCCATCCCTGATCTTAAGTTGTACTATAGAGCAACAGTTTTAAAAACTGCATGGTACTGGCATAGAAACAGAATGGTGGATCAATGGAACCGAACAGAGGACCCAGAAATAAACCCACACACTTATGGACACCTGATCTTTGACAAAGACGCCAAAACCTCTGATACTTATTGGATACAAGCTATCAGCCCCAATTAACGTGAACTAGTGTTACAAATTAATGGAAAAAAATTTACAGGGTTATTGGATATAGGAGGTGATGTCTTGACTGCTGATCATTGGCCTAAACAATTCTCTATTACACAATTACAAGGGATAGGACAAAGCCAATGCCATGAACAAAGTAGTGATGAATTAACTTGGAAGGATGAGGAAGGACATGGGGAAACCTTTAAACCATATATTGTTCCTGGCCTTCCTGTTAATCTGTGGGGTAGATATGTGATGAGTAACATGGGGGTGTATCTTTTCATCCTAGTAATGTAGTTACCAATCAGATGCTTAATCAAGAATATTTACCAAATTCAGGATTAGGAAAATTTGGAAAAAGCATAGCTTAGCCATTAATGCCTACTCCAAGAAATGTTAAAAAAAAAAAAAAAAGGTTGGGTTATTTTTAGGGGAGGTCCCTGAACAACCTGTATCCCATGCAGATCCACTGACATGGAAAATGAATATTCCTGTGTGGATGAATCAGTGGTCTCTTTCCTTTGAGAAAATTAAAACCGCCAAGCAAAGGAACAATTCAATAGCTGTTGTAAAAAGGAAATCAGGAAAATGGAGACTTTTACAAGATCTCAGAAAAGCAAATGAGACCATGGAGTTAAATGGGAGCCTTGCAACCTGGATTGCCTACTCCTGCTAGACCTAGAGATAATTTTAAGATTATATTAGATTTGAAAGATTGTTTTTATACTATTCTTCTTGCTTCTCAAGACTGTGAAAGAGTTGCTTTTGGCATGCCATCAGTAAATTTTAAAGAAACTATGAAGAAGTATCCACAGCCATGTGCAGCCTTGTTATATAGGGTATATTAGAGCTCATTCAGGGCTTCCTGGACCTCTAACTTCAGGGAATGATTTAGCAGATGAAGCCACATACTTGGTCAGATTAACTCAACAAGAACTGGCTCAACATTCTCATGCCTTACATCATTAAAATAACATTTAAGAAAGCAACTTAATATTACCAGAGAAACCATTAGACAAATTGTAAGATTATGTTCCTCTTGTCCTGAACATTTTAATGTACCTCAATATAGTGTCACTCCTAGAGGACTGACTCCCAATCATTTGTGGCAAATAGATATAACTCATATCCCAGAATATGGAAAACTAAAATATGTTCATGTAACAATTAATACTTTTCAGGATTTATCATGGCAATTCCCTTAACAGGAGAAGCCACTAAACATGTTATAAGTCATTGCTTAAAATGTTTTGTTACAGTTGGTATTCCTTCCATTATAAAGACTGATAATGGTTCTGCATGTATTAGTCAACCTTTTCAGCGTTTTTGTGCACAAATGAATATGAATCTTAAAATGGTATTCCATATAATCCTCAAGGTCAAGGAATTGTGGAGCATGCCCATGGATCTCTTAAGAACCAATTACAAAAAATAAAAAAGGGCGAATTATATCTCCCAACACTACAGAATTATCTTAATAATTTTTATTTTTATTTTAAATTTTTGAATCTGGATCTGTTCTGGGCTGTTGAATCTGGGCTGTTCTGTGGCTGATAGATTGTGGCACCCTAATACCAAAGATAATTATGCCCAAGTAAAATGAAAAGATGTGATTACTGGAATATGGCAGGGCCCTGACCCTATATTAATATGAGTAAGAGGGCATGTTTGTGTTTTTCTGCAGGATGCAGAAGGAGCCAGGTGGATCTCAGAAAGGCTGGTGTGATTTGCAGGAGATGTGCCCTAGAAGGAGGATGTTTATGCTGTTGGAATTCTGTCCTGATGGTGAATGGAGAGCTGTATTGGGCTTATGCTACTGACACACCTTTGTCTCATTCCGCTCCAGAGAGAAACTTTTTAAGATACAATGTGACTGGACTTTGTTGGTCTAGTAATCGGGACAATTCTCAAGAATGAAAAAGAGGATTGACTATGGGACTTTGGTCTGATTCTGGTTTTCAGCAGACCTATATTTGGAAGTTTGCCGTGCTTTGTTGTTTAGAAATGTTATACAAGATTCAAACTTTAATGTTTCTTGCCATCAATGTAAACTCACAAACTTTATTTCTAAGCTTTCAAATGGACAACAGGTTCTGCTTGATAAATAGTCTTTTATTATGGTTCCTGTGAATGTTTCTCAGGCTTGGTATTCTGATAAGAGCTCATCTTTTAAGTCACTTTTATGGAGTGTTATAGGACTTGGCTTATTAATGCTAAAGCTGATCTGCATAAGATTAAACTCGTGTCTACCCTAGTGGAGGTTGGTAGTCAAAGACACGTAAGATCTCTCTGAAGAATATTCAACCTAAGTCAGGGCATGAAAGAGGGAATTCATGTACCAATGACTGGTAAATATATCTTTCAAGAAAGACAATGTAAGACAGGCACAATCTTTTGCTCCATAGCTCTTAAGTTATGGTCAATTTTTAAAATATATTTAAAAAAGGAAGACCTGTGGAGAGGTGCTTATTTGTCATGCTGCTTAAAAACATGTTTTCACCCTGGCCTTCACCTGGAGACAGGGATAGGCAGGAAGTTTTTGCCAAGTTCATTTCCTATTGTTTATGTGAGGATCACATAGGCAGGTGGTCAAGGTAAACAAATTTGACTTCTGCATGAACCCCTTCATTGTATCAAGGTGCTTTGCTCTATAAAAAGGGATTATTGGAATAAAACTGGTATGTGTGTCAGTTCTACTGGCTGCTCTTTCGAACAGATCCCATGTGTAGTGTGTTGGTTTATTAAGTTTTCTTTCAATCCTCACTCCCTGCTCAAGAAACGTTTGACTCTGCTGGTGGGCTCCAGCGCCCATTAAAATATCATCACTATTCCTTACAGATATCAAAAGAACAATTCTTAACTTCATATGGGAAAACAACAACAACAAAAAACCCAGAATAGCTAAAACAATCCTGTACAATAAGAGATCTTCAGGAGGTATCTCCATCCCTGATCTCAAGCTGTACTATAGAGCAACCATAATAAAAACTGCATGGTATTGGCATAGAAACAGACTGTGGGATCAAAGGCATTAAATTGAAGACCCAGAAATAAAACCACACACATATGGGCACTTGATTTTTGACAAAGGAGCCAAAATCATACAATAGAAAAAAGACAGCATTTTCAGCAAATGGTGTTGTTCTAACTGGATGTCTACATATAGAAAAATGCAAATAGATTATATTTACTACCCTGTACTAAACTAAAGACCAAGTGAAGCAAAGACCTCAACATAAAACCAGACATACTAAATCTACTAGAGGAAAAGGTGGGGAAGAGCCTTGAGCTCATTGGCACAGGAGACAACTTCTTGAACAGAACAACAACAGCACAGGATCTAAGATCAACAATTAATAAATGAAAATGAAAAGCTTCTATAAAGGAAAGGACAATGGAGATTGAGCCAAGATGGCGGAGCCGGGAGAGCACTGTGTCTGAGAAGCAGGACAGCACTCTCCATGCAGCAACCAGGAGACTGAACTCTGGGCCCTAAAACTGCAGCGATCCTGTTTCCCAGGAGAGGGGAGGCTCCCACGGCATGGGAATCAGTCGGGTCCACACTCGGCAGCCCAGCCAGAACCCGAAAGAGATCCCAAGTAACGCGGGCTTTGGGTCTCTGGGCTGGAGCCACAAGCCTGCGTGTCCCGATCACTTTCCCAGGCTGATCGGTGGGCACAAGGGTGCCTGAGACTGGGAGTCCCAGTCTCAAGAAAACCCCACGGGGAAGCAAAGTTGCGAGTCTGATCACGGGTGACCCAGTCTTTCCCTGGAAGGTCTCACGGACCCACGGGTACCTGCCGCCATCACAACTGAGCTCCCACCGTGCAGAGAGCTGAGAGCCAAGCTCACCAGTACAGACGGGCTGCACACTCCAGTGCAACAGGGACTGGGAACCCCTACCCGGAGAGGGCCCCACAGGGAAGGAAGAAATGAAGCAAAGGGGACGGACTTAGGCAACCCAGTATATCCCCAGAAAAGGTCCCACAGACTGGCCCGACCCAGGGAACTGCTGTGCCCCAGATAGCCTGCTGTTACCAGGACAGCAGTACTCACCCACCACAGATTACCTCTTGGGTCCTGGGGCACAGAGCCCCAACCTCAGACCTACAAAAGACCGGGAACCCTGAGATCAACCCCCAGATACTGCTCCAAGGGGCAACCAGTTATCCCTAACAAAACCGACCAAACCACGGGACACACAGGTTACAGCAGCTGATCACTAAATTTACAGCAAGAAACCCAGAAGGAGGGCAGCTATCTCCAGGACTTCTCCCAGTGAGAGGACAGCCCTCTTGACTAATCAGGACCACAGTTACCACCCAGATCTCTAAGCCTCAGGTGAGCTGTAGCAACTCCTGAAAAACACCAGCCATCCAGTGACTATACCCAAAGAGCTGAGAAGGCTTCCATCAGGAAAAACCATCTTCCTGCCAAAGGGATTCTCTCCACTACAGGAGTCCAGGAACAACCAGAAACTAACTTCAAACAACTAAGATAGCCCAATGGGTAGAGGACAGCGTAAAAGTTCAACCAACAAACGCCAGAGCAATATGGCATCTCCAGAACCCAGTTATCCAGGGGCAAATAGCCCTAGACACCCTACCCTAGACACTCCTTGAAATTCAAGGAGATGACCTAACATCTATGCTCATGAAGAAGATAACACAGGAAACAAATAAAATACGAAAAGAAATGGAGGAAGCTGTAGCCAAACAGTCTGTGAACTTTAGAGAGGAAATGCTTAAATCACTGAATGAAATAAAAGAAACAATGGATTGTTCAAACAAACAGCTGAAGGAATTGATGGAAAAACATGAAAATACAGTCAGACAGGTGAAGGAAACCAACAAAATAGCTCAAGACCTGAAGATAGAATTGGAAAAATTAAAAAAAAAAAACACAAATGGAAGAAATTGTGGAGAGAAAGAACTTAGGAAAGAAAGCAGGAACTACAGAGGTTAGCATAACCAATAGGCTACAAGAAATGGAAGAAAGAATCTCAAGTGTGGAAGATACAATGGAAGAAATAGATGTATCTGTCACAGAAAATGTTAAATCTAAAAAATTCCTGACAGAGCCCGTCCAAGAAATTCAAGACAACATAAAAAGACAAAACCTAAGGATAATAGGTATAAAGGAAAAAGAAGATTCCCTGCACCAAGGCCCAGAAAATATTTTCAACAAAATCATTGAAGAAAATTTCCCCAACTTAAAGGAGAGGCCAATAAGGATACAAGAGGCCTATAGAACAACCAATAAATTAGACCACAAAAGAAAATCCTCCCGCCACATAATAATCAAAACTGTAAGTATACAGAACAAAGAAAAAATACTAAAAGCTGCAAGAAAAAAAGGCCAAGTAACATATAATGACAAACCCATTAGAATCACACCTGACTTTTCAACAGAGACTATGAAAGCCAGAAGGGCCTGGACGGATATCATGCAGACCCTAAGAGAACACAGATGTCAGCCCAGGCTACTATACCCAGCAAAACTCTCAGTCCTCATAGACGAAGAACACAGATATTCAATGACAAAAACAAATTTCAACAATACCTACAAACAAATCCAGCATTACAGAAGACACTAGAAGGAAAAATACAACCCAAGAAAACTAGCTACATTCAAGAAAACACAGGAAATAAATAACCCCACTACAGTAAAACAAAAAGCAACCAAGCACACTGTATGACCACAGCCAACATCAAAATCAAAGGATTTAACAGCCACTGGTCATTAATCTCTCTCAATATCAATGGACTTAATTCTCCAATAAAAAGACACAGACTAACAGAATGGACGCGTAAACAAAACTCAGCAATCTGTTGTATACAAGAAACACACCTAAGTCACAAAGATAGGGTAAAGGGATGGAAGACAGCTTTCCAAGCAAATGGATGCAAGAAGCAAGCAGGAGTAGCCATTCTAATATCTGATAAAATATACTTTCAACCAAAATTAATCAAAAGAGATGGGGAAGGACATTTCATACTCATCAAGGGAAAATTCCACCGAGAAGACATCACAATCCTGAACATCTATGCCCCAAATACAAGGGCACCCACATTTGTGAAAGGAACATTGATAAAACTTAAACCACACATAGATCCCCACACACTCATAGTGGGAGACTTCAACACCCCACTCTCAACAGAGGACAGGTCAACTAAACAGAAATTAAACAAAGAAACAATATCTCTAACATAGGTCATGAATCAAATGGACCTAAGAGACATTTACAGAACCTTACACCCAAACACAAAAGAATTTACCTTCTTCTCAGCACCTCATGGAACCTTCTCCAAAATAGACCACATAGTTGGTCACAAAGTAAGCCTCAACAGATTCAAGAAGATTGAAATAATCCCTTGTATCCTGTCTGATCACCATGGAATAAAGCTGGACCTCAATAACAACAGAAATAGCAAAAAGCCTACACATACATGGAAACTGAACAACTTGCTACTAAAAGACAGCTGGGTCAGGGAAGAAATAAAGAAAGAAATTAAAATCTTCCTAGAACTCAATGAAAGTGAAGACACAACATACCCAAACTTGTGGGACACAATGAAGGCAGTGCTAAGAGGAAAGTTCATAGCACTAAGTGCCTTCAAGAAGAAATTTGAGACAGCACATTCAAGCAACTTAATGGCTCACTTAAAAACCCTAGAAAAAGAAGAAGCAGACACACCAAGAAGGAGCAGACGGCTGGAAATAATCAAACTCAGGGCTGAAATCAATCAATTAGTAACAAATAAAACAATTCAAAGAATCAATGAAACCAAGAGCTGGTTCTTTGAGAAAATCAACAAGATAGACAAACCCTTAGCCAAGCTAACTAAAAGGCAGCGAGACACCATCCAAATCAACAAAATCAGAAATGAAAAGGGGGACATAACTACAGACACTGAGGAAATTCAAGCAATCGTTAGGACTTACTTCAAAAGTCTATACAAAACAAAATTTGAAAATTTAAATGAAATGGACAATTTTCTTGATCGACTCCACTTACCAAAGCTAAATGAGGACCAGATAAATCAATTAAATAGTCCTATATCCCCCAAGGAAATAGAAGCAGTCATCGAAAGTCTCCCATCCAAAAAAAGCCCAGGACCTGATGGTTTCAGCACAGAATTCTACCAGACATTCAAAAAAGAGCTAACTCTAGTTCTCTTCAAACTATTCCACAAAATTGAAACAGAAGCAACATTACCAAACTCATTCTATGAAGCCACAGTCAACTTGGTACCTAAACCTCACAAAGACTCAACAAAGAAAGAGAATTTCAGGCTAATCTCCCTTATGAACATTGATGCAAAAATACTGAACAAAATACTCGCAAACCGAATACAAGAACACATCAAAGATATCATCCACCATGACCAAGTAGGCTTCATCCCAGGTATGCAGGGATGGTTCAATATATGGAAATCCATCAATGTGATCCACCATATTAACAAATTGAAAGAAAAAAACCACATGATAATCTCCCTAGATGCTGAAAAAGCTTTTGACAAAATCCAACATCCATTCATGTTTAAAATATTGGAGAGATCAGGGATACAAGGCACATACCTTAACATAGTAAAGGCAATATACAGCAAACCTATAGCCAACATCAAACTGAATGGAGAGAAACATAAAGCAATCCCACTGAAATCAGGGACAAGACAAGGCTGCCCACTCTCTCCATATCTCTTCAACATAGTTCTGGAAGTCCTTGCTAGAGCAATAAGACAGTCGAAGGAGATCAAGGGGATACAAATTGGAAAGGAAAAAGTCAAATTATCACTATTTGCAGATGATATGATAGTATACGTGAGTGACCCCAAAAACTGTACCAGGGAACTCCTACAGCTGATAAACACCTTCAGCAAAGTGGCCAGATACAAAATTAACACAAAAGAATCAGTAGCCCTACTGTATACAAAAGACAAAAGGGCTGAGAAAGAAATTAGGGAAACAACACCCTTCACAATAGCCACAAATGACATAAGGTACCTCGGAGTAACCCTAACCAAGGAAGTCAAAGACTTGTATGAAAAAAATTTCAAATTTCTGAAGAAAGAACTAGAAGAAGATATGAGAAGATGGAAAGATCTCCCATGCTCATGGCTTGGTAGGATTAACATAGTAAAAATGGCCATCTTACCAAAAGCAATCTACAGATTCAATGCAATGCCCATCAAATTACCAACACAATTCTTTACAGACCTGGAAAGAAAAATTCTCAACTTCATATGGAATAACAAGAAATCCAGAATTGCTAAAACAATCCTCTACAATAAAAGATCTTCTGGAGGTATCTCCATCCCTGATCTTAAGTTGTACTATAGAGCAACAGTTTTAAAAACTGCATGGTACTGGCATAGAAACAGAATGGTGGATCAATGGAACCAAACAGAGGACCCAGAAATAAACCCACACACTTATGGACACCTGATCTTTGACAAAGACGCCAAAACCATACAATGGAAAAAAGATAGCATCTTCAACAAATGGTGCTGGTCCAACTGGATGTCTACATGTAGAAAAATGAAAATAGATCCATACTTATCACCCTGCACAAAACTGAAGTCCAAGTGGATCAAAGACCTCAACATAAAACCAGACACATTACATCGGCTTGAAAAAAAAAGGAATACCCTAGAACTCATTGGTACAGGGGAAAAATTCCTGAACAGAACACCAACAGCTCAGGCTCTAAGAGCAACAATCAATAAATGGGACCTCATGATACTGAAAAGCTTCTGTAAAGCAAAGGACACCGTCATCAAAACAATGCGACCTCCTACAGATTGAGAAAGAATCTTCACCAACCCTTTATATGACAGAGGACTCATATCCAGTATATATAAAGAACTAAAGAAGCTGAAAAGCAGCAAACCAAGTAATCCACTTAAAAAATGGGGAAGAGAGCTAAACAGAGAATTCTCTGGAGAGGAATACCAAATGGCAGAGAAGCACTTAAAGAAATGCTCAACCTCACTAGCCATTAGGGAAATGCAAATCAAAACAACCTTGAGATTTCACCTTACACCCATGAGAATGGCCAAGATCAAAAACTCAAGTGACAACACATGCTGGAGAGGTTGTGGAGAAAGGGGAACCCTTCTCCACTGCTGGTGGGAATGTAAACTTGTACAACCACTCTGGAAATCAATCTGGCATTTTCTCAGACAACTAGGAATAGTGCTTCCCCAAGATCCAGACATACCACTCCTAGGCATATATCCAAAAGAGGCTCAAGCAGACAAAAAGGACATTTGCTCAACCATGTTTGTAGCAGCTTTATTTGTAATAGCCAGAAGCTGGAAACAACCCAGATGCCCCTCAACTGAAGAATGGATGCAGAAATTGTGGTACATCTACACAATGGAATATTACTCAGCAATGAAAAATAAGGAAATCATGAAATTTGCAAGTAAATGGTGGGATCTGGAAAGGATCATCCTGAGTGAGTTGTCCCAGAAGCAAAAAGACACACATGGTATATACTCACTCATATAGACATACAATATAGGACAAACCCACTAAAACCTGTGCATCTAAAGAAACTAAGCAAGAGAGAGGACCCTAACTAAAACAGTCAATCCCCATCTGGAAAGGCAAAGAGGATGGACATCAGAAGAAGAAGAAAACAGGAAACAACCTAGGAACCTACCACAGAGGGCCTCTGAAAGCCTCGGCCCTACAGACTATCAAAGCAGATGCTGAGCCTGATGGTCAACTGTTGGGCAGAGTGAATGGAATTTTATGTAAGAAGTGGGAATTAGTAAGAGCTGGAGAGGACAGGGTCTCCACAAGGAGAGCAACAGAACAAGAAAATTTGAACACAGGGAACTTCCCAGAGACTCATACTCCATCCAAGGTCTATTCATGGAGATAACCCAGAACCCCTGCATAGATGTAGCCCGGGGCAGTTCAGAGTCCTATTGGGTTACATAGTAATGTGAAGAGGGACTGCCTCTGATATAATCTGATTGGCCTGCTCTTTGATCACCTCCCTCTGGGGGGGAGCAGCCTTACCAGGTCATAGTAGAGGACAATGCAGCCACTTTTGATGTGAACTGATAGACTAAGATCAGAAAGGAGAGGAGAACCTCCCCTAGCAGTTGACTTGGGGAGTGGCATGAATGCAGAGGGAGGAGGGAGGGTGGGACCCAGAGGGGAGGAGAGAGGGGCTTATGGGGGGATGCAGAATGAATAAAGTGTAATTGATGAAAAATTTTAAAAAAAGGGAAAAATAATTTAAGAACCTTAAATGACTTTCAAAAGTGGAGGAAAACAGGGAGTTAGTCAATTTACATGGAGCACGTCTCACCCCTGGGGGCAATGGTCTCCTGAACCTACTCAGACCTCGGACACCACCACTGCTAGTTCTAGAACTGATGCAGGATGTTCCAACGAGGGGGTTAAGGCTTCCCATAATATTTCCTATAAGCCCACACCTGTTTGTTTATATCCCCCATTTTTATTCATTATTAGCCAGATAGAGCCAAGTAATTGTGGTAATGATACTTGCTTTTTTGCCCAATGCTGGAATGCTAGTAAATTTAGGTATGCCCTGGTTACTCGAATGCCTCGCTGGGTGCCTGTGCCCGTTGATGCCCCTCATGCTATGACTCTCTGCAGACAGAAAAGGGATCTTGGAATTACAGCCACCATTGTTACTGCCATCTCATTGGCGGCTGTTGGAGCTACCTCCGCGGCATTAACCATGAGTCATACTGTGCAGACTGCTCAGACCCCGAATAATCTTTTAGCCAATGTAGCTCATGCCTTAGATGTACAAAAAGGAATTAATGCTCAACTAAAAGGAGGCTTGATGGTGTTCAAGCAGAGGATTGACCTCGTGCAGGAGCAAATTGATACCCTATGGCAAATCGCTCAACTTGGCTGTCAATGAAAGTATGCTGGACTTTGAGTCACTAGCATACAACATGAGAATTTTCCCTGTGCTGCAAATCTGTCTAAACAATTGTCTAGCTATATTTTAGGTAATTGGACTGGAGAATTTGATACTACGATGGAGCAGCTGAGAGTGGCCATTGTCACGGTAAATTCTACCAGAGTGGATGCAGGACTAGCCACCGGATTATCATCATGGATTGCTGCAGTCATGAATCATCTGAAGGAATGGACGGGCATGGGAGCGTTAGCAGGCCTTCTGGTGTTGGTCTCCTTTGTTTGCCTGTGGTATATATGCAAGATTAGAGTCTCACAACAGCGTAATGCAGCCATGACCATTCAGACCTTTACAGCCATTGAAGCAGGATAGTCTCCCCAAGCATGGTTGGCTACCATAAAACGCTAAAATGCTACGCTCAGGATGCGAGGCTAAGCACTGCACTCAGGGTCAGCCGCTTTCGACCCAGAGAAGAGCATGTCTGATTGCAGGTGGGTTGATGCCCCAGGTCCTGCCTCTGAGAAAAAGGTATCGGACGGGTCTGATGCTCCTTGGGTGGATGACACCTAAATGAACATCAGTACAAAGTCCCAATTTATTTCTAATATCAGAGATCAGACCTCTACTCTTGTCTGATGCGTCTAAAACAAAAAGGGGGAACTGCAGAGAGCTGCGTAATGTTGCACCTTAAAGATGGAGCTGGTTTCTGCCTTCCACCTTCCTGATGGAGAGTGCTCTCTGTCACGAACAACTCCACATTTGGCTAAGGCCAAGGATCTGGGTTGCTTCCATGTATGTGGACCAATCTGCATTGCCCACGTGGCACGCTGGGGTTGGCTACCCAGAGGCTATTTCAGCTGTGGGCTGGCTTTCCCCAGGGTCACATGATTGTTCAAGGTTCCTGAATAAACTGAATTGAGAAAAAAAAAGAACAGAAACGTAAAGCACAACTTTGTAAACTAAATTACATTTGTCTTGCGCAGTCAATTAGGAATAAAGAAACACTGAAAAGTGATATCTGGCACTGCACCTCACAGAAACAAGTTTCAAACAAAAGAACAGAAACTTAAAGCACAACATTGTGAACTAAATTACATTTGTGTCGCACACTCAAGTAGGAATACCAGAAAACTGAAAAGTAATATCTCACACTGTACTGAACAGAAACAAGTTTCCAACAAAAGAACAGAAACGCAAAGCACAACTATGTAAACCACATCACATTTGTGTTACCCGCTCAATTAGGAATAAAGGAACACTGAAAAGAGATATCTCGCACTGTACCTCACAGACACAAGTTTCCAACAAAAGAACAGAAACGCAAAGTACTACTTTGTAAACTACATCACATTTGTGTCACCCGCTCGATTAGGAATACAGGAAAACTTAAAAGTGATATCTAGCACTGTACTGAACAAAAACAAGTTTCCAACAAAAGAACAGAAACGTAAAGTACAACTTTGTAAACTAAATTACATTTGTGTCGCCCGGTCAATTAAAATACAGGAAAACTGAAACGTGATATCTTGCACTGTACTGAACAGAAACAAGTTTCCAACAAAAGAACAGAAACACAAAACACAACTTTGTAAAGTAAAAGACATATGTGTCACATGAACAATTAGATTTATAGGAAAACTGAAAATTGGTATCTCGCAATGTACAGCACTGAAAGAAGTATCCAACAAAAGAACAGAAACGCAAAGCAGTATGTTGTAAACTAAATCATGTGTGTCGCTCACTCAATTAGGAATACAGAATAACTGAAAAGTGATATATCGCACTCTACAGCAAGGAAACAAGATTTCAATGAAAGAAGAGAAACACAAAGCACTACGTTGTAAACTAAATCACATGTGTATCGCTCGCTCAATTAGGAATACAGGAAAACTGAAAAGTGATATCTCACACTGTACAGTGCAGAAACAAGTTTCCAACAAACGAACAGAAACGCAAAGCACAACATTTTAAACTAATTCACAAACGTGTTGCCCGCTCAATTAGGATAACAGAAAAACTGAAAAGTGATATCTCACAATGTAGAGCACTGTAGGAAGTTTTCAACAAAAGAACAGAAACGCAAAGCATTATGTTGTAAACTAAATCATATGTGTGTCCCTTGGTCAATTAGGAATACAGGATAACAGAAAAGTGATATATCGCACTCTACAACACAGAAACAAGATTTCAACGAAAAAACAGAAACGCAAAGCACTACGTTGTAAACTAAATCACATGTGTTTCGTTCACTCAATTAGGAATACAGGAAAACTGAAAAGTGATATCTCGCAATGTAGAGCACATAAACAAGATTCCAACAAAAGAACAGAAACGCAAAGCACAACTTTGTAAACTAAAACACATATGTGTCAAACACACGATTAGATTTACAGGAAAACTGCAAAGTGATATCTCGCAATGTACAGCGCAGAAACAAGATTCCAGCAAAAGAACAGAAACTCAAAACCAAACTTTGTCAACTAAAACACATATGTGTCACACGCACAATTAGATTTACAGGAAAACTGAAAAGTGATATCTTGCAATGTAGAGCACAGAAAGAAGTTTCCATCAAAAGAACAGAAATGCAAAGCACTATGATGTAAACTAAATCATATGTGTGTTGCTCGCTCAATTAGGAATACAGGAAAACTGAAAAGTGATATCTCGCACTCCACAGCACAGAAACAAGATTTCAACGAAAGAACAGAAACTCAAAGCACTACGTTGTAAACTAAATGACATGTGTGTTGCTCGCTCAATTAGGAATACAGGAAAACTGAAAACTGATATCTCGCACTATACAGTGCAGAAACAAGTTTTCAAAGAAAGAATAGAAACGGAAAGCACTATGTTGTAAACTAAATCATATGTGTGTCGCTTGGTCAAATAGGAATACAGGATAACTGAAAAGTGATATCATGAAATGTAGAGCACAGAATCAAGTTTCCAACGAAAGAACAGAAAAGCAAAGCACAACATTGTAAACTAATTAACATATGTGTTGCCCGCTCAATTAGAATAACAGGAAAACTGAAAAGTGATATCTTGCAATGTAGAGCACAGAAACAAGTTTCCAACAAAAGAACAGAAACACAAAGCACAACTTTGTAAATTAAAACACATATGTGTCACACGCACAATTAGATTTACAGGAAAACTGAAAAGTGGTATCTCGCAATGTAGAGCACAGAAAGAAGTATCCAACAAAAGAACAGAAAAGCAATGCACTACGTTGTAAACTAAATCACATGTGTGTTGCTCCCTCAATTGGGAATACAGGAAAACTGAAAAGTGATATCATGAAATGTAGAGCACAGAAACAAGTTTCCAACAAAAGAACAGAAACACAAAACACAACTTTGTAAACTAAAACACATATGTGTCACACGTACAATTAGATTTATAGGAAAACTGAAAAGTGATATCTCGCAATGTAGAGCACAGAAACAAGTTTCCAACAAAAGAAGAGAAAAGCAAAGCACTATGTTGTAAACTAAATCATATGTGTGTCGCTCATTCAATAAGGAATACATGATAACAGAAAAGTGATATATCACACTCTACAGCACAGAAACAAGATTTCAACGAAAGAACAGAAACGCAAAGCACTACGTTATAAATTAAATCACATGTGTGTCGCTCCATCAGTTAGGAATACAAGGAAAACTGAAAAGTGATATCTCACAATGTACACTGCAGAAACAAGTTTCCAAGGAAAGAACAGAAACACAAAGCACAACATTGTAAACTAATTCACATACATGTCGCCCGCTCAATTAGGATAACGGGAAAACTGCAAAGTGATGTCTCACAATGTAGAGCACAGAAACAAGATTCCAACAAAAGAACAGAAACGTAAAACACAACTTTGTAAAGGAAAGGCATTTGTGTCACATGTACAATTAGATTTACAGGAAAACTGAAAAGTGATATCTCACAATGTAGTGCACAGAAAGAAGTATCCAACAAAAGAACAGAAACGCAAAGCGCTATGTTGTAAACTACATCATATGTGTGTGGCTCACTCAATTAGGAATACAGGATAACTGAAAAGTGATATATCGCACTCTACAGCACAGAAACAGGATTTCAATGAAAGAAGAGAAACACAAATCACTACACTGTAAAATAAATCACATGTGTGTCACTCGCTCAATTAGGAATACATGAAAACTGAAAAGTAATATCTCACAATGTACACTGCAGAAACAAGTTTCCAACGAACTAACAGAAACACAAAGCACAACATTGTAAACTAATTCACATACGTGTCGCCTGCTCAATTAGGAAAACAGGAAAACTGAAAAGTGATATCTTACAATATAGTGCACAGAAAAACGTTTCCAACAAAAGAACAGAAACGCAAAGCACGACTTTGTAAAGTAAAACACATATGTGTCACACGCACAATTAGATTAACAGGAAAACTGAAAAGAGATATCTCGCAATGGAGAGCACAGAAACAAGTTTCCAACAAAAGAACAGAAACGCAAAGCACTATGTTGTAAACTACATCAAATGTGTGTCCCTCAATCAATGAGGAATACAAGAAAACTGAAAAGAGATATATAGCACTCTCCAGCACAGAAGCAAGATTTCAAAGAAAGAACAGAAACGCAGAGCACAACATTGTAAAGTAATTCACATACATGTTGCCCACTCAAGTAGGGTAACAGGAAAACTGAAAAGTGATATCTCCCTATGTACAGGAAAGAAAGAAGTTGCCAACAAAAGAACAGAAATGCAAAGCACTATGTTGTAAACTAAATCATATGTGTGTTGCTCACTCAATTAGGAATACTGGAAAACTGAAAAGTAATATCATGCAATGTAGAGCACAGAAACAAGTTTCCAACAAAAGAAGAGAAACGCAAAGCACAATATTGTAAACTAATTCACATAGGTGTTGCCCGCTCAATTAGGAATACAGGAAAACTGAAAAGTGATATCTCACACTGTACAGCAGAGAAACAAGTTTCCAACAAAAGAACAGAAACGGAAAGCACTATGCTGTAAACTAAATCATATGTGTGTCGCTTACTCAATCAGGAATATAGGAAAACTGAAAAGTGATAGTATGGCACTCTATAGCCCAGAAACAAGATTTCAACCAAAGAACAGAAACAAAAAGCACTACGTTGTAAACTACATCACATGTGTGTTGCTCGCTCAATTAGTAATACAGGAAAACTGAAATGTGGTATCTATCACTGTACAGAGCAGAAACAAGTTTCCCACGAAAGAACAGAAACGCAAAGCACAACATTGTAAACTAATTCACATACCTGTCGCCCGCTCAATTAGGATAACAGGAACACTGAAAAGTGATATATCGCACTCTAGAACACAGAAACAATTTTCCAACAAAAGAACAGAAACGCAAAGCACAAATTTGTAAACTAAAACACATATGTGTCACAAGCACAATTAGATTTACAGGAAAACTGAAAAGTGATATCTCGCCTGTAGAGCACAGAAACAAGTTTCCTACCAAAGAACAGAAACGCAAAGCAAAACTTGTAAACTAAAACACATATGTGTTACACACACAATTATATTTACAGGAAAACTGAAAAGTGATATCTCGCAATGTAGAGCACAGAAACAAGTTTCCAACAAAAGAAGAGAAACACAAAGCACTATGTTGTAAACTAAATCATATGTGTGTCGCTCGGTCAATTAGGAATACAGGAAAACTGAATAAAAAAACTGATATCTCACAATGTAGAGCACAAAACAAGTTTCCAAGGAAAGAACAGATTCCCAAAGCACAACATTGTAAACTAATTCACATACGTGTTGCCCGCTCAATTAGGATAACAGGAAAACTGAAAAGTGATATCTCACAATATCGAGCACAGAAACATGTTTCCAACAAAAGAACAGAAACGGAAAGAACGACTTTGTAAACTAAAACACATATGTGTGACATGCATAATTAGATTCATAAGAAAACTGAAAAGTGATATCTCGCAATGTAGAGCACAGAAACAAGTTTTCAACAAAAGAACAGAAACGCAAATCTCAACTTTGTAAACTAAAACACATATGTGTCACAGGCACAATTAGATTTACAGGAAAACTGAAAAGTGATATCTCGCAATTTAGAGCAGAGAAAGAAGTTTCCAACAAAAGAAGAGAAAAGCAAAGCACTATGTTGTAAACTAAATCATATGTGTGTGTCGCTTACTCAATCAGCAATATAGGAAAACTGAAAAGTGATAATATGGCACTCTACAGCCCAGAAACAAGATTTCAACCAAAGAACAGAAACGAAAAGCACTACGTTGTAAACTAAATCACGTGTGTCGCTTGCTCAATTAGGAATACAGTAAAACTGAAAAGTGATATCTCGCACTGTACATTGCATGAACAAGTTTCCAATGAAAGAACAGAATCACAAAGCACAACATTGTAAACTATTTCCCATACGTGTCACCCGCTCAATTAGGATAACAGGAAAACTGAAAAGTGATATCTCGCACTCTACAGCACAGAAACATGATATCAGCGAAAGAACAGAAACTCAAAGCACTATGTTGTAAACTAAATCACATGTGTGTCGTTCACTCAATTAGGAATACAGGAAAACTGAAAAGTGATATCTCGCACTGTACATGGCATGAACAAATTTCCAATGAAAGAACAGAAACGCAAAGAGTAAACTAAAACACATATGTGTCACACGCACAATTAGATTTACAGGAAAACTGAAAAGTGATATCTCACAATGTACAGCACAGAAACAAGTTTCTAACAAAAGAATAGAAACGCAAAGCACTATGTTGTAAACTAAATCACATGTGTGTCGCTCACTCAATTAGGAATACAGGACAACTGAAAAGTGATATATCACACTCTACAGCACAGAAACAAGATTTAAACGAAAGAACAGAAAAGCAAAGCACTACGTTGTAAACTAAATCACATGTGTGTTGCTAGCTCAATTAGGAATACAGGACAACTGAAAAGTGATATATCACACTGTACATTGCAGAAACAAGTTTCCAACAAAAGAACAGAAACGCAAAGCACAACATTGTAAAATAATTCCCATATGTGTCGCCTGCTCAATTAAGAATACAGGAAAACTGAAAAGTGATATGTCCCAATGTACTCCACAGAAACAAGTTTCCAACGAAAGAACAGAAACGCAAAGCACAACTTTGTAAACTAAAACTCATATGTGTCACACGCACAAGAAGATTTACAGGAAAACTGAAAAGTGATATCTCGCTATGTAGAGCACAGAAACAAGTTTCCAACAAAAGAACAGAAAAGCAAACACTATGTTGTAAACTAAATCATATGTGTGTTGCTCACTCAATTGAGAATACAGGAAAACTGAAAAGTGATATCATGAAATGTAGAGCACAGAAACAAGTTTCCAACAATAGAAGAGAAACGCAAAGCACAATATTGTGAACTAATTCACATACGTCTTGCCTGCTCAATTAGGAAAACTGAAAAGTGATATCTCGCACTGTACAGCACAGAAACAAGTTTCCAACAAAAGAACAGAAACGGAAAGCACTATGTTGTAAACTAAATCATATGTGTGTCACTTACTTAATCAGGAATATAGGAAAACTGAAAAGTGATAGTATGGTACTCTACAGCCCAGAAACAAGATTTCAACCAAAGAACAGAAACGAAAAGCACTACGTTGTAAACTAAATCATATGTGTATTGCTCGCTCATTTAGGAATACAGGAAAACTGAAATGTGGTATCTCGCACTGTACAGCGCAGAATCAAGTTTCCCATGAAAGAACAGAAACGCAAAGCACAACGTTGTAAACTAGTTCACATACGTGTCCCCCACTCAATTAGCAATACAGGAAAACTGAAAAGTGATATCTCACAATGTACAGCACAGAAACAAGTTTCCAACAAAAGAACAGAAAAGCAAAGCACAACATTGTCAACTAATTAACATATTGTTGCCTGCTCAATTAGGATAACAGGAAAACTGAAAAGTGATATCTCTAACCCTAACCCTAAAACTATCCCTACCGTACCATAAACCTAACAACCCTAACCCTAAACCTAACCCAAACCTTGACCCCTAAACCTAACTCTAGCCTTAAACCTAAACTTACCCTAACCCTAACCCTAACCCTTACCTTAACCCTAACTCTAACCCTACCCTAACCATAACCCTAAATGTAAAATCTAAACTTAACCCTAACACAAACCCTAACCCTAGCCTTAGCCCTAAACCTACCCTAACCCTACCCCTAACCCTAGCACTAACCCTAATCCTGACCTAAATCTAACCATAACACTTCCTTAATCCTAACCCTAAGCTAACCCTAACCCTAACCCTATCCCTACCCCGACCGTAACACTAACACTAACACTACCCTGACCACAATGTTAACCCCAACCCCAACCCTAACCCTAACCCCTACACCTAGCTCTAACCCTAAACCTAACACTAACACTAAGCCTATACAAACCCTAACCCTAACTAAACCCTAAACCTAACTCTAAACTTAACCGTACCCTAACCCTAACCCTAACCCTGACACTACCACTAACCCTAAGCCTAACCCTACTGTAACCTTAACCTAACCCTAACCCTAACCCTAACCCTAGCCCTAACACTAACCCTAACCCTGACCTAACCCTAACCCTAACCTCTAACTCTAATCCTAACCCTAATGCTAACCCTAACCCTAACCTTACCCAGACCCTAACACTAACACTACTTTGACCATAACCCTAACTCTAACCCTAACCCTAACACTAACCCTACCCTAACATAAACCTAACAACCCTAACCCTAAACCTAACCCAAACCTTGACCCCTAACCCTAACTTAAACCTAAACCTACCCCAACCCTACCCTAACCCTAATCCTAACCCTAACCATTGCCGTAACCTAATGCTAACCTAACCCTAACCCTAAACCCTAAGCCAGACCCTGAGCCTAAACCTAACTGTACCCTAACCCTAACCCTTACCTTAACCCTAACCCTCACCCCAACCCATAACCCTGACCCTGACCCTAACCCTAACTCTAACCCTGAACCCTAAACCTACCACTGATGTGAACCCGAACCCCAACCCTAAACAGAACCCTAACCAGAATCCGAAAACTAAACCGAACACTAACCTGAAACTTAACCTAACCTGAAACCTAACCCAAACTCTAAAACACTCGCTAACCAGAACTCTAACCATAACCATAACCCTTTACCCCAAAACCCTATCCCTAACCCTCACCCTAGCCCTAATTCCTAACCCTAATGCTAACCCTAATCTGAAACCTAACACAAACCTGAAACAAAATCCCAACCCTAACCCTAACTCTCTAACCATCTAACCCTAAACCTAACTTTAAACCTGAACCTAACCCTAACCCACTAACCCTTTAACTCTAACCCTAACATAACGCTAAATCTAACCCTAACCCTAAACCTAACACTACCCCTAATAATAACCCTAACCCTAACCCTCTAACCCTAACCCTAATCCTAACCCTCAAACCCTAACCCTAATCCTAACCCTCTAACCCTAACCCTAACCCTCAAACCCTAACCCTAACCCGAACTCGAACCCTAACCTTCTAACCCTAACCCTAACACAAACCCTCTAACCCTAACCCTAACCCTAACCTTAACCCTAACCCTAGCCCTCTAAAACTAATCATAACTTTAACACTAACCCTAACCCTAACTTTAACCCTAACCCCTAACTCTAATCCTCTGACCCTAACCCTAACCCTAACACTATCACTTACATAACCATCTAAAACTCTTACCCTAATCATACCTTTAACCCTAACCCAAACTGTAACTTTAACCCTAACCCATAACCCTCTAACCCTAACTTTAACCCTAACCCTAACCATAACCCTGAACCTAATCCTCTAATCCTAACCATAATACTAACACTAACCCTCTAACCCTAACCCCAACTTTAACACTACCCCTAATTCTAACCCTATCCCTAAACCTAACCCTTAAACCCTACCCCAACCCTAACCTAACCCTAATTCTAACCCTAACTCTCTAACCCTAACCATAACCATAACTCTAACACTAATCCTCTAACCCTAACCCTAACTTTGACCCTCTAACCCTAACCATAACCCTAACAGTACCCTAACCCTAACAATCTTAACCCTTTGATGCTAACCCTAACTTTAACCCTAACTATAACTTTAACCCTAACCTTAACCATAAAGCCTAATCCCAACCCTAACCCTAACCCCAAAGCCTAACCCTAACCCTAAAACTCTGACCCTAACCCTAACCTAACCTTAAACCTAACTCTAACACTAACCATAACCCTCTAGCCATAACCCTAACCCTAACACTCTAACCATAACCCTAACCTTAACCTAACCTTAACCCAACCCCTAACCCTAAACCTAACACTAACCCTTTAACCCAAACCCTAACCATTAAACCTAACCCTCTAACCATAACCATAACCATCTAACCAAACTCAAACCCTAACCTGAACCTAAAACTAACCCTAAACCTAACCCTCTAACCAAAAGCCTGACCCTAACCCTCTAACCTTAACCCCAACCCTCTAACCCTAACGCTAACCTAACTCTAAACATAACCCTAATCCTCTCACCCTATTCCTAAACCTAACCTCAGCCTGAACCCTAAAATTTATTCCTAATCCTACCCTTACCCCTACCCCTAACTCTCTAACCTTAACCTAACCATAAACATAACCCTAACCCTCTAACCTTAACCCTAACCCTAATCCTAAGGGTCTTCAAACTGATTCCATTGATCAACTTGTCTGTGCTTTAACCAGTATCATGTGGTTTTTATTATATCCCTGTAGTACACCTTCAAATCAGGAATGGTCCGATCTCAAGATGGCCTTTTATTATACAGGATTGTTTTAGCTATCCTGGATTTTGTTGTTGTTGTTGTTGTTTTTTTTAAACAAATTTGTATCTGATTGTTCAAATATAAGAAAATATATAAGAATTACAGCAGAGGCTAGCTAGCCATTACATAGGAACAAATGGACGTCCTAGAAATCAAAACAAAGTAGTTAAAATTAAGAATGTAGTAGACTCAACAAGCATCAGCCTCAGCTGAGGGAACAATTAACATAGACTAATGCACATCCAAGAAGAACAGGTGTGGTGCACGGAGGTGGGGGTCAGACACAGAGGGTTCCTTGAGTGGTTGTCCACTATGATGCTGCGGTTGACGGCAACAAGGAAAGCAGGGAAGAAGGAACCCTGGAAAGAACATTGAGAAGTCGATGCTGTGCCACCAAGGTAAAGAAAGCTCCTAGATCTTTAGAAATTTAAAAATGATAAAGAAAACGAAACCTTCATTCTAGGAACCACAACAACATATATGAAATAATGATACTAGAAACCAATGAATGGCATGCATTAAAATAAACCAAAAGCTATTTCTATTAATGCAATAAAACATACCTTAATTTTTTTTTTCAGATAGAAGGAAAATTATAGAGGATGTGAAGTTGGAGGTCCAAGAGAATATATAGAACAAAGACAAAAAAAGGAAATGGTCAGATCCAAGAAAATGTTGATTATAAAATAAAAAAGTGTACATGCAATTATCACTTTGAGCTGAAGTGTAACACCATGTATGGTGATAGTAATATAAATTGAAGTAGGGAAAATTTAAATGCCCAAGATTTTTGCGTTACCTGGAAAACAACAATTAATGCAGTACTTTTTTTTTCCTTTTTTTTTCAATGCAGTTTATTCAGGAACCTTGAATTGACTATTGTCCTTTCAATATCTGTAAAGAACTGTGTTAAAATTTTGATGGGAAATTTTGATGGAGATTGGTGGGATGGCCATTCTTTCACTGTTTATCCTATCAATCCATGATTATGGGAGATATTTCCATCTTCTGATATCTTCTTTCATTTCTTTTTTCAAAGACTTGAAGTTCTTGTCATACAGCTCTTTTACTTGCTTGGCTAGGGTTACTCCAAGACATTTTATATTTTTGTGGCTACTGTGAAGGGTGTTGTTTTGTTTCCCTGATTTCTATCTTAGCCTGTTTATGTTTATGTGTATAGGAGGGGTACTATTTTTTTAAGTCAGTATTGCATCCAGCCACTTCACTAAAGTTATTTATCAGCCATGGGAGTTCCCTGGTAGAATTTTGGGGGTAGCTTATGTATACTATAATATCTGGAAATAACAATAAATTTGACTTCCTTTTTTCTAATTTGTATCCTCTTGATTTCTCTTAGTTGTCTTATTGCTCCAGCTAGAACTTCAGTTACTATATTGAATAGACATGGAGAGAGTGGACAGCCTTGTCTTGAACATGATTTTAATTATGTTGTTTTGGCAATTTTTGAATTATTTTGGGCTTCTCTCCATTTAATCCATTTAATTTGATGTTGGCTATAGGCTTGCTATAAATTGCCTATATTATGTCTATGTATCCCTTTTATCATGAATCAGTGATGAATTTTGTCAAAGGGTTTTTCAGCATCTAATGAAATGATTGTATGTGTTTTTTCATTAAGTTTGTTTATATGGTAGATTTCATTGACTGGTTTTTGTATGTTAAACCATCCTGCATCTCTGGGATGGAGCCTACTTGATCATAGTGGATGATTTTTTGATGTGTTCTTGGATTCAGTTTGCTAATATTTTGAGTATATTTGCATCTATGTTCACAAGGAAAATTTGTAATTCTCCTTCCTTGTTGACTATTCTGTGGTTTGGATAACAGGGTGACTGTGACTTCATCAAATAATGTGGGAAATGTTCTTTATGTTTCTATTTTGTTTAATAATTTGAGGAGTATTGGCATTGGCTCTTTCTTGTGAGGACTTTTTTCCTAATTTCCTTAAGTCTATTTATATTGTTTATCTGTTCTTGATATAACTTTGATAAGTGGTGTCTATTGAGAAAATGATCCATTTCTGGTAGGTTTTCCAGTTTTGTAGAGTTCAGGTTTTTAAAGTTTGGCCTTTGATTCTCTGGATTCCCTCAGTGTCTGTTGTTTTGTCCCCCTTTTTGTTTCTAATTGTATTAATGTGGATATTCTGTGTTTTAGTTTGGAGAAGGGTTTGTCTATCTTGTTGATTTCTTAAAGAATGAGCTCATTGTTTCACTAACTCTTTGTATTGTTTGTTAATATTTTATTGATTTCAGTCCTCAGTTTGACTACTTCCTTCTATCTCCTCTTGGTATGTTTGCTTTTTTTTTTTTTGTTCTAGAGCTTTCAGGTGTGCTGGTAAGTAACTAATTTCCTTTATGAAGGCACTTAGTGCTATGGACTTTTTTCTTAACACTGCTTTCATTGTGTCTCATAAGTGTGGGTATGTCATATATTCATTTTCATTGAATTCTAGAAAGTCTTTAATTTCTTTATTATTCTGTTTTGAAATAGAAGTCATTCATTAGAGAGTTGTTTAGTTTCCATGAGTTTGTAGACTTTCTGTTGTTGAAATCCAGACTTAATCTGTAGTGGTCAGATGAGATATAGAAGCTTATTTTAATTTTATTGTATCTGTTGAGACTTGCTAGGTGACCTAGTATGTGGTCAGTTTTGGAAGCTCTTCCATGAGGCACTGAGAAGAAGCTGTCTTCTTTTGTATTTGTGTGAAATGTTCTGTAGATGTGTTAGGTCCATTTGATTCATAGCATCTGTCTCTTGTTGGCTTTTGTCTGGCTAACCTATCTATTGGTAAGTGTGCAGTTTTGAAGTTTGTCACTATCAATATATAAGGGTTGATGTGTGATTTAAGCTTCAGTAAACTTTACAAACATGTTCTTAATAAACATGATAAATAATTTACTTATTCAAAAATACATGAGAAATAATAATTTTCATCAAATTATTGAGTTTTGCTAACTTTTTATTAATCCTATATGAAAATTTATGCCTATATGGGAATTAACTCTAGGATGCCAAAAACTATGACTTTAGCCATTTTTTTTTGAGTAAAGATGGAACCCCTCATCTCAATCTGAAATCCTAAAAATACCTTTAAGTGTCATTTTAGTTTTGGAGGACAGACAGCAAAAACTTTAAAGAATTGCCACTGGTTTCTATAGGTAAGGATCAAGATAATTACTGCTGCTAAATAGTAATTATATTAAACATTATGATTAGCAAGAATATCTAGTAATTTGCTCTTGTTTACTCTTTTTATTAAGCAATCTATCTAGAATGTTCTCAAATCAGACAATAACTCAAGGAATCATGTTTCTTTGGGAGGTTCATCTTGGAGTTCCATGTGATGAAAAATGGATATGAAGTTAGGGAAAAGGGACAAGCCAGTTAGCAGTGTATTACTAAGCAAGTTACTTCCTGACAGGATCCGATCCAATTAGAAGCTCTGAAGAACTATGCAGAAGTTATCTTAAAATTGTTCCTTCCCTGATATTAGAAATAAATTGGGACTTTGTACTGATGTTCATTTAGGGTATCATTTAGGGTATCAATTTGCTCCTGCACGAGGTCAATCCTCTGATTGAACACCAACAAACCTTTTAGTTGAGCATTAATTCCTTTTTGTACATCTAAGGCATGAGCTACATTGGCTAAAAGGTTATTCAGGGTCTAAACAGTCTGCCCAGTATGACTCATGGCTAATGCCGTGGTGGTAGCTCCAACAGCCGCCAATGAGATGGCAGTAACAATGGCAGCTGTAACCTCTACCTCTTGCCTGATGCGTCCAAAACAAAAAGGGGGAACTGTAGAGAGCTGCGTAATGCCGTGCCTGAAAGATGGAGCTGGTTTCTGCCTTCCACCTTCCCGATGGTGAGTGCTCTCTGTCACAAACAACTCCACATTTGGCTAAGGCTGAGGATCTGGCTTGCTTCTGTGTATGTGGACCTATCTGCATTGCCCACGTGGCATGCTGAGGTTGGCTAACCAGAGGCTATTTAAAGTGGGCTGGCTTTCCCCAGGGTCAGATGATTGTTTAAGGTTCCTGAATAAACTGCATTGAAAAAAAATACTAGCAATGGCAGGCTGTTAGTATTATGACAAGAATGACTGCAAAACCTTGTTTGCAATTTCTACTTAATAATAAAGCAATGATGTGTGTGTGTGAGAGAGAGAAAGAGAGTTCTTTCTTCCAGGTCCTCTTTAAAAATTACAGTATAGAGGCATGATTTGAGTTATACATGTATTTGCTGTATAATTTGGAAACTCACACAGCATTTTTAGTGATAAATACATTTATTTTGTGTTAATTCATTAACTTAGTTGTCCATTAGTTACATACAATTATTAAAATTAGTTGCATACAATTATGAAAATAAATCCTGGCTTATATGGAGATTATCCCAGGTTTAGGAAGCTGGAGAGACATGGATGCTGAGAATGGAGGTATTAAAGGCTCGTCCTCCCCTTCAGATCTCACATAATATTTTGACACTAACATGTTCATGATAATAATCTGTCCCAACCCTTTTATTTTACAGATGAATTGGGTATTTGAATTCTTCACTAAGGTGGCATAGGTAATTTCTAAGAATTCATAATTCCTTGAATATTTCTATTTTAAACAATAATTCAAATCTTGAAAGCTCAAAGTTAAGGATCATTGGTAAACTATGTGTGGCCAATCATAGAGCTAAGAGTGTTTCCCTTCTAGGAAGACGACCAGTTTCACATATTGCTATAATTGCTCTTTCGCTTTGATATTCTCAGCCTTTCACAAATGAAAGTCCTTCCTAATATCTGGCATGAGTAGCTCCTTGCAGTGATAAGGTTTTGTTCAGAAAGTAGAAGCTCACAGTGGGTGATGAGTCCCTGTTCATGTATACTATGTTGTTGTACTAACATCTTATTGAGTCTTGAGGGTTATATTGTACTAAAATACTTGAATTTTATTTGAAAAGTTTTGAGAAATTATTAAATAATTTTGATTACGGAAAAAAAAATTGTTCCTTCTCTGTCTAAGTCAGCACTTCTTCACTGTCAGGGCATTCTTCCACTGCAGGATTTCTTTGTGATACATTTCACAACTTTCATGTTTGACTCCATGCAATGAACAAGCCCTTCAGAAGAGGCTTTTCAGGAAGAAGCCTAAAGAGCTATTATTTTTTTTGTTTGTTTTTATTTTATTTTATTTTATTAATTACACTTTATTCATTTTGTATCTCCCCATAAACCTCTCGTGATTTAGTTTACAACGTAGTGCTTTGTGTTTCTCTTCTTTCATTGAAATCTTGTTTTTATGCTGTAGAGTGCGATATATCACTTTTCAGTTATCCTGTATTCCTATTTGAGTGAGCGACACACATATGATTTAGTTTACAGCATAGTGCTTTGTGTTTCTGTTTTTTCCTTGGAAACTTGTTTCTCTGAATTACAGTGCGAGATTTCACTTTTCAGTTTTCGTGTATTCCTAATTGAGCGGGCAACACAAATGTGATTTAGTTTACAAAGTTGTGCTTTGCATTTCTGTTCTTTCATTGGAAACTTGTTTCTGTGAAGTACATTGCGACATAACACTTTTCAGTTTTCCTGTATTCCTAATTGAGCGGACGACGCAAATGTGATGTAGTTTACAAAGTTGTGCTTGGCGTTTCTGTTCTCTTGTTGGATATTTGTTTCTATGCTGTAAAGTGGGAGAAATCACTTTTCAGTTTTCCTGTATTCCTAATTGAGTGGGCGACACAAACGTGATGTAGTTTACAAATTTGTGCTTTGTGTTTCTGTTCTTTTGTTGGAAATTTGTTTCTGTGCTCTAAAGTGTGAGATATCACTTTTCAGTTTTCCTGTATTCCTAAATGAGCAGGCAATACACATTAATTTAGTTTACAAACTTGTGCTTTGCATTTCTGTTCTTTCCTTGGAAACTTGTTTCTCTGAATTACAGTGCGAGATTTCACTTTTCAGTTTTCCTGTATTCCTAATTGAGCGGGCAAAACACATGTGATTTAGTTTACAAAGTTGTGCTTTGCGTTTCTGTTTTTTTGTTGGAAATTTGTTTCTGTGCTCTAAAGTGTGAGATATCACTTTTCAGTTTTCTGTATTCCTAATTGAGCGGGCAACACACATGTGATTTAGCTTACAAAGTTGTGCTTTGCGTTTCTGTTCTTTTGTTGGAAACTTGTTTCTGTGCTGTACAGTGGGAGAAATCACTTTTCAGTTTTCCTGTATTACTAATTGAGCGGAGGACACATATGTGATGTAGTTTACAAAGTTGTGCTTTGCGTTTCTGTTCTTTTGTTGGAAACTTGTTTCTGTGCTCTAAAGTGTGAGATATCACTTTTCAGTTTTGCTGTATTCCTAATTGAGTGGGCAACACAAATGTGATTCAGTTTACAAAGTTGTGCTTTGCGTTTCTGTTCTCTTGTTGGAAACTTGTTTCTGTGCTCTAAAGTGTGAGATATCACTTTTCAGTTTTGCTGTATTCCTAATTGAGTGGGCAACACAAATGTGATTCAGTTTACAAAGTTGTGCTTTGCGGTTATGTTTTTTTGTTGGAAATTTGTTTCTGTACTCTAAAGTGTGAGATATCACTTTTCAGTTTTCCTGTATTCCTAATTGAGCAGGCGACACAAATGTGATTTAGTTTACAAAGTTGTGCTTTGCGTTTCTGTTCTTTCCTTGGAAAGTTGTTTCTCTGAATTACAGTGCGAGATATCACTTTTCAGTTTTAATGTATTCCCAATTGAGCGGGCAACACAAATGTGATTCAGTTTACAAAGTTGTGCTTTGCGGTTATGTTTTTTTGTTGGAAATTTGTTTCTGTACTCTAAAGTGTGAGATATCACTTTTCAGTTTTCCTGTATTCCTAATTGAGCAGGCGACACAAATGTGATTTAGTTTACAAAGTTGTGCTTTGCGTTTCTGTTCTTTCCTTGGAAAGTTGTTTCTCTGAATTACAGTGCGAGATATCACTTTTCAGTTTTAATGTATTCCCAATTGAGCGGGCAACACACATGTGATTTAGTTTACAAAGTTGTGCTTTGCGTTTCTGTTTTTTTGTTGTAAACTTGTTTCTGTGAGGTACATTGGGACATATCACTTTTCACTTTTCCTGTATTCCTAATTGAGTGGGTGACACAAATGTGATTTAGTTTACAAAGTTGTGCTTTTCGTTTCTATTCTTTTGTTGGAAACTTCTTTCTGTGCTCTAAAGTGTGAGATATCACTTTTCAGTTTTCTGTATTCCTAATTGAATGGGCGATGCGAATGTGATGTAGTTTACAAAGCTATGCTTTGCATTTCTGTTCTTTTGTTGGAAACTTGTTTCTGTCCTCTAAAGTGCGAGATATCACTTTTCAGTTTTCCTGTATTCCTAATTGAGTGGGTGACCAAAATGTGATTTAGTTTACAGAGTAGTGCTTTGCGTTTCTGTTCTTTCCTTGGAAACTTGTTTCTGTGGGGTACATTGGGACATATCACTTTTCAGTTTTCCTGTATTCCTAATTGAGCGGGCAATACACATGTGATTTAGTTTACAAACTTGTGCTTTGCGTTTCTGTTCTTTCCTTCAAAACTTGTTGCTGTGCTGTAGAGTGCGATATATCGCTTTTCAGTTTTCCTGTATTCCTAATTGAGCGAGAGACACACATGTGATTTAGTTTACAAAGTAGTGCTTTGCTTTTCTGTTCTTTAGTTCGAACCTTGTTCCTGTGCTGCACAGTGAGATATATCACTTTTCAGTTTTCCTGTATTCCTAATTGAGGGAGCGACACACATGTGATTCAGTTTAGAAAGTAGTGCTTTGCTTTTCTGTTCTTTCGTTCGAAACTTGTTCCTGTGCTGTACAGTGCGATATATCACTTCTCAGTTTTCCTGTATTCCAAATTGAGCGAGTGACACACATGTGATTTAGTTTACAAAGTAGTGCTTTGCTTTTCTGTTCTTTCCTTGGAAACTTGTTCCTGTGCTGTACAGTGGGATATATCACTTTTCAGTTTTCCTGTATTCCTAATAAGCGAGTGACACAATTTGATTTAGTTTACAAAGTAGTGCTTTGCTTTTCTGTTCTTTCGTTGGAAACTTGTTCCTGTGATGTACAGTGCGATATAAGACTTTTCAGTTTTCCTGTATTCCTAATTGAGCAAGATACAAACATGTGATTTAGTTTACAACATAGTGCTTTGCTTTTCTGTTCTTTCGTTGGAAACTTGTTCCTGTGCTGTACAGTGAGAGATAACACTTTTCAGTTTTCCTGTATTCCTAATTGAGCGAGCGACACACATGTGATATAGTTTACAAAATTGTGCTTTGCGTTTCTGTTCTTTTGTTCGAAACTTGTTCCTGTGCTGTACAGTGCGATATAAGACTTTTCAGTTTTCCTGTATTCCTAATTGAGCCAGATACAAACATGTGATTTAGTTTACAACATAGTGCTTTGCTTTTCTGTTCTTTCGTTGGAAACTTGTTCCTGTGCTGTACAGTGTGAGATAACTCTTTTCAGTTTTCCTATATTCCCAACTGAGCAAGGGACACATATGTGACTTAGTTTACAAAGTAGTGCTTTGTGTTTATGTTGTTTTGTTGGAAACTTGTTCCTTTTAGGAACAAGTTAGGGTTAGGGTAAGGGTTAGGGATAGGTTTAGGGTTAGGGTAGGCCTAGGGTTAGTGTTAGGGTTAGGTGATTAGGTGTAGGGTTAGGGTTAGGGTCAGGGTCAGGGTCAGGGTTAGGGTTAGTGTTAGGGTTAGGGTTAAGATTATATCACATTTCAATTTTTCTGTTATAATCATTGAACAGGCGACACGTATGTGAATTAGTTTACAATGGTGTGCTTTGTGTTTCTGTTCTTTCGATGAAAACTTGTTTCTGTGCCGTAGGGTGCAATATATCACTTTTCAGTTTTCCTGTATTCCTAATTGAGCGAGCGACACACATGTGATTTAGTTTACAAAGTAGTGCTTTGCTTTTCTGTTCTTTCGGTGGAAACTTATTTCTGTGCTGCACAGTGCAATATATAACTTTTCAGTTTTCCTGTTATAATAATTGAACGAGCGACACGTATGTGAATTAGTTTACAAAGTTGTGCTTTGCGTTTCTGTTCTTTCGATGGAAAGTTGTTTCTGTGCCGTACAGTGGGAGATAACACTTTTCAGTATTCCTGTATTCCTACTTGAGCGAGCTACACACATGTGATATAGTTTACAAAGTAATGCTTTGCGTTCTGTTCTTTCGTTCGAAACTTTTTCCTGTGCTGTACAGTGCGATATATCAATTTTCAGTTTTCCTGTATTCCCAATGAGCGAGCGACACACATGTGATTTACTTTACAAAGTAGTGCTTTTCTTTTCTTTTCTTTCGTTGGATACTTGTTCCTGTGCTGTACAGTGCGATATATCACTTTTCAGTTTTCCTGTATTCCTAATTGAGCGAGATACAAACACGTGATTTAGTTTACAAAATAGTGGTTTCCTTTTCTGTTCTTACGTTGGAAACTTGTTCCTGTGCTGTACAGTGCGAGATAACACTTTTCAGTTTTCCTCTATTCCTAATTGAGCGAGCGACACATGTGTGATATAGTTTACAAAGTAGTGCTTTGCGTTTCTGTTCTTTTGTTCGAAAATTGTTCCTGTGCTGTACAGTGCGATATATCACTTTTCAGTTTTCCTGTATTCCTAATTGAGCAAGGGACCCACATGTGATTTAGTTTACAAAGTAGTGCTTTGCTTTTCCTTTCTTTTGTTGGAAACTTGTTCCTTAGGAACAAGTTAGGGTTAGGGTTAGGGTTATTTCATAGGGTTAGGGTTAGGGTAGGTTTAGGGTTAGGGTTAGGGTTAGGGTTAGGGTTAGGGTTAGGGTATATCACTTTTCAGTTTTCCTGTTATAATAATTGAACAGGCGACACGTAGGTGAATTAGTTTACAAAGTATTACTTTGCTTTTCTGTTCTTTTGTTGGAAACTTGTTTCTGTGCTGTACAGTGTAATATATCACTTTTCAGTTTTCCTGTATTCCTAATATAACGGGCGACACGTATGTGAATTAGTTTACAAAGTAGTACTTTGCTTTTCTGTTCTTTCGTTGAAAAATTGTTCCTGTGCTGTACAGTGCGAGATAACACTTTTCAGTTTTCCTCTATTCCTAATTGAGCGAGCGACACACGTGTGATATAGTTTACAAAGTAGTGCTTTGCGTTTCTGTTCTTTTGTTCGAAAATTGTTCCTGTGCTGTACAGTGCGATATATCACTTTTCAGTTTTCCTGTATTCCTAATTGAGCAAGGGACACACATGTGATTTAGTTTACAAAGTAGTGCTTTTCTTTTCTTTTCTTTTGTTGGAAACTTGTTCCTTAGGAAAAATTTAGGGTTAGGGTTAGTGTTATTTCATAGGGTTAGGGTTAGGGTAGGATTAGGTTTAGGGTTAGGGTTAGGGTTAGGGTTAGGCTTTATCACTTTTCAGTTTTCCTGTATTCCTAATATAACGGGCGACAAGTATGTGAATTAGTTTACAAAGTAATACTTTGCTTTTTTGTTCTTTCGTTGGAAACTTTTTCCTGTGTTGTACAGTGCGATATATCACTTTTCAGTTTTCCTGTTAAAATAATCGAACGGGCGACAGGTATGTGAATTAGTTTACAAAGTTGTGCTTTGGTTTTCAGTTCTTTCGTTAGAAACTTGTTCCTGTGCTATACAGTGCGATATATCACTTTTCAGTTTTCCTGAATTTCCAATTGAGCGAGCGACACACATGTGATTTAGTTTGCAATGTCGTGCTTTGCGTTTATGTTCTTTTGTTGGAAACTTGTTCCTGTTAGGAACAAGTTAGGGTTAGGGTTAAGGTTAGGGATACGGTTAGGGTTACGGTTAGGGGGTTAGGATTAGGGTTAGGGTTAGGGTTAGGGTTAGGTGGTTAGGATTAATGTTAGGGTTAGGGGTTTAGGGTTAGGGTTAGGGTTAGCGTCAGAGTCAGGGTCAGTGTCAGGGTCAGGGTTAGGGTTAGGGGTATGTCACTTTTCAGTTTTCCTGTTATAATAATTGAACAGGCGACACGTATGTGAATTAGTTTACAAAGTAGTGCTTTGCTTTTCTGTTCTTTCGTTGGAAACTTGTTCCTGTGCTGTACAGTGTGTTATATCACTTCTCAATTTTCCTATATTCCTAATTGAGCGAGCGACACACATGTGATTTACTTTAAAAAGTAGTGCTTTGCTTTTCTGTTCTTTTGTTGGAAACTTGTTTCTGTGCTGTACAGTGTGAGATAACATTTTTCAGTTTTCCTGTATTCCTAATTGAGCAAGTGACACACATGTGATATAGTTGACAAAGTAATGCTTTGGGTTTCTGTTCTTTCGTTCGAAACTTGTTCCTCTGCTGTACAGTACGATATATCACTTTTCAGTTTTCCTGTATTTCTAATTGAGCCAGCGACACACATGTGATTCAGTTTACAAAGTAGTTTTTTTTGTTTATGTTCTTTCATTGGAAACTTGTTCCTTTTAGGAACAAGTTAGGGTTAGCGTTAGGGTTAGGGATAGGTTTAGGTTCAGGGCAGGGTTAGGATTAGGGTTAGGGGGTTAGGGTTAGGGTCAGGGATAGGGTCAGAGTTAGGGCTAGGGTTATATCACTTTTCAGTTTTCCTTTTATAATAATTAAACAGGTGACACTTATGTGAAGTAGTTTACAAAATTGTGCCATGCGTTTCTTTTCTTTTGATGAAAACTTGTTTCTGTGCCTTACAGTGTGATATATCACTTTTCAGTTTTCCTGTATTCCTAATTGAGCGAGGGACACACATGTGATACAGTTTAAAAATTAGTGCTTTGCGTTTCTGTTCTTTCATTGGAAACTTCTTTCTGTGCTGTACAGTGCGATATATCACTTTTCAGTTTTCCTGTATTCCTAATATAACGGGCGTCACGTATGTGAATTAGTTTACAAAGTAGAGCTTTGCTTTTCTGTTCTTTCATTGGAAACTTTTTCCTGTGCTATACAGTGCGATATATCACTTTTCAGTTTTCCTGTTAAAATAATTGAACGGGGGACAGGTATATGAATTAGTTTACAAAGTAGTTCTTTGCTTTTCTTTTTTTTCATTGGAAACTTGTTCCTGTCCTGTACGGTGCGATATATCACTTTTTAGTTTTCCTGAATTCCTAATTGAGCAAGCAACACACATGTGATTTAGTTTACAAAGTAGTTCTTTGCAATTCTGTTCTTATGTGGGAAACTTGTTTCTGTGCTGTACAGTGCAATATATCACATTTCAGTTTTCCTGTTATAATAATTGAACAGGCGACACGTATGTGAATTAGTTCACAAAGTTGTGCTTTGCGTTTCTGTTCTTTCAATGAAAACTTGTTTCTGTGCTGTACAGTGCGATATATCACTTTTCAGTTTTCCTGATATAATAATTGAACAGCGACACGTATGTGAATTACTGTACAAAGTTGGGCTTTGCGTTTCTGTTCTTTTTTTTTTTTTTTCAATGCAGTTTATTCAGGAACATTGAACAATCCTCGGACCCCGGGGAAAGCCAGCCCACAGCTTAAATAGCCTCTGGGTAGCCAACCCAGGCGTGCCACGGGGGCAATGCAGATAGGTCCACATACATAGAAGCAAGCCAGATCCTCGGCCTTAGCCAAATGTGGAGTTGTTCGTGACAGAGAGCACTCACCATCGGGAAGGTGGAAGGCGGAAACCAGCTCCATCTTTAAGGCATAGCATTCCGCAGCTCTCTACAGTTCCCCCTTTTTGTTTTAGATGCATCAGGCAAGAGTAGAGGTCTGATCTCTGATATTAGAAATAAATTGGGACTTTGTACAGATGTTCATTTAGGTGTCATCCACCCAAAGAGCATCAGACCCGTCCGATACCTTTTTCTCAGAGGCGGGACCTGGGGCATCAACCCGCATGCAATCAGACATGCTCTTCTCTGGGTCCAAAGCGGCTGACCCTGAGTGCAGTGCTTAGCCTCGCATCCTGAGCGTATCATTTTAGCTTTTTATGGTATCCAACCATGCTTGGGGAGAATGTCCTGCTTCAATGGCTGTAAAGGCCTGAATGATCATGGCTGCATCACACTGTTGTGAGACTCTAATCTTGCATATATACCACAGGCAAACCAAGGAGACCAACACCAGAAGGCCTGCTAACACTCCCATGCCCACCCATTCCTACAGATGATTCATGGCTGCAGCAATCCATGTTGATAATCCTGTGGCTAGTCCTGCGTCCACTCCGGTAGAATTTACTGTGACAATGGCCACTCTCAGCTGCTCCATCGTAGTATCGAATTCTCCAGTCCAATTACCTAAAATATAGCTCAACAATTGTTTAGACAGATTTGCAGCGCAGGAGAAATTCTCATGTTGTATGCTAGTGACACAAAGTCCAGCATACTTTCATTGACAGCCAGGTTGAGCGATTTGCCATAGGGTATCAATTTGCTCCTGCAAGAGGTCAATCCTCTGATTGAACACCATCAAGCTTCCTTTTAGTTGAGCATTAATTCCTTTATGTAAAACTAAGGCATGAGCTACATTGGCTAAATGATTATTCAGGGTCTGAGCCGTCTGCCCAGTATGACTCATGGCTAATGCCCTGGTGGTAGCTCCAACAGCCGTCAATGAGATGGTAGTAACAATGGTGGCTGTAGTTTCAAGATCCCTTTTCTGTCTGAAGAGAGTCATAGCGTGAGGGGCATCAATGGGCATAGGCACCCACTGAGACATGCGAGTAACCAGGGCATACCTAACTTTACTAGCATTCCAGCATTGGGCAAAAAAGCAAGTATCATTACCACAATTACTTGGCTCTATCTGGCTAATAATGAATAAAAATGGGAGATATAGACAAACAGGTGTGGGCTTATAGGAAATATTATGAGAAGCCTTAACCCCTCGTTGGAACATCCTGCGTCAGTTCTAGAACTAGCAGTGGTGGTGTCCGAGGTCTGAGTAGGTTCAGGAGACCATTGCCCCCAGGGGCGAGACGTGCTCCATGCCAATTGACTAACTCCATGTTTTCCTCCAATTTTGAAAGTCATTTAAGGTTCTTAAATTATTTTTTTCCCTTTTTTCTTAAATTTTTCATCAATTACACTTTATTCATTCTGCATCCCCCCATAAGCCCCTCCCTCCTCCCATCCCAATCCCACCTTCCCTCCTCCCTCTGCTTGCATGCCACTCCCCAAGTCCACTAATAGGGGAGGTTCTCCTCTCCTTTCTGATCTTAGTCTGTCAGTTCACATCAAAAGTGGCTGTATTGTCCTCTACTGTGGCCTGGTAAGGCTGCTCCCCCCCCAGAGGGAGGTGATCAAAGAGCAGGCCAATCAGAGTATGTCAGAGGCAGTCCCTCTTCACATTACTATGTAACCCAATTGGACTCTGAACTGCCCTGGGCTACATCTGGGCAGGGGTTCTAGGTTATCTCCATGAATAGTCCTTGGTTGGAGTATGAGTCTCTGGGAAGTTCCCTATGTTCAAATTTTCTTGTTCTGTTGCTCTCCTTGTGGAGACCCTGTCCTCTCCAGCTCTTACTATTTCCCAGTTCTTACCTAAAATTCCGTTCACTCTGCCCAACAGTTGCCCATCAGGCTCAGCATCTGCTTTGATAGTCTGAAGGGCAGAGGCTTTCAGAGGCCCTCTGTGGTAGGTTCCTAGGTTGTTTCCTGTTTTCTGTTCTTTTGATGGAAATTTTTTTCTGTACCGAACAGTGCGAGATAACACTTTTCAGTTTTCCTGTATTCCTAATTGAGCGAACGAAACACATGTGATTTAGTTTACAAAGTAGTGCTTTTCTTTTCTTTTCTTTCATTGGAAACTTGTTCCTGTGCTGTACAGTGCAATATATCGTTTTCAGTTTTCCTGTATTCCTAATTGAGTGAGATACAAACATGTGATTTAGTTTACAACATAGTGCTTTGCTTTTCTGTTCTTTCATTGGAAACTTGTTCCTGTGCTGTACAGTGCGAGATAACACTTTTCAGTTTTCCTCTATTCCTAATTGAGCGAGGAACACACATGTGATTCAGTTTACAAAGTAGTGCTTTGCTTTTCTTTTCTTTCGTTGGAAACTTGTTCCTTAGGAACAAGTTAAGGTTAGGGTTAGTGATAGGGTTATGGTTATGGTAGGGTTAGGGTTAGGGTTAGGGTTAGGGGGTTCGTGTTAGGGTTAGGGTTAGGGTTAGGGGGTTAGGGTAGGGTTAGGGTTAGGGTCAGGGTCAGTGTCAGGGTCAGTGTCAGGGTCTAGGTTAGGGTTAGTGTTAGGGTTAGGGTTAGGGATAAGGTTATGATTAGGTTTAGGGTTAGGTTTAGGGGGTTAGGGTTAGGGTTAGGGTTAGGAGATTAGAGGTAGGGTTAGGGTTAGGGTCAGGGTCAGTGTCAGGGTCAGCGTCAGGGTCTTGGTTAGGGTTAGTGTTAGGGTTAGGGTTATATCACTTTTCAGTTTTCCTGATATAATAATTGAACAGGCGACAAGTAGGTGAATTAGTTTACAAAGTTGTACTTTGTGTTTCTGTTCTTTCGATGCAAACTTGTTTCTGTGCCATACAGTGCGAGATAACACGTTTCAGATTTCCTGTATTCCTAATTGAGCGAGTGACACACCTGTGATTCAGTTTACAATGTAGTGCTTTGCTCTTCTTTTCTTTCATTGGAAACTTGTTGCTGTGCTGTACACTGCGATATATCACTTTTCAGTTTTCCTGTATTCTTAATTGAGCAAGCGACACACAGGTGATTTAGTGTACAAAGTAGTGCTTTGCGTTTATGATCTTTGTTGGAGACTTGTTTCTGTGCTGTACAGTCCGATATAAGAGTTTTCAGTTTTCCTGTATTCCTAATTGAGCGAGATACAAACATGTGATTTAGTTTACAAAGTAGTGCTTTGCTTTTCTGTTCTTTTTTTGGAAACTTGTTCCTGTGCTGTACAGTGTGATATATCACTTTTCAGTTTTCCTGTATTCCTAATATAATGGGCGTCACGTATGTGAATTAGTTTACAAAGTAGTGCTTTGCTTTTCTGTTCTTTCATTGGAAAATTTTTCCTGTGCTGTACAGTGTGATATATCACTTTTCAGTTTTCCTGTATTCCTAATTGAGCAAGCGGCACACATGTGATTTAGTTTACAAAGTCCTGCTTTGTGTTCATGTTCTTTTTTTTGGAAACGTGTTCCTGTTAGGAACAAGTTAGGGTTAAGGTTAGGGATATGGTTAGGGTTAGGGTAGGGTTAGGGTTAGGGTTAGGGTTAGGGTTAAGGTTAGGGGATTAAGATTAGGGTTAGGGTTAGTGTTAAGGGGTTAGGGTTAGGGTTAGTGTTAGTGTCAGAGTCAGAGTCAGGGTCAGAGTCAGGGTTAGGATTAGGGGTATGTCACTTTTCAGTTTTCCTGTATTCCTAATTGAGCGAGCGACACACATGTGATTTTGTTTACAAAGTAGTGCTTTGCTTTTCTGTTCTTTCGTTGGAAACTTTTTCCTGTGCTGTACAGTGCAATATATCACTTTTCAGTTTTCCTGTATTCCTAATTGAGCGAGCGACACACATGTGATTTAGGTTACAAAGTAGTGCTTTGCTTTTCTGTTCTTTTGTTGGAAACTTGTTTCTGTGCTGTACAGTGCGATAGATCACATTTCAGTTTTCCTGTATTCCTAATTGAATGGGCAACACGTATGTGAATTAGTTTACAAATTAGTGCTTTGCTTTTCTCTTCTTTCTTTGGAAACTTGTTCTTGTGCTGTACAGTGAGAGATAACACTTTTCAGTTTTCCTGTATTCCTATTTGAGCGAGCGACACACATGTGATATAGTTTACAAAGTAATGCTTTGTGTTTCTGTTCTTTTGTTCAAAACTTGTTCCTGTGCTGTACAGTGCGATATATCACTTTTCAGTTTTCCTGTATTCCTAATTGAGCCAGCGACACACGTATGATTCAGTTTACAAAGTAGTGCTTTGTGTTTATGTTCTTTCGTTGGAAACTTGGATAGGGTTAGGTTTAGGGTAGGGTTAGGGTTAGGGTTAGGGGGTTAGGGTTAGGGTCAGGGTTAGGGTCAGAGTTAGGGTTAGGGTTATATCACTTTTCAGATTTCCTTTTATAATAATTAAACAGGTGACACATATGTGAATTAGTTTACAAAGTTGTGCCATGCTTTTTTTTTCATCAATTACACTTTATTCATTCTGCATCCCCCTATAAGCCTCTCCCTCTTCCCCTCCCAATCCCACCCTTCCTCCTCCCTCTGCTTGCATGCCACTCCCCATGTCCACTAATAGGGGAGGTTCTCCTCTCCTTTCTGATCTTAGTCTGTCAGTTCACATCAAAAGTGGCTGCATTGTCCTCTACTAGGGCCTGGTAAGGCTGCTCCCCCCCAGAGGGAGGTGATCAAAGAGCAGGCCAATCAGATTATGTTAGAAGCAGTCCCTCTTCACATTACTATATAACCCAATTGGACTCTGAACTGCCCTGGGCTACATCTGTGCAGGGGTTCTGGGTTATCTCCATGAATAGTCCGTGGTTGGAGGATGAGTCTCTGGGAAGTTCCCTGTGTTCAAATTTTCTTGTTCTGTTGCTCTCCTTGTGGAGACCCTGTCCTCTCCAGCTCTTATTATTTCCCAGTTCTTTTCTTTTGATGAAAACTTGTTTCTGTGCCATACAGTGTGATATATCACTTTTCAGTTTTCCTGTATTTCTAATTGAGCGAGCAACACACATGTGATTTAGTTTCAAAAGTAGTGCTTTGCATTTCTGTTCTTTCATTGGAAACTTCTTTCTGTGCTGTACAGTGCGATTTATCACTTTTCAGTTTTCCTGATATAATAATTGAACAGCGACATGTATGTGAATTAGTTTACAAAGTTGGGCTTTGCTTTTCTGTTCTTTTGATGGAAACTTGTTTCTGTACCGAACAGTGCGAGATAACACTTTTCAGTTTTCCTGTATCCCTAATTGAGCGAACGAAACACATGTGATTTAGTTTACAAAGTAGTGCTTTTCTTTTCTTTTCTTTCATTGGAAACTTTTTCCTGTGCTGTACAGTGCAATATATCACTTTTCGGTTTTCCTGTATTCCTAATTGAGCGAGTGAAACACATGTGATTTAATTTACAAAGTAGTGCTTTGCGTTTATGTTTTTTGTTGGAAAATTGTTCCTGTAGGAACAAGTTAGGGTTAGGGTTAAGTTTAGGGATATGGTTATGGTTAGGGTAGGGTTAGGGTTAGGGTTACAGTTAGGGGCTTAGGATTAGGATTAGGGTTAGTGTTAGGGTTAGTGGGTTAGGATTAGAGTTAGCGTCAGAGTCAGGGTCAGGGTTAGGGTTAGGGGTATATCACATTTCAGTTTTCCTGTTATAATAATTGAACAGGCGACACGTATGTGAATTAGTTTACAAAGTAGTGCTTTGCTTTTCTGTTCTTTCATTGGAAACTTGTTCCTGTCCTGTACAGTGCGTTATATCACTTTTCAGTTTTCCTGGTATAATAATTGAACGGGCGACAAGGATGTGAATTAGTTTACAAAGTTGGGCTTTGCGTTTCTGTTCTTTTGATGGAAACTTGTTTCTGTGCCATACAGTGCGAGATAACACTTTTCAGTTTTCCTGTATTTCTAATTGAGCGAGCGACACACATGCGATTCAGTTTACAAAGTAGTGCTTTGGTTTTATGTTCTTTCGTTCGAAACACACATGTGATTCAGTTTACAAAGTAATGGTTTGCTCTTCTGTTCTTTCGTTGGAAACTTGTTCCTGTGCTGTACAGTGCGATATATCACATTTCAGTTTTCCTGTTAAAATAATTGAACGTGCGACACGTATGTGAATTAGTTTACAAAGTTGTACTTTGCGTTTCAGTTCTTTCGATGGAAACATGTTTCTGTGCTGTACAGTGCGAGATAACACTTTTCAGTTTTTCTGTATTCCTAAATGAGCGAGTGACACACATGCGATTCAGTTTACAAAGTAGTGCTTTGGTTTTATGTTCTTTCGTTTGAAACATGTTCCTGTGCTGTACAGTGCGAAATATCACTTTTCAGTTTTCCTGTATTACTAATTGAGCGAGCGACAGGTATGTGAAATAGTTTACAAAGTAGTGCTTTGCTTTATGTTCTTTCGTTGCAAACTTGTTCTTGTTCTGTACAGTGTGATATATCACTTGTCAGTTTTCCTGTAATCCTAATTGATTGAGCGACACACATGTGATTTAGCTTACAAAGTAGTGCTCTGCGCTTCTGTTCCTTTATTGGAAACTTGTTTCTGTGCTGTACAGTGCGATATATCACTTCTCAGTTTTCCTGTTATAATACTTGAATGGGCGACACGTATGTGAATTAGTTTACAAAGTTGTGCTTTGCGTTTCTGTTCTTTCGTTGGAAACCTGTTCCAGTGTTGAACAGTGCAATATAAGACTTTTCAGTTTTTCTGTAATCCTTTTTTTTTTTTTTTAGTGGTGAAAATCATCTTTTAATTTCATAAACAATGGATTTCCCTCAATCAGGAAATTACAAAGAGAATATTCATGAAAATATTATAAGTAATATTTAAATATGAAGACAATGGAAAATCACAATGGATTTCTGTCAATCAGGAAATGACAAAGAGAATATTCATGAAAATATTATAAGTAATATTTAAATATGAAGACAATGGAAAATCATTTCAACATAGCAATTTCTTTTTTTTTAAATTTTTCATCAATTATACTTTATTCATTCTGCATCCACCCATAAGCCCCTCTCTCCTCCCCTCAAAATCCCATCCTCCCTCCTCCCTCTGCTTGCATGCCACTCCCCACGTCCACTAATAGGGGAGGTTCTCCTCTCCTTCCTGATCTTAGTCTATCAGTTCACATCAAAAGTGGCTGTATTGTCCTCTACTATGGCCTGATAAGGCTGCTCCCCCCCAGAGGGAGGTGATCAAAGAGCAGGCCAATCAGATTATGTCAGAGGCAGCCCCTCTTCACATTACTATGTAACCCAATTGGACTCTGAACTGCCCTGGGCTACATCTGTGCAGGGGTTCTGGGTTATCTCCATGAATAGTCCTTGGTTGGAGTATGAGTCTCTGGGAAGTTCCCTGTGTTCAAATTTTCTAGTTCTGTTGCTCTCCTTGTGGAGACCCTGTCCTCTCCAGCTCTTATTATTTCCCAGTTCTTACCTAAAATTCCGTGCACCTGCTCAACAGTTTCCCATCCGGCTCAGTATCTGCTTTGATAGTCTGAAGGGCAGAGGCTTTCAGAGGCCCTCTGTAGTAGGTTCCTAGGTTGTTTCCTGTTTTCTTCTTCTTCTGATGGCCATCCTCTTTGCCTTTCCGGATGGGGATTGGACATTTTAGTTAGGGTCCTCTCTCTTGCTTTGTTTCTTTAGATGCACAGGTTTTAGTAGGCTTGTCCTATGTTGTATGTCTATATGAGTGAGTATATACCATGTGTGTCTTTTTGCTTCTGGGACAACTCACTCAGGATGATCCTATATTCCTAATTGAGCAAGCAACACATATGTGATTTAGTTTACAAAGTAGTGCTTTGCTTTTCTGTTCTTTCGTTCGAAACTTGTTCCTGTGCTGTACAGTGCAATATATCACTTTTAAGTTTTCCTGTATTCCTAATTGAGCGAGCGACACACATGTGATTTAGTTTACTAAGCAGTGCTTTGCTTTTCTGTTCTTTCGTTCAAAACTTGTTCCTGTGCTGTATAGTGTGTTATATCACTTTTCAGTTTTCCTTTTATAAGAATTGAACAGGCGACATGTATGTGAATTAGTTTAAAAAGTATTGCTTTGCTTTTCTGTTCTTTCTTTGGAAATGTGTTCCTGTGGTGTACAGTGCGATATATCACTTTCAGTTTTCCTGTATTCCTAATTGAACGTGGGACACACATGAGATTTAGTTTACAAAGTTGTGCTTTGCATTTCAGTTCTTTTGATTTAAACTTGTTTCTTTGCCGTACAGTTCGATATATCACTTTTAAGTTTTCCTGTATTCCTAATTGAGCGAGCGACACACATGTGATTCTGTTTAAAAGTACTGCTTTGCTTTTCTTTGTTTTCGTTGGAAACATGTTCCTGTGCTGTACAGTGCGATATATCACTTTTCACTTTTCCTGTATTCCTAATAGAGCGAGTGACAGACATGTGATTTAGTTTACAAAGTAGTGCGTTGCGTTTATGTTCTTTCGTTGGATACTTGTTCCTGTTAGGAACAAGTTAGGGATAGGGTTAGGGTTAGGTTTAGGGTTAGGGTTAGGGTTAGGGGTTGTGGTTAGGGTTGGGGTTAGGGTTATGGTTAGGTGGTTAGCGTTAGGGTTAGGGTTAGGGTTACATCACTTTTCAGTTTTTTTCTTATAATAATTGAACAGGCGACACATATGTGAATTAGTTTACAAAGTTGTGCTGTGCGTTTCTGGTCTTTTGATGAAAACTTGTTTCTTTCTAAAACAGTTCGATATATCACTTTTCAGTTTTCCTGTATTCCAAATTGAGCGAGCGACACACATGTGATTTAGTTTACAAAGTAGTGCTTTGCTTTTCTGTTCTTTCATTTGAAACTTGTTCCTGTGCTGTACTGTGCGTTATATCACTTTTCAGGTTTCCTGTCATAATAATTGAACGGGCGACACGTATGTGAATTAGTTTACAAAGTAGTGCTTTGCTTTTCTATTCTTTCGTTGGAAACTTGTTCCTGTGCTGTACCGTGGGTTATATCACTTTTCAGTTTTCCTGTTATAATAATTGAACAGGCGACACGTATGTGAATTAGTTTAAAATGTACTGCTTTGCTTTTCTGTTCTTTCGTTGGAAACTTGTTTCTGTGCCGTACAGTGCGAGATTACACTTTTCAGTTTTCCTGTAATCCTAATAGAGCGAGTGACACACATGTGATTTAGTTTACAAAGTAGTGCGTGGTTTTACGTTCTTTCGTTGGGAACATGTTCCTGTTAGGAACAAGTTAGGGTTAGGGTTAGGGTTAGGGTTAGGGTTAGGGTAGGGTTAGGGTTAGGGTTAGGGTTAGGGTTAGGGTTAGGGTAGGGTCAGCGTTAGATTTAGGGTTAAGGTTAGGGGTTAGGGTTATGATTAGGTTTAGGGTTATATCACCTTTCAGTTTTCCTGTTATAATAATTGAACAGGACAGACGTTTGTGAATTATTTTACAAAGTTGTGCTTTGCGTTTCTGTTCTTTCATTGGAAACTTGTTCCTGTGATGTACAGTGCGATATATCACTTTTCAATTTTCCGTATTCCCAATTGAGCGAGTGAAACACATGTGATTTAGTTTACAAAGTAGTGCTTTGTGTTTATGTTCTTTCGTTTGAAACTTGTTCCTGTTAGGAACAAGATAGGGTTAGGGTTAGGGTTAGGTTTAGGGTTAGGGTCAGGGTAGGGTTAGGGTTAGGGTTATATCACTTTTGAGTTTTCCTGTTATAATAATTGAACGTATATGAATTAGTTTACAAAGTAGTGCTTTGCTTTTCTGTTCTTTCGTTGGAAACTTGTTCCTGTGCTCTACAGTGCGATGTATCACTTTTCAGTTTTCCTATATTCCTAAGTGAGCGAGCGACACACATATGATTTAGTTTACAAAGTAGTTCTTTTCGTTTCTGTTCTTCTGTTGGAAACTTGTTTCTGTGCTGTACAGTGTGATATATCACCTTTGAGTTTTCCTGTTATAATAATTGAAAAGGCGACAGGTATGTGAATTAGTTTACAAAGTTGTGCTTTGCGTTTGTGTTCTTTCGTTGGAAACTTGTTCCTGTTAGGAACAAGTTAGGGTTAGGGTTAGGGTTAGGCTTAAGGTTAGGATTAGGGGTAGGGTTAGGGTATGGTTAGGTTTAGGGTTAGGGTTAGGGTTAAGGTAGAGTTAGGGTTAGGGTTAGGGTTAGGGTTAGGGTTAATGTTAGGGTTAGGGTTAGGGGGTTACGTTTAGGGTTAGGATTAGGGTTACGGTTATATCACTTTTCAGTTTTCCTGTTATAATAATTGAACAGGCCATATGTATGTGAATTATTTTACAAAGTTGTGCTTTGCGTTTCTGTTCTTTTGATTTAAACTTGTTTCTTTGCCGTACAGTTCGATATATCACTTTTAAATTTTCCTATATTCCTAAATGAGCGAGCGACACACATGTGATTCCGTTTAAAAGTAGTGCTTTTCTTTTCTTTGCTTTCATTGGAAACTTGTTCCTGTGCTGTACAGTGGGATATATCACTTTTCACTTTTCCTGTATTCCTAATATAGCGAGGGACAGACATGTGATTTAGTTTACAAAGTAGTGCTTTGCGTTTATGTTCTTTCGTTGGATACTTGTTCCTGTTAGGAACAAGTTAGGGTTAGGGTTAGGGTTAGGGTTCGGGTTAGGGTTAGGGTTAGGGTTAGGGTTAGGGTTATGGTTACGGGGTTAGTGTTAGGGTTAGGATTAGGGTAATATCACTTTCCAGTTTTCCTCTTATAATAATTGAACAGGCGACACATTTGTGAATTAGTTTACAAAGTTGTGCTGTGCGTTTCTGCTCTTTCCATGAAAACTTGTTTCTTTCCAAAACAGTTCGATATATCACTTTTCAGTTTTCCTGTATTCCAAATTGAGCGAGCGACACACATGTGTTTTAGTTTACAAAGTAGTGCTTTGCTTTTCTGTTCTTTCGTTGGAAACTTGTTCCTGTGCTGTACAGTGCGATATATCACGTTTCATTTTTCCTGTATTCCTAAATGAGCGAGCAACACACATGTGATTTAGTTTACAAAGTAGTGCTTTGCTTTTTTGTTCTTTTATTTGAAACTTGTTCCTGTGCTGTACTGTGCGTTATATCACATTTCAGGTTTCCTGTCATAATAAATGAACAGGCGACACGTATGTGAATTAGTTTACAAAGTATTGCTTTACTTTTCTGTTCTTTCGTTGGAAGCTTGTTCCTGTGCTGTACAGTGCGTTATATCACTTTTCAGTTTTCCTATTATAATAATTGAACAGGCAACACGTATGTGAATTAGTTTACAAAGTAGTGCTTTGCTTTTCTATTCTTTCGTTGGAAATTTGTTTCTGTGCTGTACAGTGCGTTATATCACTTTTCAGTTTTCCTGTTATAATAATTGAACAGGCGACACGTATGTGAATTAGTTTAAAATGTAGTGCTTTGCTTTTCTGTTCTTTCGTTGGAAACTTGATTCTGTGCCGTACAATGCGAGATAACACTTTTCAGTTTTTCTGTATTTCTAATTGAGCAAGCAACACACATGTGATTCCGTTTAAAAGTAGTGCTTTGCTTTTCTGTTCTTTCGTTGGAAACTTGTTTCTGTGTCGTACAGTGCGAGATTACACATTTCAGTTTTCCTGTAATCCTAATAGAGCGAGTGACACACATGTGATTTAGTTTACAAAGTAGTGCTTTGTCTTACGTTCTTTCGTTGGGAACTTGTTCCTGTTAGGAACAAGTTAGGGTTAGGGTTAGGGTTAGGGTTAGGGTAGGGTTAGGGTTAGGGTTAGGGTTAGGGTTAGGTTTAGGGTTAGGGTTATATCACTTTTCAGGTTTACTGTCATAATAATTCAACAGGCAACACGTATGTGAATTAGTTTACAAAGTAGTGCTTTGCTTTTCTATTCTTTCGTTCGAAACTTGTTCCTGTGCTGAACAGTGCGTTATATCACTTTTCAGGTTTCCTGTTACAATAATAGCACAGGCGACACGTATGTGAAATAGTTGACAAAGTAGTGCCTTGCATTTCTGTTGTTCTGTTGGGAACTTGTTTCTGTGCTGTACAGTGTGATATATCAGTTTTCAGGTTTCCTGTTATAATAATTGAACGGGCGACACGTATGTGATTTAGTTTACAAAGTAGTGCTTTGCTTTTTTATTCTTTCATTGGAAACTTGTTCTTGTGCTGTACAGTGCGTTATATTACTTTTCAGTTTTCCTGTTATAATAATTGAACAGGCGACACGTATGTGAATTAGTTTAAAATGTAGTGCTTTGCTTTTCTGTTCTTTCGTTGGAAACTTGTTTCTGTGCCGTACAGTGTGAGATAACACTTTTCATTTTTTCTGTATTCCTAATTGAGCAAGCAACACACATGTGATTCCGTTTAAAAGTAGTGCTTTGCTTTTCTGTTCTTTTGTTGGAAACTTGTTTCTGTGCTGTACAGTGCGAGATTACACATTTCAGTTTTCCTGTAATCCTAATAGAGAGATTGACACACATGTGATTTAGTTTACTAAGTAGTGCTTTGTCTTACATTCTTTCGTTGGGAAATTGTTCCTGTTAGGAACAAGTTAGGGTTAGGGTTAGGGTTAGGGTTAGGGTAGGGTTAGCGTTAGGGTTAGGGTTAGGCTTAGGGTTAGGGTTAGGGTTACGTTTACGGTTACGGTTACCGTTAGGTGGTTAGGATTAGGGTTAGGGTTATATCACTTTTCAGGTTTCCTGTCATAATAATTTAACAGGCAACACGTATGTGAATTAGTTGACAAAGTAGTGCCTTGCGTTTCTGTTGTTCTGTTGGGAACTTGTTTCTGTGCTGTACAGTGTGATATATCAGTTTTCAGGTTTCCTGTTATAATAATTGAACGGGCGACAGGTATGTGATTTAGTTTACAACGTTGTGCTTTGTGTTTCTGTTCTTTTGATGGAAACTTGTTCTTGTGATATACAGTGCGATATATCACTTTTCACTTTTCCTGTATTCCTAATTGAGCGAGTGACACACATGTGATTCAGTTTACAAAGTGCTGCTTTGCATTTATGTTCTTTCATTGGAAACTTGTTACTGTTAAGAACAAGTTAGGGTTAGGGTTAGTGTTAGTGTTAGCGTTATATCACTTTTCAGTTTTCTTGTTCTAATAATTGAACAGGCGACACTTATATGAATTAGTTCATAAAGTTGTGCTTTCCGTTTCTGTTCTTTCGATGGAAACATGTTTCTGTGCTGTACAGTGCGATATATCACTTTTCAGTTTTCCTGTATTCCTAATTGAGCGAGCGACACACAAGTGATTTAGTTTACAAAGTAGTGCTATGCTTTTCTCTTCTTTCGTTGGAAACTTGTTCCTGTGCTGTACAGTGCGTTATATCAATTTTCAGTTTTCCTGTTATAATAATTGAACAGGCGACACGTATGTGAAATAGTTTACAAAGTAGTGATTTGCATTTCTGTTCTTCAGTTGCGAACTTGATTCTGTGCTGTACAGTGTGATATATCAGTTTTCAGGTTTCCTGTTATAATAATTGAATGGGACACCTATGTGATTTAGTTTACAAAGTTGTGCTTAGCGTTTCTGTTCTTTCAATGGAAACTTGTTTCTGTGCGGTACAGTGCGAGAAAACACTTTTCAGTTTTCCTGTATTCCTAATTGAGCAAGTGACACACATGTAATTCAGTTTACAAAGTAGTGCTTTGCATTTACGTTCTTTCTTTGGAAACTCGTTCAACAAGTTAGGGTTAGGGTTAGGATTAGGGTTACGGTTAGAGTAGGGTTACATTTAGGGTAGGGATAGGGTTAGGGTTAAGGTAGAATTAGGGGTTAGGGTCAGGGTTAGGGTTAGGGTTAGGGGGTTAGGGTTAGTGTTAGTGTTAGGGTTAGGGTTATATCACTTTTCAGGTTTCCTGTTATAATAATTGAACGGGTGACACGTATGTCATTTAGTTTACAGAGTTGTACTTTGCGTTTGTGTTCTTTCGATGAAAACTTGTTACTTTGCCGTACAGTGCGATATATCACTTTTCAGTTTTCCTGTATTCCTAATTGAGCTAGCGACACACAAGTGATTTAGTTTACAAAGTATTGCTATGATTTTCTCTTCTTTCTTTCGAAACTTGTTCCTGTGCTGTACAGTGCGATATATCACTTTTCAGTTTTCCTGTTATAATAATTGAACAGGCGACACGTATGTGAATTGGTTTACAAAGTAGTGCTCTGCGTTTCTGTTCTTCTGTTAGGAACTTGTTTCTGTGCTGTACAGTGTGATATATCAGTTTCCAGGTTTCCTGTTATAATAATTGAACAGGCGACATGTATGTGAATTGGTTTACAAAGTAGTGCTCTGCGTTTCTGTTGTTCTGTTGGGAACTTGTTTCTGTGCTGTACGGTGTGATATATGAGTTTTTCAGTTTTCCTTTTACAATAATTGAACGGGAGACACGTATGAGAATTAGTTTACAAAATTGTTGTAATTGTTGAAATGCTTTGCATTTCTGTTCTTTCCATGGAAACTTGTTTCTGTGCTGTACAGTGCGATATATCACTTTTCAGTTTTCCTGTATTCCTAATTGAATGAGTGACACACATGTGATTTAGTTTACAAAGTATTGCTTTGCGTTTATGTACTTTCGTTGGAAACTTGTTCCTTTTAGGAACACGATAGGGTGAGGGTTAGGGTTAGCGTTAGGGTTAGGGTATTGTTAGGGTTAGGGTTAGGGTTGGGTAGGGTTATGGTTAGGCTTAGGGTTAGGGTTAGGGTTAGGGTAGAGTTAGGGTTAGGGTTAAGGTTAGGGTTAGGGTTAATGTTAGGGTTAGGGTTAGGGTTAGGGTTAGGGTAGGGGGTTAGGGTTAGTGTTAGTGTTATATCACTTCAGTTTTCCTGTTATAATAATTGAACAGGCGACACGTATTTGAATTAGTTTACAAAGTTGTGCTTTGCATTTCTGTTCTTTCAATGGAAACTTGTTTCTGTGCCGTACAGTGCGAGATAACACTTTTCAGTATTCCTGTATTCATATTTGAGCGAGCGACACACATGTTATTCCGTTTAAAAGTAGTGCTTTGCTTTTCTGTTCTTTCGTTGGAAACTTTTTTCTGTGTCGTACAGTGTGAGATAACACTTTTCAGTTTTTCTGTATTCCTAATTGAGCAAGCAACACACATGTGATTCCGTTTAAAAGTAGTGCTTTGCTTTTCTGTTCTTTTGTTGGAAACTTGTTTCTGTGCTGTACAGTGCGATATTACACATTTCAGTTTTCCTGTAATCCTAATAGAGAGATTGACACACATGTGATTTAGTTTACTAAGTAGTGCTTTGTCTTACATTCTTTCGTTGGGAAATTGTTCCTGTTAGGAACAAGTTAGGGTTAGGGTTAGGGTTAGGGTTAGGGTAGGGTTAGCGTTAGGGTTAGGGTTAGGCTTAGGGTTAGGGTTAGGGTTACGTTTACAGTTACGGTTACCGTTAGGTGGTTAAGGTTAGGGTTAGGGTTATATCACTTTTCAGGTTTCCTGTCATAATAATTTAACAGGCAACACGTATGTGAAGTAGTTGACAAAGTAGTGCCTTGCGTTTCTGTTGTTCTGTTGGGAACTTGTTTCTGTGCTGTACAGTGTGATATATCAGTTTTCAGGTTTCCTGTTATAATAATTGAACGGGCGACACGTATGTGATTTAGTTTACAACGTTGTGCTTTGTGTTTCTGTTCTTTTGATGGAAACTTGTTCCTGTGATGTACAGTGCGATATATCACTTTTCACTTTTCCTGTATTCCTAATTGAGCGAGTGACACACATGTGATTCAGTTTACAAAGTGCTGCTTTGCATTTATGTTCTTTCATTGGAAACTTGTTACTGTTAAGAACAAGTTAGGGTTAGGGTTAGTGTTAGTGTTAGCGTTATATCACTTTTCAGTTTTCTTGTTATAATAATTGAACAGGCAACACGTCTTTGAATTAGTTGCGTTTCTGTTGTTCTGTTGGGAACTTGTTTCTGTGCTGTACAGTGTGATATATCAGTTTTCAGGTTTCCTGTTATAATAATTGAACGGGCGACACGTATGTCATTTAGTTTACACAGTTGTACTTTGCGTTTGTGTTCTTTCGATGAAAACTTGTTACTTTGCCGTACAGTGCGATATATCACTTTTCAGTTTTCCTGTATTCCTAATTGAGCGAGCGACACACAAGTGATTTAGTTTACAAAGTATTGCTATGCTTTTCTCTTCTTCTTTCGAAACTTGTTCCTGTGCTGTACAGTGCGATATATCACTTTTCAGTTTTCCTGTTATAATAATTGAACAGGCGACACGTATGTGAATTGGTTTACGAAGTAGTGCTCTGCGTTTCTGTTCTGTTGGGAACTTGTTTCTGTGCTGTACAGTGTGATATATCAGTTTTCAGGTTTCCTGTTATAATAATTGAACAGGCGACATGTATGTGAATTGGTTTACAAAGTAGTGCTCTGCGTTTCTATTGTTCTGTTGGGAACTTGTTTCTGTGCTGTACAGTGTGATATATGAGTTTTTCAGTTTTCCTTTTACAATAACTGAACGGGAGACACGTATGAGAATTAGTTTACAAAATTGTGCTTTGCATTTCTGTTCTTTCCATGGAAACTTTTTTCTGTGCAGTACACTGCGATATATCACTTTTCAGTTTTCCTGTATTCCTAATTGAATGAGTGACACACATGTGATTTAGTTTACAAAGTATTGCTTTGCGTTTATGTACTTTCGTTGGAAACATGTTCCTTTTAGGAACACGATAGGCTGAGGGTTAGGGTTAGCGTTAGGTTTAGGGTATTGTTAGGGTTAGAGTTAGGGTTGGGTAGGGTTATGGTTAGGCTTAGGGTTAGGGTTAGGGTTAGGGTAGAGTTAGGGTTAGGGTTAAGGTTAGGGTTAGGGTTAATGTTAGGGTTATATCACTTCAGTTTTCCTGTTATAATAATTGAACAGGCGACACGTATTTGAATTAGTTTACAAAGTTGTGCTTTGCATTTCTGATCTTTCGATGGAAACTTGTTTCTGTGCTGTACATTGCGAGATAACACTTTTCAGTTTTCCTGTATTTCTAATTGAGCGAGCGACACACATGTGATTCCGTTTAAAAGTAGTGCTTTGCTTTTCTGTTCTTTCGTTGGAAACTTGTTCCTGTGCTGTACAGTGCGATATATCACTTTTCAGTTATCCTGTATTCCTTATTGAATGAGTGACACACATGTTATTTAGTTTACAAAGTAGTGCTTTGCGTTTATGTTCTTCTGTTGGAAACTTGTTCCTGTTAGGAACACGTTAGGCTTAGGGTTAGGGTTAGTGTTAGGGTTACGGTAAGGGTAGTGTTAGGGTTAGGCTTAGGGTTAGGTTTAGGGTTAGGGTCACGGTTAGGGTTAATGTTAGGGTTAGGGTTAATGTTGGCGTTAGGGTTAGGGTTAGGGTTAGGGTTTTGGTTAGGGTTAGGGTAGGGGTTTAGGGATAGTGTTAGGGTTATATCACTTTTCAGTTTTCCTGTTATAATAATTGAACAGGCGACACGTATTTGAATTAGTTTACAAAGTAGTGCTTTGCGTTTCTGTTCTTCTGTTCGAAACTTGTTCATGTTAGGAACATGTTAGTGTTAGGGTTAGGGTTAGGGTTACGGTTAGGGTACAGTTAGGGTTAGGCTTAGGGTTAGGGTTAGGGTTAGTGTTAGGCTTAGGATTAGGGTTAGGGTTATGGTTAGGGTTAGGGTTAGGCTTAGGTTTAGGGTTAGGGTTAGGGTAGGGTTAATGTTAGGTTTAGGGTTAGGGTTAGGGTTAAGTTAGGGTTAGGGTTACGGTTAGGGTTAGGGTAGGGGGTTAGGGTTAGTGTTAGGGTTATATCACTTCAGTTTTCCTGTTATAATAATTGAACATGCGACACGTATTTGAATTAGTTTACAAAGTTGTGCTTTGCATTTCTGATCTTTCAATGGAAACTTGTTTCTGTGCCGTACAGTGCGAGATAACACTTTTCAGTTTTCCTCTATTCCTAATTGAGCGAGCGACACACATGTGATTCCGTTTAAAAGTAGTGCTTTGCTTTTCTGTTCTTTCGTTGGAAACTTGTTCCTGTGCTGTACAGTGCGATATATCACTTTTCAGTTTTCCTGTATTCCTAATTGAATGAGTTACACACATGTTATTTAGTTTACAAAGTAGTGCTTTGCGTTTCTGTTCTTCTGTTGGAAACTTGTTCCTGTTAGGAACACGTTAGGCTTAGGGTTAGGGTTAGGGTTAGGGTTACGGTTAGGGTAGGGTTAGGGTTAGGCTTAGGGTTAGGTTTAGAGTTAGGGTCATGGTTAGGGTTAATGTTAGGGTTAGAAAAAATGTTAGGGTTACGGTTAGGGTAGGGGGTTAGGGTTAGTGTCAGGGTTATATCACTTTTCAGTTTTCCTGTTATAATAATTGAACAGGCGACACGTATTTGAATTAGTTTACAAAGTAGTGCTTTGCATTTCTGTTCTTCTGTTGGAAACTTGTTTCTGTGCTGTACAGTGTGATATATCACTTTACAGTTTTCCTGTTATAAAAATTGAACGGGCGACATGTATGTGAATTACTTTACAAATTTGTGCTTTATATTTCTGTTCTTTCGATGGAAACTTGTTTCTGTGCCGTACAGTGCGAGATAATACTTTTCAGTTTTCCTGTATTCCTATTTGAGCGAGCGACACACATGTGATTCCGTTTAAAAGTAGTGCCTTGCTTATCTCTTCTTTTGTTGGAAACTTGTTCCTGTGCTGTACAGTGTGATATATCACTTTTCAGTTTTCCTGTATTCCTAATTGAGCGAGTGACACATATGTGATTTAGTTTACAAAGTATTGCTTTGCGTTTATGTACTTTCCTTGGAAACTTGATCCTGTTAGGAACACCATAGGGTTAGGGTTAGGGTTAGGGTTAGGGTTAGGGTTAGGGTTAGGGTTAGGGTTAGGAATAGGGTTATGGTAGGGTTAGGGTTAGGCTTAGGGTTAGGGTTAGGGTAGGGTTAGGATTAGGGTTAGGGTTAGGGTTAGGGTTAATGTTAGGGTTAGCGTTAGTGTTGGGGTTAGGATACGAGGTTAGGTTTAGTGTTAGGGTTATATCACTTTTCAGTTTTCCTGTTATAATAATTAGACAGGCGACACGTATTTGAATTAGTTTACAAAGTTGTGCTTTGCATTCCTGTTCTTTCGATGGAAACTTGTTTCTGTGCCGTACAGTGCGAGATAACACTTTTCAGTTTTCCTGTATTCCTAATTGAGCGAGCGACACACAAGTGATTCCGTTTAAAAGTAGTGCTTTGCTTTTCTTTTCTTTCGTTGGAAACTTGTAACCTGTGCTGTACAGTGCGATATATCACTTTTCAGTTTTCCTGTGTTCCTAATTGAATGAGTGACACACATGTGATATAGTTCACAACGTAGTGCTTTGCGTTTCTGTTCTTCTGTTGGAAACTTGTTCCTGTTAGGAACACGTTAGGGTTAGGGTTAGGGTTAGGGTTAGGGTTAGGTTTAGGGTTAGGGTTAGGGTAGGGTTAGGGTTAGGGTTATGGTTAGGGTTACTTTAGGGTTAAGGTTAGGGTTAGGGTTAGGGTTAGAGTTAGTGTTAGGGTAGGATTAGGGTTTGGGTTAGTGTTAGGGTTAATGTTAGGCTTAGAGTTAGGGTTAGGGTTAGGGTAGGGGGTTAGGTTTAGTGTTAGGTTTATATCACTTTTCAGTTTTCCTGTAGTCCTAATTGAATGAGTGACTCACATGTGATTTAGTTTACAAAGTAGTGCTTTGTGTTTCTGTTCTTTGTTGGAAACTTGTTCCTGTTAGGAACACGTTAGGCTTAGGGTTAGGGTTAGGGTTAGGGTTACGGTTAGGGTAGGGTTAGGGTTAGGGTTAGGGTTAGGGTTAGGGTTCATGTTAGGGTTAGGGTTAGGGTTAAGGTTAGGGTAGGGTTAGGGTTAGGGTTAGGGTTACGGTAGGGTTAGGCTTAGGGTTAGGGTTAGGGTTAGGGTTAGGGTTAGGGTTAGGGTTAATGTTAGGGTCAGGGTTAGGGTTAAGGTTAGGGTTAGGCTTAGGGTAGGGGTTTAGGGTTAGTGTAAGGGTTATATCACTTTTCACTTTTCCTGTTACAATAATTGAACAGGCGACACGTATTTGAATTAGTTTACAAAGTTGTGCTTTGTGTTTCTGTTCTTTCGATGGAAACTTGTTTCTGTACTGTACAGTGTGATATAGCACTTTACAGTTTTACTGTTAAAATAATTGAACAGGCAACACGTATGTGAATTAGTTTACAAAGTTGTGTTTTGCATTTCTGATCTTTCGATGGAAACTTTTTTCTGTGCCGTACAGTGCGAGATAACACTTTTCAGTTTTCCTGAATTCCTAATTGAGCTAGCGACACACTTGTGATTCCGTTTAAAGTAGTGCTTTGCTTTTCTGTTCTTTCGTTGGAATCTTGTTCCTGTGCTGTACAGTGCGATATATCACTTTTCAGTTTTCCTGTATTCCGAATTGAGCGAGTGACACACATGTGATTTAGTTTACAAAGTAGTGCTTTGCGTTTCTGTTCTTCTGTTGGAAACTTGTTTCTGTGCTGTACAGTGTGATATATCACTTTATAGTTTTCCTTTTACAATAATTGAACGGGAGACACCTATGAGAATTAGTTTACAAAACTGTGCTTTGCATTTCTGTTCTTTCGATGGAAACTTGTTTCTGTGCTGAACAGTGCGATATATCACTTTTCAGTTTTCCTGTATTCCTAATTGAATGAGTGACACACATGTGATTTAGTTTACAAAGTATTGCTTTGCGTTTATGTACTTTCGTTGGAAACTTGTTCCTGTTAGGAACACGATAGAGTGAGGGTTAGGGTTAGGGTTAGGGTTAGGGTAGGATTAGGGTTAGGGTTAGGGTTAGGTAGGGTTATGGTTAGGCTTAGGGTAGGGCTAGGGTTAATGTTAGGGTAGAGTTAGGGTTAGGGTTAAGGTTAGGGTTAGGGTTAATGTTAGGGTTAGTATTAGGGTTAGGGTTAGGGTAGGGGGTTAGGGTTAGTGTTAGGGTTATATCACTTCAGTTTTCCTGTTATAATAATTGAACAGGCGACACGTATTTGAATTAGTTTACTAAGTTGTGTTTTGCGTTTCTGTTCTTTCGTTGGAAACTTGTTCCTGTGCTGTACAGTGCGATATATCACTTTTCAGATTTCCTGTATTCCTAATTGAGCGAGTGACACACATGTGATTTAGTTTATAAAGTAGTGCTTTGCGTTTCTGTTCTTCTGTTGGAAACTTGTTTCTGTGCTGTACAGTGTGATATATCACTTTACAGTTTTCCTGTTATAATAATTGAACAGGCGACACATATGTGAATTAGTTTGCAAAGTTGTGCTTTGCATTTCTGATCTTTCGATGGAAACTTGTTTATATGCCGTACAGTGCGAGATAACACTTTTCAGTTTTCCTGTATTCCTAATTGAGCGAGTGACACACATGTAATTCCGTTTAAAAGTAGTGCTTTGCTTTTCTTTTCTTTCGTTGGAATCTTGTTCCTGTGCTGTACAGTGCGATATATCACTTTTCAGTGTTCCTGTATTCCTAATTGAATGAGTGACACACATGTTATGTAGTTTACAAAGTAGTGCTTTGCGTTTATGTTCTTCTGTTGGAAACTTGTTCATGTTAGGAACACGTTAGGGTTAGGATTAGGGTTAAACTTAGGGTTAGGTTTATGGTTACGGTTAGGGTTAGGGTAGGGTTAGGGTTAGGGTTAGGGTTAATGTTAGGCTTAGTGTTATGTTTAGGGTTAGGGTTATGGTAGGGGGTTAGGTTTAGTGTTAGGGTTATATCACTTTTCAGTTTTCCTGTATTCCTAATTGAATGAGTGACACACATGTTCTGTAGTTTACAAAGTAGTGCTTTGCGTTTCTGTTCTTCTGTTGGAAACTTGTTCCTGTTAGGAACACGTTAGGCTTAGGGTTAGGGTTAGGGTTAGGGTTAGGGTTAGGGTTACGGTTAGGGTAGGGTTAGGGTTAGGGTTAGAGTTAGGGTTAGGGTTAGGGTTAGGGTTAATATTAGGGTTAGGGTTAGGGTTAAGGTTAGGGTTAGGGTAGGATTAGGGTTAGAGTTAGGGTTATGGTTAATGTTAGGGTTAGGGTTAGGGTTAGGGTTAGTGTTAGTGTCAGAGTCAGAGTCAGGGTCAGAGTCAGGGTTAGGATTAGGGGTATGTCACTTTTCAGTTTTCCTGTATTCCTAATTGAGCGAGCGACACACATGTGATTTTGTTTACAAAGTAGTGCTTTGCTTTTCTGTTCTTTCGTTGGAAACTTTTTCCTGTGCTGTACAGTGCAATATATCACTTTTCAGTTTTCCTGTATTCCTAATTGAGCGAGCGACACACATGTGATTTAGGTTACAAAGTAGTGCTTTGCTTTTCTGTTCTTTTGTTGGAAACTTGTTTCTGTGCTGTACAGTGCGATAGATCACATTTCAGTTTTCCTGTATTCCTAATTGAATGGGCAACACGTATGTGAATTAGTTTACAAATTAGTGCTTTGCTTTTCTCTTCTTTCTTTGGAAACTTGTTCTTGTGCTGTACAGTGCGAGATAACACTTTTCAGTTTTCCTGTATTCCTATTTGAGCGAGCGACACACATGTGATATAGTTTACAAAGTAATGCTTTGCGTTTCTGTTCTTTTGTTCAAAACTTGTTCCTGTGCTGTACAGTGCGATATATCACTTTTCAGTTTTCCTGTATTCCTAATTGAGCCAGCGACACACGTATGATTCAGTTTACAAAGTAGTGCTTTGTGTTTATGTTCTTTCGTTGGAAACTTGGATAGGGTTAGGTTTAGGGTAGGGTTAGGGTTAGGGTTAGGGGGTTAGGGTTAGGGTCAGGGTTAGGGTCAGAGTTAGGGTTAGGGTTATATCACTTTTCAGATTTCCTTTTATAATAATTAAACAGATGACACATATGTGAATTAGTTTACAAAGTTGTGCCATGCTTTTTTTTTCATCAATTACACTTTATTCATTCTGCATCCCCCTATAAGCCTCTCCCTCTTCCCCTCCCAATCCCACCCTTCCTCCTCCCTCTGCTTGCATGCCACTCCCCATGTCCACTAATAGGGGAGGTTCTCCTCTCCTTTCTGATCTTAGTCTGTCAGTTCACATCAAAAGTGGCTGCATTGTCCTCTACTAGGGCCTGGTAAGGCTGCTCCCCCCCAGAGGGAGGTGATCAAAGAGCAGGCCAATCAGATTATGTCAGAAGCAGTCCCTCTTCACATTACTATATAACCCAAATGGACTCTGAACTGCCCTGGGCTACATCTGTGCAGGGGTTCTGGGTTATCTCCATGAATAGTCCTTGGTTGGAGGATGAGTCTCTGGGAAGTTCCCTGTGTTCAAATTTTCTTGTTCTGTTGCTCTCCTTGTGGAGACCCTGTCCTCTCCAGCTCTTATTATTTCCCAGTTCTTTTCTTTTGATGAAAACTTGTTTCTGTGCCATACAGTGTGATATATCACTTTTCAGTTTTCCTGTATTTCTAATTGAGCGAGCAACACACATGTGATTTAGTTTCAAAAGTAGTGCTTTGCATTTCTGTTCTTTCATTGGAAACTTCTTTCTGTGCTGTACAGTGCGATTTATCACTTTTCAGTTTTCCTGATATAATAATTGAACAGCGACATGTATGTGAATTAGTTTACAAAGTTGGGCTTTGCTTTTCTGTTCTTTTGATGGAAACTTGTTTCTGTACCGAACAGTGCGAGATAACACTTTTCAGTTTTCCTGTATCCCTAATTGAGCGAACGAAACACATGTGATTTAGTTTACAAAGTAGTGCTTTTCTTTTCTTTTCTTTCATTGGAAACTTTTTCCTGTGCTGTACAGTGCAATATATCACTTTTCGGTTTTCCTGTATTCCTAATTGAGCGAGTGAAACACATGTGATTTAATTTACAAAGTAGTGCTTTGCGTTTATGTTTTTTGTTGGAAAATTGTTCCTGTAGGAACAAGTTAGGGTTAGGGTTAAGTTTAGGGATACGGTTATGGTTAGGGTAGGGTTAGGGTTAGGGTTACAGTTAGGGGCTTAGGATTAGGATTAGGGTTAGTGTTAGGGTTAGTGGGTTAGGATTAGAGTTAGCGTCAGAGTCAGGGTCAGGGTTAGGGTTAGGGGTATATCACATTTCAGTTTTCCTGTTATAATAATTGAACAGGCGACACGTATGTGAATTAGTTTACAAAGTAGTGCTTTGCTTTTCTGTTCTTTCATTGGAAACTTGTTCCTGTCCTGTACAGTGCGTTATATCACTTTTCAGTTTTCCTGGTATAATAATTGAACGGGCGACAAGGATGTGAATTAGTTTACAAAGTTGGGCTTTGCGTTTCTGTTCTTTTGATGGAAACTTGTTTCTGTGCCATACAGTGCGAGATAACACTTTTCAGTTTTCCTGTATTTCTAATTGAGCGAGCGACACACATGCGATTCAGTTTACAAAGTAGTGCTTTGGTTTTATGTTCTTTCGTTCGAAACACACATGTGATTCAGTTTACAAAGTAATGGTTTGCTCTTCTGTTCTTTCGTTGGAAACTTGTTCCTGTGCTGTACAGTGCGATATATCACATTTCAGTTTTCCTGTTAAAATAATTGAACGTGCGACACGTATGTGAATTAGTTTACAAAGTTGTACTTTGCGTTTCAGTTCTTTCGATGGAAACATGTTTCTGTGCTGTACAGTGCGAGATAACACTTTTCAGTTTTTCTGTATTCCTAAATGAGCGAGTGACACACATGCGATTCAGTTTACAAAGTAGTGCTTTGGTTTTATGTTCTTTCGTTTGAAACATGTTCCTGTGCTGTACAGTGCGAAATATCACTTTTCAGTTTTCCTGTATTACTAATTGAGCGAGCGACAGGTATGTGAAATAGTTTACAAAGTAGTGCTTTGCTTTATGTTCTTTCGTTGCAAACTTGTTCTTGTTCTGTACAGTGTGATATATCACTTGTCAGTTTTCCTGTAATCCTAATTGATTGAGCGACACACATGTGATTTAGCTTACAAAGTAGTGCTCTGCGCTTCTGTTCCTTTATTGGAAACTTGTTTCTGTGCTGTACAGTGCGATATATCACTTCTCAGTTTTCCTGTTATAATACTTGAATGGGCGACACGTATGTGAATTAGTTTACAAAGTTGTGCTTTGCGTTTCTGTTCTTTCGTTGGAAACCTGTTCCAGTGTTGAACAGTGCAATATAAGACTTTTCAGTTTTTCTGTAATCCTTTTTTTTTTTTTTTAGTGGTGAAAATCATCTTTTAATTTCATAAACAATGGATTTCCCTCAATCAGGAAATTACAAAGAGAATATTCATGAAAATATTATAAGTAATATTTAAATATGAAGACAATGGAAAATCACAATGGATTTCTGTCAATCAGGAAATGACAAAGAGAATATTCATGAAAATATTATAAGTAATATTTAAATATGAAGACAATGGAAAATCATTTCAACATAGCAATTTCTTTTTTTTTAAATTTTTCATCAATTATACTTTATTCATTCTGCATCCACCCATAAGCCCCTCCCTCCTCCCCTCAAAATCCCATCCTCCCTCCTCCCTCTGCTTGCATGCCACTCCCCACGTCCACTAATAGGGGAGGTTCTCCTCTCCTTCCTGATCTTAGTCTATCAGTTCACATCAAAAGTGGCTGTATTGTCCTCTACTATGGCCTGATAAGGCTGCTCCCCCCCAGAGGGAGGTGATCAAAGAGCAGGCCAATCAGATTATGTCAGAGGCAGCCCCTCTTCACATTACTATGTAACCCAATTGGACTCTGAACTGCCCTGGGCTACATCTGTGCAGGGGTTCTGGGTTATCTCCATGAATAGTCCTTGGTTGGAGTATGAGTCTCTGGGAAGTTCCCTGTGTTCAAATTTTCTAGTTCTGTTGCTCTCCTTGTGGAGACCCTGTCCTCTCCAGCTCTTATTATTTCCCAGTTCTTACCTAAAATTCCGTGCACCTGCTCAACAGTTTCCCATCCGGCTCAGTATCTGCTTTGATAGTCTGAAGGGCAGAGGCTTTCAGAGGCCCTCTGTAGTAGGTTCCTAGGTTGTTTCCTGTTTTCTTCTTCTTCTGATGGCCATCCTCTTTGCCTTTCCGGATGGGGATTGGACATTTTAGTTAGGGTCCTCTCTCTTGCTTTGTTTCTTTAGATGCACAGGTTTTAGTAGGCTTGTCCTATGTTGTATGTCTATATGAGTGAGTATATACCATGTGTGTCTTTTTGCTTCTGGGACAACTCACTCAGGATGATCCTATATTCCTAATTGAGCAAGCAACACATATGTGATTTAGTTTACAAAGTAGTGCTTTGCTTTTCTGTTCTTTCGTTCGAAACTTGTTCCTGTGCTGTACAGTGCAATATATCACTTTTAAGTTTTCCTGTATTCCTAATTGAGCGAGCGACACACATGTGATTTAGTTTACTAAGCAGTGCTTTGCTTTTCTGTTCTTTCGTTCAAAACTTGTTCCTGTGCTGTATAGTGTGTTATATCACTTTTCAGTTTTCCTTTTATAAGAATTGAACAGGCGACATGTATGTGAATTAGTTTAAAAAGTATTGCTTTGCTTTTCTGTTCTTTCTTTGGAAATGTGTTCCTGTGGTGTACAGTGCGATATATCACTTTCAGTTTTCCTGTATTCCTAATTGAACGTGGGACACACATGAGATTTAGTTTACAAAGTTGTGCTTTGCATTTCAGTTCTTTTGATTTAAACTTGTTTCTTTGCCGTACAGTTCGATATATCACTTTTAAGTTTTCCTGTATTCCTAATTGAGCGAGCGACACACATGTGATTCTGTTTAAAAGTACTGCTTTGCTTTTCTTTGTTTTCGTTGGAAACATGTTCCTGTGCTGTACAGTGCGATATATCACTTTTCACTTTTCCTGTATTCCTAATAGAGCGAGTGACAGACATGTGATTTAGTTTACAAAGTAGTGCGTTGCGTTTATGTTCTTTCGTTGGATACTTGTTCCTGTTAGGAACAAGTTAGGGATAGGGTTAGGGTTAGGTTTAGGGTTAGGGTTAGGGTTAGGGGTTGTGGTTAGGGTTGGGGTTAGGGTTATGGTTAGGGGGTTAGCGTTAGGGTTAGGGTTAGGGTTACATCACTTTTCAGTTTTTTTCTTATAATAATTGAACAGGCGACACATATGTGAATTAGTTTACAAAGTTGTGCTGTGCGTTTCTGGTCTTTTGATGAAAACTTGTTTCTTTCTAAAACAGTTCGATATATCACTTTTCAGTTTTCCTGTATTCCAAATTGAGCGAGCGACACACATGTGATTTAGTTTACAAAGTAGTGCTTTGCTTTTCTGTTCTTTCATTTGAAACTTGTTCCTGTGCTGTACTGTGCGTTATATCACTTTTCAGGTTTCCTGTCATAATAATTGAACGGGCGACACGTATGTGAATTAGTTTACAAAGTAGTGCTTTGCTTTTCTATTCTTTCGTTGGAAACTTGTTCCTGTGCTGTACCGTGGGTTATATCACTTTTCAGTTTTCCTGTTATAATAATTGAACAGGCGACACGTATGTGAATTAGTTTAAAATGTACTGCTTTGCTTTTCTGTTCTTTTGTTGGAAACTTGTTTCTGTGCCGTACAGTGCAAGATTACACTTTTCAGTTTTCCTGTAATCCTAATAGAGCGAGTGACACACATGTGATTTAGTTTACAAAGTAGTGCGTGGTTTTACGTTCTTTCGTTGGGAACATGTTCCTGTTAGGAACAAGTTAGGGTTAGGGTTAGGGTTAGGGTTAGGGTTAGGGTTAGGATAGGGTTAGGGTTAGGGTTAGGGTTAGGGTTAGGGTTAGGGTAGGGTCAGCGTTAGATTTAGGGTTAAGGTTAGGGGTTAGGGTTATGATTAGGTTTAGGGTTATATCACCTTTCAGTTTTCCTGTTATAATAATTGAACAGGACAGACGTTTGTGAATTATTTTACAAAGTTGTGCTTTGCGTTTCTGTTCTTTCATTGGAAACTTGTTCCTGTGATGTACAGTGCGATATATCACTTTTCAATTTTCCGTATTCCCAATTGAGCGAGTGAAACACATGTGATTTAGTTTACAAAGTAGTGCTTTGTGTTTATGTTCTTTCGTTTGAAACTTGTTCCTGTTAGGAACAAGATAGGGTTAGGGTTAGGGTTACGTTTAGGGTTAGGGTCAGGGTAGGGTTAGGGTTAGGGTTATATCACTTTTGAGTTTTCCTGTTATAATAATTGAACGTATATGAATTAGTTTACAAAGTAGTGCTTTGCTTTTCTGTTCTTTCGTTGGAAACTTGTTCCTGTGCTCTACAGTGCGATATATCACTTTTCAGTTTTCCTATATTCCTAAGTGAGCGAGCGACACACATATGATTTAGTTTACAAAGTAGTTCTTTTCGTTTCTGTTCTTCTGTTGGAAACTTGTTTCTGTGCTGTACAGTGTGATATATCACCTTTGAGTTTTCCTGTTATAATAATTGAAAAGGCGACAGGTATGTGAATTAGTTTACAAAGTTGTGCTTTGCGTTTGTGTTCTTTCGTTGGAAACTTGTTCCTTTTAGGAACAAGTTAGGGTTAGGGTTAGGGTTAGGCTTAAGGTTAGGATTAGGGTTAGGGTTAGGGTATGGTTAGGTTTAGGGTTAGGGTTAGGGTTAAGGTAGAGTTAGGGTTAGGGTTAGGGTTAGGGTTAGGGTTAATGTTAGGGTTAGGGTTAGGGGGTTACGTTTAGGGTTAGGATTAGGGTTACGGTTATATCACTTTTCAGTTTTCCTGTTATAATAATTGAACAGGCCATATGTATGTGAATTATTTTACAAAGTTGTGCTTTGCGTTTCTGTTCTTTTGATTTAAACTTGTTTCTTTGCCGTACAGTTCGATATATCACTTTTAAATTTTCCTATATTCCTAAATGAGCGAGCGACACACATGTGATTCCGTTTAAAAGTAGTGCTTTTCTTTTCTTTGCTTTCATTGGAAACTTGTTCCTGTGCTGTACAGTGCGATATATCACTTTTCACTTTTCCTGTATTCCTAATATAGCGAGGGACAGACATGTGATTTAGTTTACAAAGTAGTGCTTTGCGTTTATGTTCTTTCGTTGGATACTTGTTCCTGTTAGGAACAAGTTAGGGTTAGGGTTAGGGTTAGGGTTCGGGTTAGGGTTAGGGTTAGGGTTAGGGTTAGGGTTATGGTTACGGGGTTAGTGTTAGGGTTAGGATTAGGGTAATATCACTTTCCAGTTTTCCTCTTATAATAATTGAACAGGCGACACATTTGTGAATTAGTTTACAAAGTTGTGCTGTGCGTTTCTGCTCTTTCCATGAAAACTTGTTTCTTTCCAAAACAGTTCGATATATCACTTTTCAGTTTTCCTGTATTCCAAATTGAGCGAGCGACACACATGTGTTTTAGTTTACAAAGTAGTGCTTTGCTTTTCTGTTCTTTCGTTGGAAACTTGTTCCTGTGCTGTACAGTGCGATATATCACGTTTCATTTTTCCTGTATTCCTAAATGAGCGAGCAACACACATGTGATTTAGTTTACAAAGTAGTGCTTTGCTTTTTTGTTCTTTTATTTGAAACTTGTTCCTGTGCTGTACTGTGCGTTATATCACATTTCAGGTTTCCTGTCATAATAAATGAACAGGCGACACGTATGTGAATTAGTTTACAAAGTATTGCTTTACTTTTCTGTTCTTTCGTTGGAAGCTTGTTCCTGTGCTGTACAGTGCGTTATATCACTTTTCAGTTTTCCTATTATAATAATTGAACAGGCAACACGTATGTGAATTAGTTTACAAAGTAGTGCTTTGCTTTTCTATTCTTTCGTTGGAAATTTGTTTCTGTGCTGTACAGTGCGTTATATCACTTTTCAGTTTTCCTGTTATAATAATTGAACAGGCGACACGTATGTGAATTAGTTTAAAATGTAGTGCTTTGCTTTTCTGTTCTTTCGTTGGAAACTTGATTCTGTGCCGTACAATGCGAGATAACACTTTTCAGTTTTTCTGTATTTCTAATTGAGCAAGCAACACACATGTGATTCCGTTTAAAAGTAGTGCTTTGCTTTTCTGTTCTTTCGTTGGAAACTTGTTTCTGTGTCGTACAGTGCGAGATTACACATTTCAGTTTTCCTGTAATCCTAATAGAGCGAGTGACACACATGTGATTTAGTTTACAAAGTAGTGCTTTGTCTTACGTTCTTTCGTTGGGAACTTGTTCCTGTTAGGAACAAGTTAGGGTTAGGGTTAGGGTTAGGGTTAGGGTTAGGGTTAGGGTAGGGTTAGGGTTAGGGTTAGGGTTAGGGTTAGGTTTAGGGTTAGGGTTATATCACTTTTCAGGTTTACTGTCATAATAATTCAACAGGCAACACGTATGTGAATTAGTTTACAAAGTAGTGCTTTGCTTTTCTATTCTTTCGTTCGAAACTTGTTCCTGTGCTGAACAGTGCGTTATATCACTTTTCAGGTTTCCTGTTACAATAATAGCACAGGCGACACGTATGTGAAATAGTTGACAAAGTAGTGCCTTGCATTTCTGTTGTTCTGTTGGGAACTTGTTTCTGTGCTGTACAGTGTGATATATCAGTTTTCAGGTTTCCTGTTATAATAATTGAACGGGCGACACGTATGTGATTTAGTTTACAAAGTAGTGCTTTGCTTTTTTATTCTTTCATTGGAAACTTGTTCCTGTGCTGTACAGTGCGTTATATTACTTTTCAGTTTTCCTGTTATAATAATTGAACAGGCGACACGTATGTGAATTAGTTTAAAATGTAGTGCTTTGCTTTTCTGTTCTTTCGTTGGAAACTTGTTTCTGTGCCGTACAGTGTGAGATAACACTTTTCATTTTTTCTGTATTCCTAATTGAGCAAGCAACACACATGTGATTCCGTTTAAAAGTAGTGCTTTGCTTTTCTGTTCTTTTGTTGGAAACTTGTTTCTGTGCTGTACAGTGCGAGATTACACATTTCAGTTTTCCTGTAATCCTAATAGAGAGATTGACACACATGTGATTTAGTTTACTAAGTAGTGCTTTGTCTTACATTCTTTCGTTGGGAAATTGTTCCTGTTAGGAACAAGTTAGGGTTAGGGTTAGGGTTAGGGTTAGGGTAGGGTTAGCGTTAGGGTTAGGGTTAGGCTTAGGGTTAGGGTTAGGGTTACGTTTACGGTTACGGTTACCGTTAGGTGGTTAGGATTATGGTTAGGGTTATATCACTTTTCAGGTTTCCTGTCATAATAATTTAACAGGCAACACGTATGTGAATTAGTTGACAAAGTAGTGCCTTGCGTTTCTGTTGTTCTGTTGGGAACTTGTTTCTGTGCTGTACAGTGTGATATATCAGTTTTCAGGTTTCCTGTTATAATAATTGAACGGGCGACAGGTATGTGATTTAGTTTACAACGTTGTGCTTTGTGTTTCTGTTCTTTTGATGGAAACTTGTTCTTGTGATATACAGTGCGATATATCACTTTTCACTTTTCCTGTATTCCTAATTGAGCGAGTGACACACATGTGATTCAGTTTACAAAGTGCTGCTTTGCATTTATGTTCTTTCATTGGAAACTTGTTACTGTTAAGAACAAGTTAGGGTTAGGGTTAGTGTTAGTGTTAGCGTTATATCACTTTTCAGTTTTCTTGTTCTAATAATTGAACAGGCGACACTTATATGAATTAGTTCATAAAGTTGTGCTTTCCGTTTCTGTTCTTTCGATGGAAACATGTTTCTGTGCTGTACAGTGCGATATATCACTTTTCAGTTTTCCTGTATTCCTAATTGAGCGAGCGACACACAAGTGATTTAGTTTACAAAGTAGTGCTATGCTTTTCTCTTCTTTCGTTGGAAACTTGTTCCTGTGCTGTACAGTGCGTTATATCAATTTTCAGTTTTCCTGTTATAATAATTGAACAGGCGACACGTATGTGAAATAGTTTACAAAGTAGTGATTTGCATTTCTGTTCTTCAGTTGCGAACTTGATTCTGTGCTGTACAGTGTGATATATCAGTTTTCAGGTTTCCTGTTATAATAATTGAATGGGACACCTATGTGATTTAGTTTACAAAGTTGTGCTTAGCGTTTCTGTTCTTTCAATGGAAACTTGTTTCTGTGCGGTACAGTGCGAGAAAACACTTTTCAGTTTTCCTGTATTCCTAATTGAGCAAGTGACACACATGTAATTCAGTTTACAAAGTAGTGCTTTGCATTTACGTTCTTTCTTTGGAAACTCGTTCAACAAGTTAGGGTTAGGGTTAGGATTAGGGTTACGGTTAGAGTAGGGTTACATTTAGGGTAGGGATAGGGTTAGGGTTAAGGTAGAATTAGGGGTTAGGGTCAGGGTTAGGGTTAGGGTTAGGGGGTTAGGGTTAGTGTTAGTGTTAGGGTTAGGGTTATATCACTTTTCAGGTTTCCTGTTATAATAATTGAACGGGCGACACGTATGTCATTTAGTTTACAGAGTTGTACTTTGCGTTTGTGTTCTTTCGATGAAAACTTGTTACTTTGCCGTACAGTGCGATATATCACTTTTCAGTTTTCCTGTATTCCTAATTGAGCTAGCGACACACAAGTGATTTAGTTTACAAAGTATTGCTATGATTTTCTCTTCTTTCTTTCGAAACTTGTTCCTGTGCTGTACAGTGCGATATATCACTTTTCAGTTTTCCTGTTATAATAATTGAACAGGCGACACGTATGTGAATTGGTTTACAAAGTAGTGCTCTGCGTTTCTGTTCTTCTGTTAGGAACTTGTTTCTGTGCTGTACAGTGTGATATATCAGTTTTCAGGTTTCCTGTTATAATAATTGAACAGGCGACATGTATGTGAATTGGTTTACAAAGTAGTGCTCTGCGTTTCTGTTGTTCTGTTGGGAACTTGTTTCTGTGCTGTACGGTGTGATATATGAGTTTTTCAGTTTTCCTTTTACAATAATTGAACGGGAGACACGTATGAGAATTAGTTTACATAATTGTGCTTTGCATTTCTGTTCTTTCCATGGAAACTTTTTTCTGTGCTGTACAGTGCGATATATCACTTTTCAGTTTTCCTGTATTCCTAATTGAATGAGTGACACACATGTGATTTAGTTTACAAAGTATTGCTTTGCGTTTATGTACTTTCGTTGGAAACTTGTTCCTTTTAGGAACACGATAGGGTGAGGGTTAGGGTTAGCGTTAGGGTTAGGGTATTGTTAGGGTTAGGGTTAGGGTTGGGTAGGGTTATGGTTAGGCTTAGGGTTAGGGTTAGGGTTAGGGTAGAGTTAGGGTTAGGGTTAAGGTTAGGGTTAGGGTTAATGTTAGGGTTAGGGTTAGGGTTAGGGTTAGGGTAGGGGGTTAGGGTTAGTGTTAGTGTTATATCACTTCAGTTTTCCTGTTATAATAATTGAACAGGCGACACGTATTTGAATTAGTTTACAAAGTTGTGCTTTGCATTTCTGTTCTTTCAATGGAAACTTGTTTCTGTGCCGTACAGTGCGAGATAACACTTTTCAGTATTCCTGTATTCATATTTGAGCGAGCGACACACATGTTATTCCATTTAAAAGTAGTGCTTTGCTTTTCTGTTCTTTCGTTGGAAACTTGTTTCTGTGTCGTACAGTGTGAGATAACACTTTTCAGTTTTTCTGTATTCCTAATTGAGCAAGCAACACACATGTGATTCCGTTTAAAAGTAGTGCTTTGCTTTTCTGTTCTTTTGTTGGAAACTTGTTTCTGTGCTGTACAGTGCGAGATTACACATTTCAGTTTTCCTGTAATCCTAATAGAGAGATTGACACACATGTGATTTAGTTTACTAAGTAGTGCTTTGTCTTACATTCTTTCGTTGGGAAATTGTTCCTGTTAGGAACAAGTTAGGGTTAGGGTTAGGGTTAGGGTTAGGGTAGGGTTAGCGTTAGGGTTAGGGTTAGGCTTAGGGTTAGGGTTAGGGTTACGTTTACAGTTACGGTTACCGTTAGGTGGTTAAGGTTAGGGTTAGGGTTATATCACTTTTCACGTTTCCTGTCATAATAATTTAACAGGCAACACGTATGTGAAGTAGTTGACAAAGTAGTGCCTTGCGTTTCTGTTGTTCTGTTGGGAACTTGTTTCTGTGCTGTACAGTGTGATATATCAGTTTTCAGGTTTCCTGTTATAATAATTGAACGGGCGACACGTATGTGATTTAGTTTACAACGTTGTGCTTTGTGTTTCTGTTCTTTTGATGGAAACTTGTTCCTGTGATGTACAGTGCGATATATCACTTTTCACTTTTCCTGTATTCCTAATTGAGCGAGTGACACACATGTGATTCAGTTTACAAAGTGCTGCTTTGCATTTATGTTCTTTCATTGGAAACTTGTTACTGTTAAGAACAAGTTAGGGTTAGGGTTAGTGTTAGTGTTAGCGTTATATCACTTTTCAGTTTTCTTGTTATAATAATTGAACAGGCAACACGTCTTTGAATTAGTTGCGTTTCTGTTGTTCTGTTGGGAACTTGTTTCTGTGCTGTACAGTGTGATATATCAGTTTTCAGGTTTCCTGTTATAATAATTGAACGGGCGACACGTATGTCATTTAGTTTACACAGTTGTACTTTGCGTTTGTGTTCTTTCGATGAAAACTTGTTACTTTGCCGTACAGTGCGATATATCACTTTTCAGTTTTCCTGTATTCCTAATTGAGCGAGCGACACACAAGTGATTTAGTTTACAAAGTATTGCTATGCTTTTCTCTTCTTCTTTCGAAACTTGTTCCTGTGCTGTACAGTGCGATATATCACTTTTCAGTTTTCCTGTTATAATAATTGAACAGGCGACACGTATGTGAATTGGTTTACGAAGTAGTGCTCTGCGTTTCTGTTCTGTTGGGAACTTGTTTCTGTGCTGTACAGTGTGATATATCAGTTTTCAGGTTTCCTGTTATAATAATTGAACAGGCGACATGTATGTGAATTGGTTTACAAAGTAGTGCTCTGCGTTTCTATTGTTCTGTTGGGAACTTGTTTCTGTGCTGTACAGTGTGATATATGAGTTTTTCAGTTTTCCTTTTACAATAACTGAACGGGAGACACGTATGAGAATTAGTTTACAAAATTGTGCTTTGCATTTCTGTTCTTTCCATGGAAACTTTTTTCTGTGCAGTACACTGCGATATATCACTTTTCAGTTTTCCTGTTTTCCTAATTGAATGAGTGACACACATGTGATTTAGTTTACAAAGTATTGCTTTGCGTTTATGTACTTTCGTTGGAAACATGTTCCTTTTAGGAACACGATAGGCTGAGGGTTAGGGTTAGCGTTAGGTTTAGGGTATTGTTAGGGTTAGAGTTAGGGTTGGGTAGGGTTATGGTTAGGCTTAGGGTTAGGGTTAGGGTTAGGGTAGAGTTAGGGTTAGGGTTAAGGTTAGGGTTAGGGTTAATGTTAGGGTTATATCACTTCAGTTTTCCTGTTATAATAATTGAACAGGCGACACGTATTTGAATTAGTTTACAAAGTTGTGCTTTGCATTTCTGATCTTTCGATGGAAACTTGTTTCTGTGCTGTACAGTGCGAGATAACACTTTTCAGTTTTCCTGTATTTCTAATTGAGCGAGCGACACACATGTGATTCCGTTTAAAAGTAGTGCTTTGCTTTTCTGTTCTTTCGTTGGAAACTTGTTCCTGTGCTGTACAGTGCGATATATCACTTTTCAGTTATCCTGTATTCCTTATTGAATGAGTGACACACATGTTATTTAGTTTACAAAGTAGTGCTTTGCGTTTCTGTTCTTCTGTTGGAAACTTGTTCCTGTTAGGAACACGTTAGGCTTAGGGTTAGGGTTAGTGTTAGGGTTACGGTAAGGGTAGTGTTAGGGTTAGGCTTAGGGTTAGGTTTAGGGTTAGGGTCACGGTTAGGGTTAATGTTAGGGTTAGGGTTAATGTTGGCGTTAGGGTTAGGGTTAGGGTTTTGGTTAGGGTTAGGGTAGGGGTTTAGGGATAGTGTTAGGGTTATATCACTTTTCAGTTTTCCTGTTATAATAATTGAACAGGCGACACGTATTTGAATTAGTTTACAAAGTAGTGCTTTGCGTTTCTGTTCTTCTGTTCGAAACTTGTTCATGTTAGGAACATGTTAGTGTTAGGGTTAGGGTTAGGGTTACGGTTAGGGTACTGTTAGGGTTAGGCTTAGGGTTAGGGTTAGGGTTAGTGTTAGGCTTAGGATTAGGGTTAGGGTTATGGTTAGGGTTAGGGTTAGGCTTAGGTTTAGGGTTAGGGTTAGGGTAGGGTTAATGTTAGGTTTAGGGTTAGGGTTAGGGTTAAGTTAGGGTTAGGGTTACGGTTAGGGTTAGCGTAGGGGGTTAGGGTTAGTGTTAGGGTTATATCACTTCAGTTTTCCTGTTATAATAATTGAACATGCGACACGTATTTGAATTAGTTTACAAAGTTGTGCTTTGCATTTCTGATCTTTCAATGGAAACTTGTTTGTGTGCTGTACAGTGCGAGATAACACTTTTCAGTTTTCCTCTATTCCTAATTGAGCGAGCGACACACATGTGATTCCGTTTAAAAGTAGTGCTTTGCTTTTCTGTTCTTTCGTTGGAAACTTGTTCCTGTGCTGTACAGTGCGATATATCACTTTTCAGTTTTCCTGTATTCTTAATTGAATGAGTTACACACATGTTATTTAGTTTACAAAGTAGTGCTTTGCGTTTCTGTTCTTCTGTTGGAAACTTGTTCCTGTTAGGAACACGTTAGGCTTAGGGTTAGGGTTAGGGTTAGGGTTACGGTTAGGGTAGGGTTAGGGTTAGGCTTAGGGTTAGGTTTAGAGTTAGGGTCATGGTTAGGGTTAATGTTAGGGTTAGAAAAAATGTTAGGGTTACGGTTAGGGTAGGGGGTTAGGGTTAGTGTCAGGGTTATATCACTTTTCAGTTTTCCTGTTATAATAATTGAACAGGCGACACGTATTTGAATTAGTTTACAAAGTAGTGCTTTGCATTTCTGTTCTTCTGTTGGAAACTTGTTTCTGTGCTGTACAGTGTGATATATCACTTTACAGTTTTCCTGTTATAAAAATTGAACGGGCGACATGTATGTGAATTACTTTACAAATTTGTGCTTTATATTTCTGTTCTTTCGATGGAAACTTGTTTCTGTGCCGTACAGTGCGAGATAATACTTTTCAGTTTTCCTGTATTCCTATTTGAGCGAGCGATACACATGTGATTCCGTTTAAAAGTAGTGCCTTGCTTATCTCTTCTTTTGTTGGAAACTTGTTCCTGTGCTGTACAGTGTGATATATCACTTTTCAGTTTTCCTGTATTCCTAATTGAGCGAGTGACACATATGTGATTTAGTTTACAAAGTATTGCTTTGCGTTTATGTACTTTCCTTGGAAACTTGATCCTGTTAGGAACACCATAGGGTTAGGGTTAGGGTTAGGGTTAGGGTTAGGGTTAGGGTTAGGGTTAGGAATAGGGTTATGGTAGGGTTAGGGTTAGGCTTAGGGTTAGGGTTAGGGTAGGGTTAGGATTAGGGTTAGGGTTAGGGTTAGGGTTAATGTTAGGGTTAGGGTTAGTGTTGGGGTTAGGATACGAGGTTAGGTTTAGTGTTAGGGTTATATCACTTTTCAGTTTTCCTGTTATAATAATTAGACAGGCGACACGTATTTGAATTAGTTTACAAAGTTGTGCTTTGCATTCCTGTTCTTTCGATGGAAACTTGTTTCTGTGCCGTACAGTGCGAGATAACACTTTTCAGTTTTCCTGTATTCCTAATTGAGCGAGCGACACACAAGTGATTCCGTTTAAAAGTAGTGCTTTGCTTTTCTTTTCTTTCGTTGGAAACTTGTAACCTGTGCTGTACAGTGCGATATATCACTTTTCAGTTTTCCTGTGTTCCTAATTGAATGAGTGACACACATGTGATATAGTTCACAAAGTAGTGCTTTGCGTTTCTGTTCTTCTGTTGGAAACTTGTTCCTGTTAGGAACACGTTAGGGTTAGGGTTAGGGTTAGGGTTAGGTTTAGGGTTAGGGTTAGGGTAGGGTTAGGTTTAGGGTTATGGTTAGGGTTAGTGTAGGGTTAAGGTTAGGGTTAGGGTTAGGGTTAGAGTTAGTGTTAGGGTAGGATTAGGGTTTGGGTTAGTGTTAGGGTTAATGTTAGGCTTAGAGTTAGGGTTAGGGTTAGGGTAGGGGGTTAGGTTTAGTGTTAGGTTTATATCACTTTTCAGTTTTCCTGTAGTCCTAATTGAATGAGTGACTCACATGTGATTTAGTTTACAAAGTAGTGCTTTGTGTTTCTGTTCTTTGTTGGAAACTTGTTCCTGTTAGGAACACGTTAGGCTTAGGGTTAGGGTTAGGGTTAGGGTTACGGTTAGGGTAGGGTTAGGGTTAGGGTTAGGGTTAGGGTTAGGGTTAGGGTTCATGTTAGGGTTAGGGTTAGGGTTAAGGTTAGGGTAGGGTTAGGGTTAGGGTTAGGGTTACGGTAGGGTTAGGGTTAGGCTTAGGGTTAGGGTTAGGGTTAGGGTTAGGGTTAGGGTTAGGGTTAATGTTAGGGTCAGGGTTAGGGTTAAGGTTAGGGTTAGGCTTAGGGTAGGGGTTTAGGGTTAGTGTAAGGGTTATATCACTTTTCACTTTTCCTGTTACAATAATTGAACAGGCTACACGTATTTGAATTAGTTTACAAAGTTGTGCTTTGTGTTTCTGTTCTTTCGATGGAAACTTGTTTCTGTACTGTACAGTGTGATATAGCACTTTACAGTTTTACTGTTAAAATAATTGAACAGGCAACACGTATGTGAATTAGTTTACAAAGTTGTGTTTTGCATTTCTGATCTTTCGATGGAAACTTTTTTCTGTGCCGTACAGTGCGAGATAACACTTTTCAGTTTTCCTGAATTCCTAATTGAGCTAGCGACACACTTGTGATTCCGTTTAAAGTAGTGCTTTGCTTTTCTGTTCTTTCGTTGGAATCTTGTTCCTGTGCTGTACAGTGCGATATATCACTTTTCAGTTTTCCTGTATTCCGAATTGAGCGAGTGACACACATGTGATTTAGTTTACAAAGTAGTGCTTTGCGTTTCTGTTCTTCTGTTGGAAACTTGTTTCTGTGCTGTACAGTGTGATATATCACTTTATAGTTTTCCTTTTACAATAATTGAACGGGAGACACCTATGAGAATTAGTTTACAAAACTGTGCTTTGCATTTCTGTTCTTTCGATGGAAACTTGTTTCTGTGCTGAACAGTGCGATATATCACTTTTCAGTTTTCCTGTATTCCTAATTGAATGAGTGACACACATGTGATTTAGTTTACAAAGTATTGCTTTGCGTTTATGTACTTTCGTTGGAAACTTGTTCCTGTTAGGAACACGATAGAGTGAGGGTTAGGGTTAGGGTTAGGGTTAGGGTAGGATTAGGGTTAGGGTTAGGGTTAGGTAGGGTTATGGTTAGGCTTAGGGTAGGGCTAGGGTTAGGGTTAGGGTAGAGTTAGGGTTAGGGTTAAGGTTAGGGTTAGGGTTAATGTTAGGGTTAGTATTAGGGTTAGGGTTTGGGTAGGGGGTTAGGGTTAGTGTTAGGGTTATATCACTTCAGTTTTCCTGTTATAATAATTGAACAGGCAACACGTATTTGAATTAGTTTACTAAGTTGTGTTTTGCGTTTCTGTTCTTTCGTTGGAAACTTGTTCCTGTGCTGTACAGTGCGATATATCACTTTCCAGATTTCCTGTATTCCTAATTGAGCGAGTGACACACATGTGATTTAGTTTACAAAGTAGTGCTTTGCGTTTCTGTTCTTCTGTTGGAAACTTGTTTCTGTGCTGTACAGTGTGATATATCACTTTACAGTTTTCCTGTTATAATAATTGAACAGGCGACACATATGTGAATTAGTTTGCAAAGTTGTGCTTTGCATTTCTGATCTTTCGATGGAAACTTGTTTATATGCCGTACAGTGCGAGATAACACTTTTCAGTTTTCCTGTATTCCTAATTGAGCGAGTGACACACATGTAATTCCGTTTAAAAGTAGTGCTTTGCTTTTCTTTTCTTTCGTTGGAATCTTGTTCCTGTGCTGTACAGTGCGATATATCACTTTTCAGTGTTCCTGTATTCCTAATTGAATGAGTGACACACATGTTATGTAGTTTACAAAGTAGTGCTTTGCGTTTATGTTCTTCTGTTGGAAACTTGTTCATGTTAGGAACACGTTAGGGTTAGGATTAGGGTTAGACTTAGGGTTAGGTTTATGGTTACGGTTAGGGTTAGGGTAGGGTTAGGGTTAGGGTTAGGGTTAATGTTAGGCTTAGTGTTATGTTTAGGGTTAGGGTTATGGTAGGGGGTTAGGTTTAGTGTTAGGGTTATATCACTTTTCAGTTTTCCTGTATTCCTAATTGAATGAGTGACACACATGTTCTGTAGTTTACAAAGTAGTGCTTTGCGTTTATGTTCTTCTGTTGGAAACTTGTTCCTGTTAGGAACACGTTAGGCTTAGGATTAGGGTTAGGGTTAGGGTTAGGGTTACGGTTAGGGTAGGGTTAGGGTTAGGGTTAGAGTTAGGGTTAGGGTTAGGGTTAATATTAGGGTTAGGGTTAGGGTTAAGGTTAGGGTTAGGGTAGGATTAGGGTTAGAGTTAGGGTTATGGTTAATGTTAGGGTTAGGGTTAGGGTTAAGGTAGGGGTTAGGGTTACTGTTAGGGTTATATCACTTTTCAGTTTTCCTGTTATAATAATTGAACAGGCGACACATATTTGAATTAGTTTACAAAGTTGTGCTTTGCGTGTCTGTTCTTTCGATGGAAACTTGTTTCTGTGCCATACACTGCGAGATAACACTTATCAGTTTTCCTGTATTCCTAATTGAGCGAGTGACACCCATGTGATGTAGTTTACAAAGTAGTGCTTTGAGTTTCTGTTCTTATGTTGGAAACTTGTTCCTGTTAGGAACACGTTAGGCTTAGGGTTAGGGTTACGGTTAGGGTTAGGGTTAGGGTTAGGGTTAGGGTTAGGGTTCATGTTAGGGTTAGGGTTAGGGTTAAGGTTAGGGTAGGGTTAGGGTTAGGGTTAGGGTTACAGTAGGGTTAGGGTTAGGCTTAGGGTTAGGGTTAGGGTTAGGGTTAGGGTAGGGTTAGGGTTAGGGTTAGGGTTACGGTTAATGTCAGGGTTAGGGTTAGGGTTAGGGTTAGGGTTAGGATAGGGGGTTAGGGTTAGTGTTAGGGTTATATCACTTTTCACTTTTCCTGTTATAATAATTGAATAGGCGACACGTATTTGAATTAGTTTACAAAGTTGTCCTTTGCGTTTCTGTTCTTTCGATGGAAACTTGTTTCTGTGCTGTACAGTGCGAGATAATACTTTTCAGTTTTCCTGTATTCCTAATTGAGCGAGCGATACACATGTGATTCCGTTTAAAAGTAGTGCTTCGCTTTTCTGTTCTTTCATTGGAAACTTGTTCCAGTGCTGTACAGTGCGATATATCACTTTTAAGTTTTCCTGTATTCCTAATTGAGCGAGTGACACACATGTGATTTAGTTCACAAAGTAGTGCTTTGCGTTTCTGTTCTTCTGTTGGAAACTTGTTCCTTTTAGGAACACGTTAGGGTTAGGGTTAGGGTTAGGGTTAGGGTAGGGTTAGGGTTAGGGTTAGGGTTAGGGGTAGTGTATGGTTAAGGTTAGGGTTAGGGTTAGGTTTAGAGTTAGTGTTAGGGTAGGGTTAGGGTTAGGGTTAGGGTTAGGGTTAGGGTTAATGTTAGGCTTAGAGTTAGGGTTAGGGTTAGGGTAGGGGGTTAGGTTTAGTGTTAGGGTTATATCACTTTTCAGTTTTCCTGTATTCCTAATTGAATGAGTAACACCCATGTGATGTAGTTTACAAAGTAGTGCTTTGCGTTTCTGTTCTTCTGTTGGAAACTTGTTCCTGTTAGGAACACGTTAGGCTTAGGGTTAGGGTTAGGGTTAGGGTTACGGTTAGGGTACGGTTAGGGTTAGGGTTAGGGTTAGGGTTACGGTTAGGGTACGGTTAGGGTTAGGGTTAGGGTTAGGGTTAGGGTTCATGTTAGTGTTAAGGTTAGGGTTAAGGTTAGGGTAGGGTTAGGGTTAGGGTTAGGGTTACAGTAGGGTTAGGGTTAGGCTTAGGGTTAGGGTTAGGGTTAGGGTTAGGGTAGGGTTAGGGTTAGGGTTAGGGTTATGGTTAATGTTAGGGTTAGGGTTAGGGTTAGGGTTAGGGTTAGGGTTAGGGTAGGGGGTTAGGGTTAGTGTTAGGGTTATATCACTTTTCACTTTTCATGTTATAATAATTGAATAGGCGACACGTATTTGAATTAGTTTACAAAGTTGTCCTTTGCGTTTCTGTTCTTTCGATGGAAACTTGTTTCTGTGCCATACAGTGCGAGATAATACTTTTCAGTTTTCCTGTATTCCTAATTGAGCGAGCGATACACATGTGATTCTGTTTAAAAGTAGTGCTTTGCTTTTCTGTTCTTTCGTTGGAAACTTGTTCCTGTGCTGTACAGTGCGATATATCACTTTTCAGTTTTCCTGTATTCCTAATTGAGCGAGTGACACACATGTGATTTAGTTTACAAAATAGTGCTTTGAGTTTGTGTTCTTCTTTTGGAAACTTGTTTCTGTGCTGTACAGTGTGATATGTCACTTTACAGTTTTCCTGTTATAATAATTGAACAGGCGACACATATGTGAATTAGTTTGCAAAGTTGTGCTTTGCATTTCTGATCTTTCGATGGAAACTTGTTTATGTGCCGTACAGTGCGAGATATCACTTTTCAGTTTTCCTGTATTCCTAATTGAGCGAGTGACACACATGTAATTCCGTTTAAAAGTAGTGCTTTGTTTTTTTTTCTTTCGTTGGAAACTTGTTCCTGTGCTCTACTGTGCGATATATCACTTTTCAGTTTTCCTGTATTCCTAATTGATTGAGTGACACAAATGTTATTTAGTTTACAAAGTAGTGCTTTGCGTTTCTGTTCTTCTGTTGGAAACTTGTTCATGTTAGGAACACGTTAGGGTTAGGATGAGTGTTAGGGTTACGGTTAGGGTACGGTTAGGGTTAGGCTTATGGTTAGGGTTAGGGTTAGTGTAGGGTTAAGGTTAGGGTTAGGGTTAGGTTTAGAGTTAGTGTTAGGGTAGGGTTAGGGTTAGGGTTAGGGTAGGGTTAGGGTTAGGGTTAGGGTTACGGTAGGGTTAGGGTTAGGCTTAGGGTTAGGGTTAGAGTTAGGGTTAGGGTTAGGGTTAATATTAGGTTTAGGGTTAGGCTTAGGGTTAGGATAGGGGGTTAAGGTTAGGGTTAGGGTTAGGGTTAGGGTTAGGGTTAGAGTTAGTGTCAGGGTAGGGTTAGGGTTTGGGTTAGGGTTAGGGTTAATGTTAGGGTTAGAGTTAGGGTTAGGGTTAGGGTTAGGGTAGGGGATTAGTTTTAGTGTTAGGGTTATATCTCTTTTCAGTTTTCCTGTTATAATAATTGAACAGGCGACACGTATTTGATTTAGTTTACAAAGTTGTACTTTGTGTTTCTGTTCTTTCGATGGAAACTTGTTTCTGTGCCGTACAGTGCGAGATAACACTTTTCAGTTTTCCTGTATTCCTAATTGAGCGAGCGACACACATGTGATTCCGTTTAAAAGTAGAGCTTTGCTTTTCTGTTCTTTCGTTGGAATCTTGTTCCTGTGCTGTACAGTGCGATATATATCTTTTCAGTTTTCCTGTATTCCTAATTGAGCGAGTGACAAACTTGTGATTTAGTTCACAAAGTAGTGCTTTGCGTTTCTGTTCTTCTGTTGGAAACTTGTTCCTGTTAGGAACACGTTAGGGTTAGGTTTAGGGTTAGGGTTAGGGTTAGGGTTAGGGTAGGGTTAGGGTTAGGGTTAGGGTTAATGTTAGGCTTAGAGTTAGGGTTAGGGTAGAGTATTAGGTTTAGTTTTAGGGTTATATCACTTTTCAGTTTTCCTGTATTCCTAATTGAATGAGTAACACACATGTGATTTAGTTTACAAGGTAGTGCTTTGCGTTTCTGTTCTTCTGTTGGAAACTTGTTCCTGTTAGGAACACGTTAGGCTTAGGGTTAGGGTTAGGGTTAGGGTTACGGTTAGGGTACGGTTAGGGTTAGGGTTAGGGTTAGGGTTAGGGTTCATGTTAGTGTTAAGGTTAGGGTTAAGGTTAGGGTAGGGTTAGGGTTAGGGTTAGGGTTACAGTAGGGTTAGGGTTAGGCTTAGGGTTAGGGTTAGGGTTAGGGTTAGGGTAGGGTTAGGGTTAGGGTTAGGGTTAGGGTTATGGTTAATGTTAGGGTTAGGGTTAGGGTTAGGGTTAGGGTTAGGGTTAGGGTAGGGGGTTAGGGTTAGTGTTAGGGTTATATCACTTTTCACTTTTCATGTTATAATAATTGAATAGGCGACACGTATTTGAATTAGTTTACAAAGTTGTCCTTTGCGTTTCTGTTCTTTCGATGGAAACTTGTTTCTGTGCCATACAGTGCGAGATAATACTTTTCAGTTTTCCTGTATTCCTAATTGAGCGAGCGATACACATGTGATTCTGTTTAAAAGTAGTGCTTTGCTTTTCTGTTCTTTCGTTGGAAACTTGTTCCTGTGCTGTACAGTGCGATATATCACTTTTCAGTTTTCCTGTATTCCTAATTGAGCGAGTGACACACATGTGATTTAGTTTACAAAATAGTGCTTTGAGTTTGTGTTCTTCTTTTGGAAACTTGTTTCTGTGCTGTACAGTGTGATATGTCACTTTACAGTTTTCCTGTTATAATAATTGAACAGGCGACACATATGTGAATTAGTTTGCAAAGTTGTGCTTTGCATTTCTGATCTTTCGATGGAAACTTGTTTATGTGCCGTACAGTGCGAGATATCACTTTTCAGTTTTCCTGTATTCCTAATTGAGCGAGTGACACACATGTAATTCCGTTTAAAAGTAGTGCTTTGTTTTTTTTTCTTTCGTTGGAAACTTGTTCCTGTGCTCTACTGTGCGATATATCACTTTTCAGTTTTCCTGTATTCCTAATTGATTGAGTGACACAAATGTTATTTAGTTTACAAAGTAGTGCTTTGCGTTTCTGTTCTTCTGTTGGAAACTTGTTCATGTTAGGAACACGTTAGGGTTAGGATGAGTGTTAGGGTTACGGTTAGGGTACGGTTAGGGTTAGGCTTATGGTTAGGGTTAGGGTTAGTGTAGGGTTAAGGTTAGGGTTAGGGTTAGGTTTAGAGTTAGTGTTAGGGTAGGGTTAGGGTTAGGGTTAGGGTAGGGTTAGGGTTAGGGTTAGGGTTACGGTAGGGTTAGGGTTAGGCTTAGGGTTAGGGTTAGAGTTAGGGTTAGGGTTAGGGTTAATATTAGGTTTAGGGTTAGGCTTAGGGTTAGGATAGGGGGTTAAGGTTAGGGTTAGGGTTAGGGTTAGGGTTAGGGTTAGAGTTAGTGTCAGGGTAGGGTTAGGGTTTGGGTTAGGGTTAGGGTTAATGTTAGGGTTAGAGTTAGGGTTAGGGTTAGGGTTAGGGTAGGGGATTAGTTTTAGTGTTAGGGTTATATCTCTTTTCAGTTTTCCTGTTATAATAATTGAACAGGCGACACGTATTTGATTTAGTTTACAAAGTTGTACTTTGTGTTTCTGTTCTTTCGATGGAAACTTGTTTCTGTGCCGTACAGTGCGAGATAACACTTTTCAGTTTTCCTGTATTCCTAATTGAGCGAGCGACACACATGTGATTCCGTTTAAAAGTAGAGCTTTGCTTTTCTGTTCTTTCGTTGGAATCTTGTTCCTGTGCTGTACAGTGCGATATATATCTTTTCAGTTTTCCTGTATTCCTAATTGAGCGAGTGACAAACATGTGATTTAGTTCACAAAGTAGTGCTTTGCGTTTCTGTTCTTCTGTTGGAAACTTGTTCCTGTTAGGAACACGTTAGGGTTAGGTTTAGGGTTAGGGTTAGGGTTAGGGTTAGGGTAGGGTTAGGGTTAGGGTTAGGGTTAATGTTAGGCTTAGAGTTAGGGTTAGGGTAGAGTATTAGGTTTAGTTTTAGGGTTATATCACTTTTCAGTTTTCCTGTATTCCTAATTGAATGAGTAACACACATGTGATTTAGTTTACAAGGTAGTGCTTTGCGTTTCTGTTCTTCTGTTGGAAACTTGTTCCTGTTAGGAACACATTAGGCTTAGGGTTAGGGTTAGGGTTAGGGTTACGGTTAGGGTAGGGTTAGGGTTAGGGTTAGGGTTAGGGTTAGGGTTAGGGGTAGGGTTAGGTTTACGGTAGGGTTAGGGTTAGGCTTAGGGATAGGTTTAGGGTTAGGGTAGGGTTAGGTTTAGGGTTAGGGTTATGGTGAACGTTAGGGTTAGGGTTAGGGTTAGGGTTAGGGTTATGGTTAGGGTTAGGGTAGGGGGTTAGGGTTAGTGTTAGGGTTATATCACTTTTCAGTTTTCCTGTTATAATAAATGAACAGGCGACACATATTTGATTTAGTTTACAAAGTTGTGCTTCTGTTCTTTCGATGGAAACTTGTTTCTGTGCCGTACAGTGCGAGATAACACTTTTCAGTTTTCCTGTATTCCTAATTGAGGGATATTGTAGGGTTAGGGTTAGGCTTAGGGTTAGGTTTAGGGTTAGGGTTAGGGTAGGGTTCGGGTTAGTGTTAAGTTTATAGTTAGGGTTAGGGTAGGGTTAGGGTTAGGGTTAATATTAGGCTTAGGGTTAAGGTTAGGGTTAGGGTAGGGGGTTAGGTTTAGTGTTAGGGTTATATCACTTTTCAGTTTTCCTGTTATAATAATTGAACAGGCGACACATATGTGAATTAGTTTGCAAAGTTGTGCTTTGCATTTCTGATCTTTCGATGGAAACTTGTTTATGTGCCGTACAGTGCGAGATAAAACATTTCAGTTTTCCAGGATTCCTAATTGAGCGAGCGACACACATGTTATTTAGTTTACAAAGTAGTGCTTTGCGTTTCTGTTCTTCTGTTGGAAACTTGTTCATGTTAGGAACACGTTAGGGTTAGGATTAGGGTTAGGGTTACGGTTAGGGTACGGTTAGAGTTAGGCTTAGGGTTAGGGGTAGGGTTAGTTTAGGGTTAGGGTTAGGGTTCATGTTAGGGTTAGGGTTAGGATTAGGTTTAGGGTTAGGGTAATGTTAGGGTTAGGGTTAGGGTTATGGTAGGGGGTTAGGCTTAGGGTTAGGGGTAGGGTTAGTTTAGGGTTAAAGTTAGGGTTAGGGTTAGGTTTAGAGTTAGTGTTAGGGTAGGGTTAGGGTTAGGGTTAGGGTTAGGGTTAATGTTAGGCTTAGAGTTAGGGTTAGGGTTAGGGTAGGGGGTTAGGTTTAGTGTTAGGGTTATATCACTTTTCAGTTTTCCTGTATTCCTAATTGAATGAGTAACACACATGTGATTTAGTTTACAAAGTAGTGCTTTGCGTTTCTGTTCCTCTGTTGGAAAGTTGTTCCTGTTAGGAACACGTTAGTCTTAGGGTTAGGGTTAGGGTTAGGGTTACAGTTAAGGTAGGGTTAGGGTTAGGGTTAGGGTTAGGGTTCATGTTAGGGTTAGGGTTAGTGTTAAGGTTAGGGTAGGGTTAGGGTTAGGGTAAGGGTTACGGTAGGGTTAGGGTTAGGCTTAGGGTTAGGGTTAGGGTTAGGGTTAGGGTTAGGGTTAGGGTAGGGTTAGGGTTAGGGTTAGGGTTATGGTTAATGTTAGGGTTAGTGTTAGGGTTAGGGTTAGGGTTGGGGGTTAGGTTTAGTGTTAGGGTTATATCACTTTTCACTATTCCTGTTATAATAATTGAACAGGCGACACCTATGTGAATTAGTTTACAAAGTTGTGCTTTGTGTTTCTGTTCTTTCGATGGAAACTTGTTTCTGTGCCGTACAGTGCGAGATAATACTTTTCAGTTTTCCTGTATTCCTAATTGAGCGAGCGATACATATGTGATTCCGTTTAAAAGTAGTGCTTTGCTTTTCTGTTCTTTCGTTGGAAACTTGTTCCGTTGCTGTAAAGTACGATATATCACTTTTCAGTTTTCCTGTATTCCTAATTGAGCGAGTGACACACATGTGATTTAGTTTACAAAGTAGTGCTTTGAGTTTCTGTTCTTCTGTTGAAAACTTGTTTCTGTGGTGTACAGTGTGATATATCACTTTACAGTTTTCCTGTTATAATAATTGAATAGGCGACACATATGTGAATTAGTTTGCAAAGTTGTGCTTTGCATTTCTGATCTTTCGATGGAAACTTGTTTATGTGCCGTACAGTGCGAGATAACAATTTTCAGTTTTCCAGGATTCCTAATTGAGCGAGCGACACACATGTTATTTAGTTTACAAAGTAGTGCTTTGTGTTTCTGTTCTTCTGTTGGAAACTTGATCCTGTTAGGAACACGTTAGGGTTAGGGTTAGGGTTAGGGTTAGGGATATTGTAGGGTTAGGGTTAGGCTTAGGGTTAGGTTTAGGGTTAGGGTTAGGGTAGGGTTCGGGTTAGTGTTAGGTTTAGAGTTAGGGTTAGGGTAGGGTTAGGGTTAGGGTTAATGTTAGGCTTAGGGTTAAGGTTAGGGTTAGGGTAGGGGGTTAGGTTTAGTGTTAGGGTTATATCACTTTTCAGTTTTCCTGTTATAATAATTGAACAGGCGACACGTATTTGATTTAGTTTACAAAATTGTGCTTTACGTTTCTGTTCTTTCGATGGAAACTTGTTTCTGTGCCTTACAGTGCGAGATAACACTTTTCAGTTTTCCTGTATTCCTAATTGAGCGAGCGACACACATGTGATTCCGTTTAAAAGTAGTGCTTTGCTTTTCTGTTCTTTCGTTGGAAACTTGTTCCAGTGCTGTACAGTGCGATATATCACTTTTCAGTTTTCCTGTATTCCTAATTGAGCGAGTGACACACATGTGATTTAGTTCACAAAGTAGTGCTTTGCGTTTCTGTTCTTCTGTTGGAAACTTGTTCCTGTTAGGAACACGTTAGGGTTAGGGTTAGGGTTAGGGTTAGGGTTAGTGTTAGGGTAGGGTTAGGGTTAGGGTTAGGGTTAGGGTTAGTGTAGGGTTAAGGTTAGGGTTAGGGATAGGTTTAGTGTTAGTGTTAGGGTAGGGTTAGGGTTAGGGTTAGGGTTAGGGTTAGGGTTAGGGTTAATGTTAGGCTTAGAGTTAGGGTTACGTTAGGGTAGGGGGTTAGGTTTAGTGTTAGGGTTATATCACTTTTCAGTTTTCCTGTATTCCTAATTGAATGAGTAACACACATGTGATTTAATTTACAAAGTAGTGCTTTGCGTTCCTGTTTTTCTGTTGGAAATTTGTTCCTGTTAGGAACACGTTAGGCTTAGGGTTAGGGTTTGGGTTAGGGTTAGGGTTACGGTTAGGGTAGGGTTAGGGTTAGGGTTAGGGTTAGGTTTAGGGTTAGGGTTAGGGTTCATGTTAGGGTTAGGGTTAGGGTTAAGGTTAGGGTAGGGTTAGGGTTAGGGTTAGGGTTACGGTAGGGTTAGGGTTAGGCTTAGGGTTCGGGTTAGGGTTAGGGTTAGGGTAGGGTTAGGTTTAGGGTTAGGGTTAATCGTTAACGTTAGGGTTAGGGTTAGGGTTAGGGTTATGGTTAGGGTGAGGGTAGGTCGTTAGGGTTAGTGTTAGGGTTATATCACTTTTCACTTTTCCTGTTATAATAATTGAACAGGCGACACGTATTTGAATTAGTTTACAAAGTTGTGCTTTGCGTTTCTGTTCTTTCGATGGAAACTTGTTTCTGTGCTGTACAGTGCGAGATAATACTTTTCAGTTTTCCTGTATTCCTAATTGAGTGAGCGATACACATGTGATTCCGTTTAAAAGTAGTGCTTTGCTTTTCTGTTCTTTCGTTGGAAACTTGTTCCTGTGCTGTACAGTGCGATGTATCACTTTTCAGTTTTCCTGTATTCCTAATTGAGCGAGTGACACACATGTGATTTAGTTTACAAAGTAGTGCTTTGCGTTTCTGTTCTTCTGTTGGAAACTTGTTTCTGTGCTGTACAGTGTGATATATCACTTTACAGTTTTCCTGTTATAATAATTGAACAGGCGACACATATGTGAATTAGTTTGCAAAGTTGTCCTTTGCATTTCTGATCTTTCCATGGAAACTTGTTTATGTGCCGTACATTGCGAGATAACACTTTTCAGTTTTCCTGTATTCCTAATTTAGCGAACGACACACATGTGATTTTGTTTAAAAGTAGTGCTTTGCTTTTCTGTTCTTTCGTTGGAAACTTGTTCCTGTGCTGTACAGTGCGATATATCACTTTTCAGTTTTCCTGTATTCCTAATTGAATGAGTGACACACATGTGATTTACAAAATAGTGCTTTGCGTTTCTCTTCTTTTGTTGGAAACTTTTTTCTGTTAGGAACACGTTAGGCTTAGGGTTAGGGTTAGGGTTAGGGTTACGGTTAGGGTAGGGTTAGGGTTAGGGTTAGTGTAGGGTTAAGGTTAGGGTTAGGGTTAGGTTTAGAGTTAGTGTTAGGGTAGGGTTAGGGTTAGGGTTAGGGTTAGGGTTAATGTTAGGCTTAGAGTAAGGGTTAGGGTTAGGGTTAGGGTAGGGGGTTACGTTTAGTGTTAGGGTTGCATCACTTTTCAGTTTTCCTGTATTCCTAATTGAATGAGTGACACATATGTGATTTAGTTTACAAAGTAGTGCTTTGTGTTTCTGTTCTTCTGTTGGAAACTTGTTCCTGTTAGGAACACGTTAGGGTTAGGGTTAGGGTTAGGGTTAGGGTTAGGGTTAGGGTTAGGGTTAGTGTAGGGTTAAGGTTAGGGTTAGGGTTAGGTTTAGAGTTAGTGTTAGGGTAGGGTCAGGGTTAGGGTTAGTGTTAGGGTTATATCACTTTTCACTTTTCCTGTTATAATAATTGAACAGGCGACACGTATTTGAATTAGTTTATAAAGTTGTGCTTTGCGTTTCTGTTCTTTCGTTGGAAACTTGTTCCTGTGCTGTACAGTGCGATATATCACTTTTCAGTTTTCCTGTATTCCTAATTGAGCGAGTGACACACATGTGATTTAGTTTACAAAGTAGTGCTTTGCGTTTCTGTTCTTCTGTTGGAAACTTGTTTCTGTGCTGTACATTGTGATATATCACTTTACAGTTTTCCTGTTATAATAATTGAACAGGCGACACATATGTGAATTAGTTTGCAAAGTTGTGCTTTGCATTTCTGATCTTTCGATGGAAACTTGTTTATGTGCCGTACAGTGCGAGATAACACTTTTCAGTTTTCCTGTATTCCTAATTGAGCGAGTGACACACATGTAATTCTGTTTAAAAGTAGTGCTTTTCTTTTCTTTTCTTTCGTTGGAAACTTGTTCCTGTGCTGTACAGTGTGATATATCACTTTTCAGTTTTCCTGTATTCTTAATTGAATGAGTGACTCACATGTTATTTAGTTTATAAAGTAGTGCTTTGCGTTTCTGTTCTTCTGTTGGAAACTTGTTCATTTTAGGAACATGTTAGGGTTAGGATTAGGGTTAGGGTTACGGTTAGGTTACAGTTAGGGTTAGGCTTAGGGTTAGGGTTAGGGTTAGGGTTAGGATTAGGCTTAGGGTTAGGATTATGGTTAGGGTTAGGGTTAGGGTAGGGTTAGGGTTAGGGTTACGGTAGGGTTAGGGTTAGGCTTAGGGTTAGGGTTAGGGTTAGGGTTAGGGTTAATATTAGGTTGAGGGTTAGGCTTAGGGTTAGGATAGGGTGTTAATATTAGTGTTAGTGTTATATCACTTTTCAGTTTTCCTGTTACAATAATTGAACAGGCGACACGTATTTGAATTAGTTTACAAAGTTGTGCTTTGCATTTCTGATCTATCGATGGAAACTTGTTTCTGTGCCATACAGTGCGAGATAACACTTTACAGTTTTCCTGTATTCCTAATATAGCGAGCAACACACATGTGATTCTGTTTAAAAGTAGTGCTTTGCGTTTCAGTTCTTCTGTTGGAAACTTGTTTCTGTGCTGTACAGTGTGATATATCACTTTATAGTTTTCCTGTTATAATAATTGAACAGGCAACACGTATGTGAATTAGTTTCCAAAGTTGTGTTTTGCATTTCTGATCTTTGGATGGAAACTTGTTTCTGTGCCGTACAGTGCGAGACAACACTTTTCAGTTTTCCTGTATTCCAAATTGAGCGAGCGACACACATGTGATTCCGTATAAAAGTAGTGCTTTGCTTTTCTGTTCTTTCGTTGGAAACTTGTTCCTGTGCTGTACAGTGCGATATATCACTTTTCAGTTTTCCTCTATTCCTAATTGAATGAGTGACACACATGTGATTTAGTTCACAAAGTAGTGCTTTGCGTTTCTGTTCTTCTGTTGGAAACTTGTTCCTGTTAGGAACACGTTAGGGTTAGGGTTAGGGTTAGGGTTAGGTTTAGGGTTAGTGTTAGGGTAGGGTTAGGGTTAGGGTTATGGTTAGGGTTATTGTAGGGTTAAGGTTAGGGTTAGGTTTAGGGTTAGAGTTAGTGTTAGGGTAGGGTTAGGGTTTGGCTTAGGGTTAGGGTTAATGTTAGGCTTAGAGTTAGGGTTAGGGTTAGGGTTAGGGTAGTGGGTTAGGTTTAGTGTTAGGGTTATAACTCTTTTCAGTTTTCCTGTTATAATAATTGAACAGGCGACACGTATTTGATTTAGTTTACAAAGTTGTACTTTGCGTTTCTGTTCTTTCGATGGAAACTTGTTTCTGTGCCGTACAGTGCGAGATAACACTTTTCAGTTTTCCTGTATTCCTAATTGAGCGAGCGACACACATGTGATTTAGTTCACAAAGTAGTGCTTTGCGTTTCTGTTTTTCTGTTGGAAACTTGTTCCTGTTAGGAACACGTTAGGGTTAGGGTTAGGGTTAGGGTTAGGGTAGGGTTACGGAGGGTTAGGGTTAGGGTTAGGGTTTGTGTAGGGTTAAGGTTAGGGTTAGGTTTAGGTTTAGAGTACGTGTTAGGGTAGGGTTAGGGTTAGGTTTAGGGTTAGGGTTAATGTTAGGCTTAGAGTTAGGGTTAGGGTTAGGGTAGAGTGTTAGGTTTAGTGTTAGGGTTATATCACTTTTCAGTTTTCCTGTATTCCTAATTGAATGAGTAATACACATGTGATTTAGTTTACAAGGTAGTGCTTTGCGTTTCTGTTCTTCTGTTGGAAACTTGTTCCTGTTAGGAACACGTTAGGCTTAGGGTTAAGGTTAGGGTTAGGGTTACGGTTAGGGTAGGGTTAGGGTTAGGGTTAGGGTTAGGTTTAGGGTTAGGGTTAGGGTTACGGTAGGGTTAGGGTTAGGCTTAGGGTTAGGGTTAGGGTTAGGGATAGGGTTAGAGTTAGGGTAGGGTTAGGTTTAGGGTTAGGGTTATGGTGATCGTTAGGGTTAGGGTTAGGGTTAGGGTTATGGTTAGGGTTAGGGTAGGGGGTTAGGGTTAGTGTTAGGGTTATATCACTTTTCACTTTTCCTGTTATAATAATTGAACAGGCGACACGTATTTGAATTAGTTTACAAAGTTGTGCTTTGCGTTTCTGTTCTTTCGATGGAAACTTGTTTCTGTGCCGTACAGTGCGAGATAATACATTTCAGTTTTCCTGTATTCCTAATTGAGCGAGCGATACACATGTGATTCCGTTTAAAAGTAGTGCTTTGCTTTTCTGTTCTTTCGTTGGAAACTTGATCCTGTGCTGTACAGTGCGATATATCACTTTTCAGTTTTCCTGATTTCCTAATTGAGCGAGTGACACAAATGTGATTTAGTTTACAAAGTAGTGCTTTGCGTTTCTGTTCTTCTGTTGGAAACTTGTTTCTGTGCTGTACAGTGTGATATATCACTTTACAGTTTTCCTGTTATAATAATTGAACAGGCGACACATATGTGAATTAGTTTGCAAAGTTGTGCTTTGCATTTCTGATCTTTCGATGGAAACTTGTTTATGTGCCTTACAGTGCGAGATAACACTTTTCAGTTTTCCTGTATTCCTAATTGAGCGAGTGACACACATGTAATTCTGTTTAAAATTAGTGCTTTTCTTTTCTTTTCTTTCTTTGGAAACTTGTTCCTGTGCTGTACAGTGTGATATGTCACTTTTCAGTTTTCCTGTATTCCTAATTGAATGAGTGACACACATGTTATTTAGTTTACAAAGTAGTGCTTTGCGTTTCTGTTCTTCTGTTGGAATCTTGTTCATGTTAGGAACACGTTAGGGTTAGGATTAGGGTTAGGGTTACGGTTAGGGTACCGTTAGGGTTAGGCTTAGGGTCAGGGTTAGGGTTAGAGTTAGGCTTAGGGTTAGGGTTAGGGTTAGGGTTAGGGTTAGGGTTAATATTAGGTTTAGGGTTAGGCTTAGGGTTAGGATAGGGGGTTAATGTTAGTGTTAGGGTTATATCACTTTTCAGTTTTCCTGTTATAATAATTGAACAGGCGACACGTATTTGAATTAGTTTACAAAGTTGTGCTTTGCGTTTCTGATCTTTCGATGGAAACTTGTTTCTGTGCCGTACAGTGCGAAATAACACTTTTCAGTTTTCCTGTATTCCAAATGGAGCGAGCGACACACATGTGATTCCGTTTAAAAGTAGTGCTTTGCTTTTCTGTTCTTTCGTTGGAAACTTGTTCCTGTGCTGTACAGTGCGATATATCACTTTTCAGTTTTCCTGTATTCCTAATTGAGCGAGTGACACACATGTGATTTAGTTTACAAAGTATTGCTTTGCGTTTCTGTTCTTCTGTTGGAAACTTGTTTCTGCACTGTACAGTGTGATATATCACTTTACAGTTTTCCTGTTATAATAATTGAACGGGCGACACGTATGTGAATTAGTTTACAAAGTTGTGCTTGCATTTCTGTTCTTTCGATGGAAACTTGTTTCTGTGCCGTACAGTGTGAGATAACACTTTTCAGTTTTCCTGTATTCCTAATTGAGCAAGTGATACACATGTGAATTAGTTTACAATGTATTGCTTTGCGTTTATGTTCTTTCTTGGAAACTTCTTCCTGTTAGGAACAAGATATGGTTAGGGTTAGGGTTAGGGTTAGGGTTAGGTTTAGGGTTAGGGTAGGGTTAGGGTTAGCGTTAGGGTTAGGGTTAATGTTAGGGTTAGGGTTAGGGTTAGGGTAGGGTGTTAGGGTTAGTGTTAGGGTTATATCACTTTTCAGTTTTCCTGTTATAATAATTGAACAGACGACACGTATGTGAATTAATTTACAAAGTTGTGCTTTGCATTTCTGTTCTTTCGATGGAAACTTGTTTCTATGCCGTACAGTGCGAAATAACACTTTTCAGTTTTCCTGTATTCCAAATTGAGCGAGCGACACACACGAGACTCCGTTTAAAAGTAGTGCTTTGCTTTTCTGTTCTTTCGTTGGAAACTTGTTCCTGTGCTGTACAGTGCGATATATCACTTTTCAGTTTTCCTGTATTCCTAATTGAATGACTGACACACATGTGATTTAGTTCACAAAGTAGTGCTTTGCGTTTCTGTTCTTCTGTTGGAAACTTGTTCCTGTTAGGAACACGTTAGGGTTAGGGTTAGGGTTAGGGTTAGGGTTAGGTTTAGGGTTAGTGTTAGGGTAGGGTTAGGGTTAGGGTTATGGTTAGGGTTAGGGTTACGGTAGGGTTAGGGTTAGGCTTAGGGTTAGGGTTAGGGTTAGGGATAGGTTTAGGGTTAGGTTAGGGTTAGGTTTAGGGTTAGGGTTATGGTGATCGTTAGGGTTAGGGTTAGGGTTAGGGTTATGGTTAGGGTTAGGGTAGGGGGTTAGGGTTAGTGTTAGGGTTATATCACTTTTCACTTTTCCTGTTATAATAATTGAACAGGCGACACGTATTTGAATTAGTTTACAAAGTTGTGCTTTGCGTTTCTGTTCTTTCGATGGAAACTTGTTTCTGTGCCGTACAGTGCGAGATAATACATTTCAGTTTTCCTGTATTCCTAATTGAGCGAGCGATACACATGTGATTCCGTTTAAAAGTAGTGCTTTGCTTTTCTGTTCTTTCGTTGGAAACTTGATCCTGTGCTGTACAGTGCGATATATCACTTTTCAGTTTTCCTGATTTCCTAATTGAGCGAGTGACACAAATGTGATTTAGTTTACAAAGTAGTGCTTTGCGTTTCTGTTCTTCTGTTGGAAACTTGTTTCTGTGCTGTACAGTGTGATATATCACTTTACAGTTTTCCTGTTATAATAATTGAACAGGCGACACATATGTGAATTAGTTTGCAAAGTTGTGCTTTGCATTTCTGATCTTTCGATGGAAACTTGTTTATGTGCCTTACAGTGCGAGATAACACTTTTCAGTTTTCCTGTATTCCTAATTGAGCGAGTGACACACATGTAATTCTGTTTAAAATTAGTGCTTTTCTTTTCTTTTCTTTCTTTGGAAACTTGTTCCTGTGCTGTACAGTGTGATATGTCACTTTTCAGTTTTCCTGTATTCCTAATTGAATGAGTGACACACATGTTATTTAGTTTACAAAGTAGTGCTTTGCGTTTCTGTTCTTCTGTTGGAATCTTGTTCATGTTAGGAACACGTTAGGGTTAGGATTAGGGTTAGGGTTACGGTTAGGGTACCGTTAGGGTTAGGCTTAGGGTCAGGGTTAGGGTTAGAGTTAGGCTTAGGGTTAGGGTTAGGGTTAGGGTTAGGGTTAGGGTTAATATTAGGTTTAGGGTTAGGCTTAGGGTTAGGATAGGGGGTTAATGTTAGTGTTAGGGTTATATCACTTTTCAGTTTTCCTGTTATAATAATTGAACAGGCGACACGTATTTGAATTAGTTTACAAAGTTGTGCTTTGCGTTTCTGATCTTTCGATGGAAACTTGTTTCTGTGCCGTACAGTGCGAAATAACACTTTTCAGTTTTCCTGTATTCCAAATGGAGCGAGCAACACACATGTGATTCCGTTTAAAAGTAGTGCTTTGCTTTTCTGTTCTTTCGTTGGAAACTTGTTCCTGTGCTGTACAGTGCGATATATCACTTTTCAGTTTTCCTGTATTCCTAATTGAGCGAGTGACACACATGTGATTTAGTTTACAAAGTATTGCTTTGCGTTTCTGTTCTTCTGTTGGAAACTTGTTTCTGCACTGTACAGTGTGATATATCACTTTACAGTTTTCCTGTTATAATAATTGAACGGGCGACACGTATGTGAATTAGTTTACAAAGTTGTGCTTGCATTTCTGTTCTTTCGATGGAAACTTGTTTCTGTGCCGTACAGTGTGAGATAACACTTTTCAGTTTTCCTGTATTCCTAATTGAGCAAGTGATACACATGTGAATTAGTTTACAATGTATTGCTTTGCGTTTATGTTCTTTCTTGGAAACTTCTTCCTGTTAGGAACAAGATATGGTTAGGGTTAGGGTTAGGGTTAGGGTTAGGTTTAGGGTTAGGGTAGGGTTAGGGTTAGCGTTAGGGTTAGGGTTAGGGTTAGGGTTAGGGTTAGGGTAGGGTTAGGGTGAGGGTTAGGATTATATCACTTTTCAGTTTTCTTGTTATAATAATTGAACAGGCGACACGTATGTGAATTAGTTTACAAAGTTATGCTTTGCATTTCTGTTCTTTCGATGGAAACTTGTTTCTGTGCCATACACTGTGAGATAACACTTTTCAGTTTTCCTGTATTCCTAATTGAGCGAGTGACACACATGTGATTTAGTTTACAAAGTATTGCTTTGCGTTTATGTTCTTTCTTTGGAAACTTCTTCCTGTTAGGAACACGATAGGGTTAGGGTTAGGGTTAGGGTTAGGGTTAGGGTTAGGGTTAGGGTAGGGTTAGGGTTAGGGTTAGGGTTAGGGTTAATGTTAGGGTTAGGGTTAGGGTTAGGGTAATGTTAGGGTTAGGGTTAGGGTAGGGGGTTAGGGTTATATCACTTTTCAGTTTTCCTGTTATAATAACTGAACAGGCGACAAGTATGTGAATTAGTTTACAAAGTTGTGCTTTGCATTTCTGTTCTTTCGATGGAAACTTGTTTCTGTGCCGTACAGTGCGATATATCACTTTTCAGTTTTTCTGTATTCCTAATTGAGCGAGCGACACACACGTGATTCCGTTTAAAAGTAGTGCTTTGCTTTTCTGTTCTTTCGTTGGAAACTTGTTCCTGTGCTATACAGTGCGATATATCACTTTTTAGTTTTCCGGTATTCCTAATTGAGCGAGTGACACACATGTGATTTAGTTTACAAAGTATCGCTTTGCGTTTATGTTCTTTCTTTGGAAACTTCTTCCTGTTAGGAACAGGATAGGTTTAGGGTTAGGGTTAGGGTTAGGGTTAGGGTAGGGTTAGGGTTAGGGTTAGGGTTAGGGTTAGGGTTAGGGTTAATGTTAGGGTTAGGGTTAGGGCTAGGGTTAGGGTTAGGGTATGGTTAGGGTTAGGGTTAGGGTTAGGGTATGGTTAGGCTTAGGGTTAGGGTTAGGGTTAGGGTTAGGGTTAGGCTAATGTTAGGGTTAGGGTTAGGGTAGGGGGTTAGGGTTATATCACTTTTCAGTTTTCCTGTTTTAATAATTGAACAGGCGACACGTATGTGAATTAGTTTACAAAGTTGTGCTTTGCATTTCTGTTCTTTCGATGGAAACTTGTTTCTGTGCCGTACAGTGCGATATATCACTTTTCAGTTTTTCTGTATTCCTAATTGAGCGTGTGACACACATGTGATTTTGTTCACAAAGTAGTGCTTTGCGTTTCTGTTCTTCTGTTGGAAACTTGTTTCTGTGCTGTACAGTGTGATATATCACTTTACATTTTTGCTGTTATAATAAATGAACGGGCGACACGTTTGTGAATTAGTTTACAAAGTTATGCTTTGCATTTCTGTTCTTTCGATGGAAACTTGTTTCTGTGCCGTACAGTGTGAGATAACACTTTTCAGTTTTCCTGTATTCCTAATTGAGCGAGTGACACACATGTGATTCCGTTTAAAAGTAGTGCTTTGTTTTTCTTTTCTTTCGTTGGAAACTTGTTCCTGTGCTGTACAGTGAGATATATCACTTTTAAGTTTTCCTGTATTCCTAATTGAGCGACTGAGACACATGTGATTTAGTTTACAAAGTATTGCTTTGCGTTTATGTTCTTTCTTTGGAAACTTCTTCCTGTTAGGAACACGATAGGGTTAGGGTTAGGGTTAGGTTTAGGGTTAGGGTTAGGGTTAGGGTTAGGGTTAGGATTAGGGTTAGGGTTAGGGTTAGGGTATGGTTAGGGTTAGGGTTAGGGTTAGGCTAATGTTAGGGTTAGGGTTAGGATTAGGGTAGGGGGTTAGGGTTATATCACTTTTCAGTTTTCCTGTTATAATAATTGAACAGGCGACACGTATGTGAATTAGTTTACAAAGTTGTGCTTTTCATTTCTGTTTCGATGGAAAGATGTTTCTGTGCCCTACATTGCGAAATAACACTTTTCAGTTTTCCTGTATACCTAATTGAGCGAGCGACACAGACATGATTCCGTTTAAAAGTAGTGCTTTGCTTTTCTGTTCTTTGGTTGGAAACTTGTTCTTGTGCTGTACAGTGCGATATATCACTTTTCAGTTTTCCTGTATTCCTAATAGAGCGAGTGACACACATGTGATTTAGTTCACAAACTAGTGCTTTGCGTTCCTGTTCTTCTGTTGGAAACTTGTTTCTGCGCTATACATTGTGATATATCACTTTACAGTTTTCCTGTTATAATACTTGAACGGGCGACACGTATGTGAATTAGTTTACAAAGTTGTGCTTTGCATTTCTGTTCTTTCGATGGAAACTTCTTTCTGTGCCGTATAGTCCAATATATCACTTTTCAGTTTTCCGGTATTCCTAATCGATCGTGTGACACACATGTGATTTAGTTTACAAAGTATTGCTTTGCGTTTATGTTCTTTCTTTGGAAACTTCTTCCTGTTAGGAACATGGTAGGGTTAGGGTTAGGGTTAGGGTTAGGGTTAGGGTAGGGTTAGGGTTAGGGTTAGGGTTAGGGTAATGTTAGGGTTAGGGTTAGGGTTAGGGTTATATCACTTTTCAGTTTTCCTGTATTCCTAATTGAGCGTGTGACACACATGTGATTTAGTTCACAAAGTAGTGCTTTGCGTTTCTGTTCTTCTGTTGGAAACTTGTTTCTGCGCTGTACAGTGTGATATATCACTTTACAGTTTTCCTGTTATAATAATTGAACGGGCTACACGTATGTGAATTAGTTTACAAAGTTGTGCTTTGCAGTTCTGTTCTTTTGATGGAAACTTGTTTCTATGCCATACACTGCGAAATAACACTTTTCAGTTTTCCTGTATTCCTAATTGAGCGAGCGACACACACGAGATTCCATTTAAAAGTAGTGCTTTGCTTTTCTGTTCTTTCGTTGTAAACTTTTTCCTGTGCTGTACAGTACAATATATCACTTTTCAGTTTTCCTGTATTCCTAATTGAGCGAGTGACACACATGTGATTTAGTTTACAAAGTAGTGCTTTGTGTTTATGTAATTTTGTTGGAAATTTGTTCCTGTTAGGAACAAGTCAGCGTTAGGGTTAGGGTTAGGGTTAGGCTTAGGGTTAGGCTTAGGCTTAGGGTTACGGTTAGGTTTAGGCTTAGGGGTATGGTTAGGGTTAGGGTAGGGTTAGGGTTAGGGTTAGGGTTAGGGTAGGGGGTTAGGATTATATCACTTTTCAGTTTTCCTGTTATAATAATTGGACGGGCAACACGGATGTGCATTAGTTTACAAAGTTGTGCTTTGCATTTCTGTTCTTTCGATGGAAACTTTTTCTGTGCCGTACAGTGCAAAATAACACTTTTCAGTTTTCCTGTATTCCTTATTGAGCCAGCGACACACACGTGATTCCGTTTAAAAGTAGTGCTTTGCTTTTCTGTTCTTTCATTGGAAACTAGTTCCTTTGCTGTACAGTGCGATATATCACTTTTCTGTTTTCCTGTATTCCTAATTGAGCGAGTGACACACATGTGATTTAGTTAACAAAGTATCGCTTTGCGTTTATGTTCTTTCTTTGGAAACTTCTTCCTGTTAGGAACACCATAGGGTTAGGGTTAGGGTTAGGGTTAGGGTTAGGGTTAGGGTTAGGGTTAGGGTAGGGTTAGGGTGAGGGTTAGGATTATATCACTTTTCAGTTTTCTTGTTATAATAATTGAACAGGCGACACGTATGTGAATTAGTTTACAAAGTTATGCTTTGCATTTCTGTTCTTTCGATGGAAACTTGTTTCTGTGCCATACACTGTGAGATAACACTTTTCAGTTTTCCTGTATTCCTAATTGAGCGAGTGACACACATGTGATTTAGTTTACAAAGTATTGCTTTGCGTTTATGTTCTTTCTTTGGAAACTTCTTCCTGTTAGGAACACGATAGGGTTAGGGTTAGGGTTAGGGTTAGGGTTAGGGTTAGGGTTAGGGTAGGGTTAGGGTTAGGGTTAGGGTTAGGGTTAATGTTAGGGTTAGGGTTAGGGTTAGGGTAATGTTAGGGTTAGGGTTAGGGTAGGGGGTTAGGGTTATATCACTTTTCAGTTTTCCTGTTATAATAACTGAACAGGCGACAAGTATGTGAATTAGTTTACAAAGTTGTGCTTTGCATTTCTGTTCTTTCGATGGAAACTTGTTTCTGTGCCGTACAGTGCGATATATCACTTTTCAGTTTTTCTGTATTCCTAATTGAGCGAGCGACACACACGTGATTCCGTTTAAAAGTAGTGCTTTGCTTTTCTGTTCTTTCGTTGGAAACTTGTTCCTGTGCTATACAGTGCGATATATCACTTTTTAGTTTTCCGGTATTCCTAATTGAGCGAGTGACACACATGTGATTTAGTTTACAAAGTATCGCTTTGCGTTTATGTTCTTTCTTTGGAAACTTCTTCCTGTTAGGAACAGGATAGGTTTAGGGTTAGGGTTAGGGTTAGGGTTAGGGTAGGGTTAGGGTTAGGGTTAGGGTTAGGGTTAGGGTTAGGGTTAATGTTAGGGTTAGGGTTAGGGCTAGGGTTAGGGTTAGGGTATGGTTAGGGTTAGGGTTAGGGTTAGGGTATGGTTAGGCTTAGGGTTAGGGTTAGGGTTAGGGTTAGGGTTAGGCTAATGTTAGGGTTAGGGTTAGGGTAGGGGGTTAGGGTTATATCACTTTTCAGTTTTCCTGTTTTAATAATTGAACAGGCGACACGTATGTGAATTAGTTTACAAAGTTGTGCTTTGCATTTCTGTTCTTTCGATGGAAACTTGTTTCTGTGCCGTACAGTGCGATATATCACTTTTCAGTTTTTCTGTATTCCTAATTGAGAGTGTGACACACATGTGATTTTGTTCACAAAGTAGTGCTTTGCGTTTCTGTTCTTCTGTTGGAAACTTGTTTCTGTGCTGTACAGTGTGATATATCACTTTACATTTTTGCTGTTATAATAAATGAACGGGCGACACGTTTGTGAATTAGTTTACAAAGTTATGCTTTGCATTTCTGTTCTTTCGATGGAAACTTGTTTCTGTGCCGTACAGTGTGAGATAACACTTTTCAGTTTTCCTGTATTCCTAATTGAGCGAGTGACACACATGTGATTCCGTTTAAAAGTAGTGCTTTGTTTTTCTTTTCTTTCGTTGGAAACTTGTTCCTGTGCTGTACAGTGAGATATATCACTTTTAAGTTTTCCTGTATTCCTAATTGAGCGACTGAGACACATGTGATTTAGTTTACAAAGTATTGCTTTGCGTTTATGTTCTTTCTTTGGAAACTTCTTCCTGTTAGGAACACGATAGGGTTAGGGTTAGGGTTAGGTTTAGGGTTAGGGTTAGGGTTAGGGTTAGGGTTAGGATTAGGGTTAGGGTTAGGGTTAGGGTATGGTTAGGGTTAGGGTTAGGGTTAGGCTAATGTTAGGGTTAGGGTTAGGATTAGGGTAGGGGGTTAGGGTTATATCACTTTTCAGTTTTCCTGTTATAATAATTGAACAGGCGACACGTATGTGAATTAGTTTACAAAGTTGTGCTTTTCATTTCTGTTTCGATGGAAAGATGTTTCTGTGCCCTACATTGCGAAATAACACTTTTCAGTTTTCCTGTATACCTAATTGAGCGAGCGACACAGACATGATTCCGTTTAAAAGTAGTGCTTTGCTTTTCTGTTCTTTGGTTGGAAACTTGTTCTTGTGCTGTACAGTGCGATATATCACTTTTCAGTTTTCCTGTATTCCTAATAGAGCGAGTGACACACATGTGATTTAGTTCACAAACTAGTGCTTTGCGTTCCTGTTCTTCTGTTGGAAACTTGTTTCTGCGCTATACATTGTGATATATCACTTTACAGTTTTCCTGTTATAATACTTGAACGGGCGACACGTATGTGAATTAGTTTACAAAGTTGTGCTTTGCATTTCTGTTCTTTCGATGGAAACTTCTTTCTGTGCCGTATAGTCCAATATATCACTTTTCAGTTTTCCGGTATTCCTAATCGATCGTGTGACACACATGTGATTTAGTTTACAAAGTATTGCTTTGCGTTTATGTTCTTTCTTTGGAAACTTCTTCCTGTTAGGAACATGGTAGGGTTAGGGTTAGGGTTAGGGTTAGGGTTAGGGTAGGGTTAGGGTTAGGGTTAGTGTTAGGGTTAATGTTAGGGTTAGGGTTAGGGTTAGGGTTAGGGTTAGGGTATGGTTAGGGTTAGGGTTAGGGTTAGGGTTAGGGTAATGTTAGGGTTAGGGTTAGGGTAGGGGGTTAGGGTTATATCACTTTTCAGTTTTTCTGTTATAATAATTGAAAAGGCGACACGTATGTGAATTAGTCTACAAAGTTGTGCTTTGCATTTCTGTTCTTTCGATGGAAGCTTGTTTCTGTGCCGTACAGTGCGATATATCACTTTTCAGTTTTCCTGTATTCCTAATTGAGCGAGCGACAAACACGTGATTCCGTTTAAAAGTAGTACTTTGCTTTTCTGTTCTTTCGTTGGAAACTTGTTCCTGTGCTGTACAGTGCGATATATCACTTTTAAGTTTTCCTGTATTCCTAATTGAGCGAGTGACACCCATGTGATTTAGTTTACAAAGTATTGCTTTTCGTTTATGTTCTTTCTTTGGAAACTTCTTCCTGTTAGGAACACCATAGGGTTAGGGTTAGGGTTAGGGTTAGGGTTAGGGTTAGGGTTAGTGTTAGGGTTAGGGTTAGGGTAGGGTTAGGGTTAGGGTTAGGTTTAGGGTAATGTTATGGTTCGGGTTAGGGTTATATCACTTTTAAGTTTTCCTGTTATAATAATTGAACAGGCGACACGTATGTGAATTAGTTTACAAAGTTGTGCTTTGCCTTTCTGTTCTTTCGATGGAAACTTGTTTCTGTGCCGTACACTGTGAGATAACACTTTTCAGGTTTCCTGTATTCCTAATTGAGCGAGCGACACACACGAGATTCCGTTTAAAAGTAGTGCTTTGCTTTTCTGTTCTTTCGTTGTAAACTTGTTCCTGTGCTGTACAGTACGATATATCACTTTTCAGGTTTCCTGTATTCCTAATTGAGCGTGTGACACACATGTGATTTAGTTCACAAAGTAGTGCTTTGCATTTCTGTTCTCCTGTTGGAAACTTGTTTCTGCGCTGTACAGTGTGATATATCACTTTACATTTTTGCTGTTATAATAAATGAACGGGCGACACGTATGTGAATTAGTTTACAAAGTTGTGCTTTGCATTTCTGTTCTTTCGATAGAAAGTTGTTCCTGTGCTGTACAGTGCGATATGTCACTTTTTAGTTTTCCGGTATTCCTAATTGACCGAGTGACACACATGTGATTTAGTTTACAAAGTATTGCTTTTCGTTTATGTTCTTTCTTTGGAAACTTCTTCCTGTTAGGAACACCATAAGGTTACGGTTAGGGTTAGGGTTTGGGTTAGGGTTAGGGTTAGGGTTAGGGTAGGGTTAGGGTTAGGGTTAGGGTTAGGGTAATGTTAGGGTTAGGGTTAGGGTAGGGGGTTAGGGTTATATCACTTTTCAGTTTTCCTGTTATAATAATTGAACAGGCGATACGTATGTGAATTAGTTTACAAAGTTGTGCTTTGCATTTCTGTTCTTTCGATGGAAGCTTTTTTCTGTGCCGTACAGTGCGATATATCACTTTTCAGTTTTCCTGTATTCCTAATTGAGCAAGCGACACACACGTGATTCCGTTTAAAAGTAGTGCTTTGCTTTTCTGTTCTTTCGTTGGAAACTTGTTCCTGTGCTGTACAGTGCGATATATCACTTTTAAGTTTTCCTGTATTCCTAATTGAGCGAGTGACACACATGTGATTTAGTTTACAAAGTAGTGCTTTGCGTTTCTGTTCTTTCTTTGGAAACTTCTTCCTGTTAGGAACACCATAGGGTTAGGGTTAGGGTTAGGGTTAGGGTTAGGGTTAAGGTTAGTGTTAGGGTTAGGTTTAGGGTTAGGGTTAGGGTTAGGGTAGGGTTAGGGTTAGGGTTAGGTTTAGGGTAATGTTAGGGTTCGGGTTAGGGTTATATCACTTTTAAGTTTTCCTGTTATAATAATTGAACAGGCAACACGTATGTGAATTAGTTTACAAAGTTGTGCTTTGCCTTTCTGTTCTTTCGATGGAAACTTGTTTCTGTGCCGTACACTGTGAGAAAACACTTTTCAGGTTTCCTGTATTCCTAATTGAGCGAGCGACACACATGTGATTCCGTTTAAAAGTAGTGCTTTCGTTTTCTTTTTTTTTCGTTCGAAACTTGTTCTTGTGTTGTACAGTGCGATATATCACATTTCAGTTTTCCTGTATTCCTAATTCAGCAAGTGACACCCATGTGATTTAGTTTACAAAGTATTGCTTTTCGTTTATGTTCTTTCTTTGCAAACTTCTTCCTGTTAGGAACACCATAGGGTTACGGTCAGGGTTAGGCTTAGGTTTAGGGTTAGGGTTAGGGTTAGGGTAGGGTTAGGGTTAGGGTTAGGTTTAGGGTAATGTTAGGGTTAGGGTTAGGGTTATATCACTTTTAAGTTTTCCTGTTATAATAATTGAATAGGCGACACGTATGTGAATTAGTTTACAAAGTTGTGCTTTGCATTTTTGTTCTTTCGATGGAAACTTGTTTCTGTGCCGTACACTGTGAGATAACACTTTTCAGGTTTCCTGTATTCCTAATTGAGCGAGCGACACACATGTGATTCCGTTTAAAAGTAGTGCTTTCGTTTTCTTTTTTTTCGTTCGAAACTTGTTCTTGTGTTGTACAGTGCGATATATCACATTTCAGTTTTCCTGTATTCCTCATTGAGCAAGTGACACCCATGTGATTTAGTTTACAAAGTATTGCTTTTCGTTTATGTTCTTTCTTTGGAAACTTCTTCCTGTTAGGAACACCTTAGGGTTAGGGTTAGGGTAGGGTTAGGGTTAGGTTTAGGGTAATGTTAGGGTTAGGGTTAGGGTTATATCACTTTTAAGTTTTCCTGTTATAATAATTGAATAGGCGACACGTATGTGAATTAGTTTACAAAGTTGTGCTTTGCCTTTCTGTTCTTTCAATGGAAACTTGTTTCTATGCCGTACAGTGCGAAATAACACTTTTCAGTTTTCCTGTATTCCTAATTGAGCGAGCGACACACACGAGATTCCGTTTAAAAGTAGTGCTTTGGTTTTCTTTAATTACGTTGGAAACTTGTTCCTGTGCTGTACAGTGCGATATATCACTTTCAAGTTTTCCTGTATTCCTAATTGAGCGTGTGACACACATGTGATTTAGTTCACAAAGTAGTGCTTTGCGATTCTGTTCTTCTGTTGGAAACTTGTTTCTGCGCTGTACAGTGTGATATATCACTTTACATTTTTGCTGTTATAATAAATGAACGGGCGACACGTATGTGAATTAGTTTACAAAGTTATGCTTTGCATTTCTGTTCTTTCAATGGAAACTTGTTTCTGTGCCGTACAGTGTGAGATAACACTTTTCAGTTTTCCTGTATTCCTAATTGAGTGAGCGACACACATGTGATTCCGTTTAAATGTAGTGCTTTGGTTTTCTTTAATTTCGTTGGAAACTTGTTCCTGTGCTGTACAGTGCGATATATCACTTTTAAGTTTTCCTGAATTCCTAATTGAGCGAGTGACACACATGTGATTTAGTTTACAAAGTATTTCTTTGCGTTTATGTTCTTTCTTTGGAAACTTCTTCCTGTTAGGAACACGATAGGGTTAGGGTTAGGGTTAGGGTTTGGGTTAGGGTTAGGGTTAGGGTTAGGGTAGGGTTAGGGTTAGGGATAGGGTTAGCGTTAGGGTTACTGTTAGGGTTAGAGTAGGGGGTTAGGGTTATATCACTTTTCAGTTTTCCTGTTATAATAATTGAACAGGGGACACATATGTGAATTAGTTTACAAAGTTGTGCTTTGCATTTCTGTTCTTTCGATTTAAACTTGTTTCTGTGCCGTACACTGTGAGATAACACTTTTCAGTTTTCCTGTATTCCTAATTGAGTGAGCGACACACATGTGATTCCGTTTAAATGTAGTGCTTTGCTTTTCTTTTCTTTCGTTGGAAACTTCTTCCTGTGGTGTACAGTGCGATATATCACTTGTAAGTTTTCCTGTATTCCTAATTGAGCGAGTGACACACATGTGATTTAGTTTACAAAGTATTGCTTTGCGTTTATGTTCTTTCTTTGGAAACTTCTTCCTGTTAGGAACACGATAGGGTTACGGTTAGGGTTAGGGTTACGGTTAGGGTTAGGGTTAGGGTTAGGGTAATGTTAGGGTTAGGGTTAGGGTAGGGGGTTAGGGTTATATTACTTTTCAGTTTTCCTGTTATAATAATTGAACAGGCGACACGTATGTGAATTAGTTTACAAAGATGTGCTTTGCATTTCTGTTCTTTCGATGGAAACTTGTTTCTGTGCCATACAGTGCGATATATCACTTTTCAGTTTTTCTGTATTCCTAATTGAGCGAGCGACACACACGTGCTTCCGTTTAAAAGTAGTGCTTTGCTTTTCTCTTCTTTCGTTGGAAACTTGTTCCTGTGCTTTACAGTGCGATATATCACTTTTTAGTTTTCCGGTATTCCTAATTGAGCGAGTGACACACATGTGATTTAGTTTACAAAGTATTGCTTTGCGTTTATGTTCTTTCTTTGGAAACTTCTTCCTGTTAGGAACATGATAGGGTTAGGGTTAGGGTTAGGGTTAGGGTTAGGGTTAGGGTTAGGGTTAGGGTAGGGTTAGGGTTAGGGTTAGGGTTAATGTTAGGGTTAGGGTTAGGGTTAGGGTTAGGGTTAGGGTTAGGGTTAGGGTTAGGTTTAGGGCTAGGGTTAGGGTTAGGGTTATATCACTTTTCAGTTTTCCTGTATTCCTAATTGAGCCAGCGACACACACGTGATTCCGTTTAAAAGTATTGCTTTGCGTTTATGTTCTTTCTTTGGAAACTTCTTCCTGTTAGGAACACGATAGGGTTAGGGTTAGGGTTAGGGTTTGGGTTAGGGTTAGTGTTAGGGTTAGGGTAGGGTTAGGGTTAGGGATAGGGTTAGCGTTAGGGTTACTGTTAGGGTTAGAGATAGGGTTAGGGTAGGGGGTTAGGGTTATATCACTTTTCAGTTTTCCTGTTATAATAATTGAACAGGCGACACGTATGTGAATTAGTTTACAAAGTTGTGCTTTGCATTTCTGTTCTTTCGATGGAAACTTGTTTCTGTGCCGTACAGTGTGAGATAACACTTTTCAGGTTTCCTGTATTCCTAATTGAGCGAGTGACACACATGTGATTTAGTTTACAAAGTATTGCTTTGCGTTTATGTTCTTTCTTTGGAAACTTCTTCCTGTTAGGAACACGATAGGGTTAGGGTTAGGGTTAGGGTTAGGGTTAGGGTTAGGGTTAGGGTTAGGGTATGGTTAGGGTTAGGGTTAGGGTTAGGGTTAGGGTAATGTTAGGGTTAGGGTTAGGGTAGGGGGTTAGGGTTATATCACTTTTCAGTTTTCCTGTTATAATAATTGAACAGGCGACACGTATGTGAATTAGTTTACGAAGTTGTGCTTTGCATTTCTGTTCTTTCGATGGAAACTTGTTTCTGTGCCGTACAGTGCGATATATCACTTTTCAGTTTTTCTGTATTCCTAATTGAGCGTGTGACACACATGTGATTTAGTTCACAAAGTTGTGCTTTGCGTTTCTGTTCTTTCGATGGAAACTTGTTTCTGTGCCGTACAGTGTGAGATAACACTTTTCAGTTTTCCTGTATTCCTAATTGAGCGAGCGACACACATGTGATTCCGTTTAAAAGTAGTGCTTTGTTTTTCTTTTCTTTCGTTGGAAACTTGTTCCTGTGCTGTACAGTGAGATATATCACTTTTCATTTTTCCTGTATTCCTAATTGAGCGAGTGAGACACATGTGATTTAGTTTACAAAGTATTGCTTTGCGTTTATGTTCTTTCTTTGGAAACTTCTTCCTGTTAGGAACACGATAGGGTTAGGGTTCGGGTTAGGGTTAGGGTTAGGTTTAGGATTAGGGTTAGGGTTAGGGTTAGGGTATGGTTAGGGTTAGGGTTAGGGTAAGGCTAATGTTAGGGTTAGGGTTAGGGTTAGGGTAGGGGGTTAGGGTTATATCACTTTTCAGTTTTCCTGTTATAATAATTGAACAGGCGACACGTATGTGCATTAGTTTACAAAGTTGTGCTTTGCATTTCTGTTTCGATGGAAAGATGTTTCTGTGCCATACATTGCGAAATAACACTTTTCAGTTTTCCTGTATTCCTAATTGAGCGAGCGACACACACGTGATTCCGTTTAAAGGTAGTGCTTTGCTTTTCTGTTCTTTCGTTGGAAACTTGTTCCTGTGCTGTACAGTGCGATATATCACTTTTCAGTTTTCCTGTATTCCTAATTGAGCGAGTGACACACATGTGATTTAGTTCACAAACTAGTACTTTGCGTTCCTGTTCTTCTGTTGGAAACTTGTTTCTGCGCTATACATTGTGATATATCACTTTACAGTTTTCCTGTTATAATACTTGAACGGGCGACACGTATGTGAATTAGTTTACAAAGTTGTGCTTTGCATTTCTGTTCTTTCGATGGAAACTTGTTTCTGTGCTGTACAGTGCGATATATCACTTTTCAGTTTTCCGGTATTCCTAATTGAGCGTGTGACACACATGTGATTTAGTTTACAAAGTATTGCTTTGCGTTTATGTTCTTTCTTTGGAAACTTCTTCCTGTTAGGAACATGGTAGGGTTAGGGTTAGGGTTAGGGTTAGGGTTAGGGTTAGGGTTAGGGTTAGGGTAGGGTTAGGGTTAGGGTTAGGGTTAGGGTTAGGGTTAATGTTAGGGTTAGGGTTTGGGTTAGGGTTAGGGTTAGGGTATGGTTAGGGTTAGGGTTAGGGTAATGTTAGGGTTTGGGTTAGGGTAGGGGGTTAGGGTTATATCACTTTTCAGTTTTCCTGTTATAATAATTGAACAGGCGACACGTATGTGAATTAGTCTACAAAGTTGTGCTTTGCATTTCTGTTCTTTCGATGGAAGCTTGTTTCTGTGCCGTACAGTGCGATATATCACTTTTCAGTTTTCCTGTATTCCTAATTGAGCGAGCGACACACACGTGATTCCGTTTAAAAGTAGTGCTTTGCTTTTCTGTTCTTTCGTTGGAAACTTGTTCCTGTGCTGTACAGTGCGATATATCACTTTCAAGTTTTCCTGTATTCCTAATTGAGCGTGTGACACACATGTGATTTAGTTCACAAAGTAGTGCTTTGCGATTCTGTTCTTCTGTTGGAAACTTGTTTCTGCGCTGTACAGTGTGATATATCACTTTACATTTTTGCTGTTATAATAAATGAACGGGCGACACGTATGTGAATTAGTTTACAAAGTTATGCTTTGCATTTCTGTTCTTTCAATGGAAACTTGTTTCTGTGCCGTACAGTGTGAGATAACACTTTTCAGTTTTCCTGTATTCCTAATTGAGTGAGCGACACACATGTGATTCCGTTTAAATGTAGTGCTTTGGTTTTCTTTAATTTCGTTGGAAACTTGTTCCTGTGCTGTACAGTGCGATATATCACTTTTAAGTTTTCCTGAATTCCTAATTGAGCGAGTGACACACATGTGATTTAGTTTACAAAGTATTGCTTTGCGTTTATGTTCTTTCTTTGGAAACTTCTTCCTGTTAGGAACACGATAGGGTTAGGGTTAGGGTTAGGGTTTGGGTTAGGGTTAGGGTTAGGGTTAGGGTTAGGGTAGGGTTAGGGTTAGGGATAGGGTTAGCGTTAGGGTTACTGTTAGGGTTAGAGTAGGGGGTTAGGGTTATATCACTTTTCAGTTTTCCTGTTATAATAATTGAACAGGGGACACATATGTGAATTAGTTTACAAAGTTGTGCTTTGCATTTCTGTTCTTTCGATTTAAACTTGTTTCTGTGCCGTACACTGTGAGATAACACTTTTCAGTTTTCCTGTATTCCTAATTGAGCGAGCGACACACACGTGCTTCCGTTTAAAAGTAGTGCTTTGCTTTTCTCTTCTTTCGTTGGAAACTTGTTCCTGTGCTTTACAGTGCGATATATCACTTTTTAGTTTTCCGGTATTCCTAATTGAGCGAGTGACACACATGTGATTTAGTTTACAAAGTATTGCTTTGCGTTTATGTTCTTTCTTTGGAAACTTCTTCCTGTTAGGAACATGATAGGGTTAGGGTTAGGGTTAGGGTTAGGGTTAGGGTTAGGGTAGGGTTAGGGTTAGGGTTAGGGTTAGGGTTAATGTTAGGGTTAGGGTTAGGGTTAGGGTTAGGGTTAGGTTTAGGGTTAGGGTTAGGGTATGGTTAGGGTTAGGGTTAGGGTTAGGGTAATGTTAGGGTTAGGGTTAGGGTAGGGGGTTAGGGTTATATCACTTTTCAGTTTTCCTGTTATAATAATTGAACAGGCGACACGTATGTGAATTAGTTTACAAAGTTGTGCTTTGCATTTCTGTTCTTTCGATGGAAACTTGTTTCTGTGCCGTACACTGCGATATATCACTTTTCAGTTTTTCTGTATTCCTAATTGAGCGTGTGACACACATGTGATTTAGTTCACAAAGTAGTGCTTTGCGTTTCTGTTCTTCTGTTGGAAACTTGTTTCTGTGCTGTACAGTGTGATATATCACTTTACATTTTTGCTGTTATAATAAATGAACGGGCGACACGTATGTGAATTAGTTTACAAAGTTATGATTTGCATTTCTGTTCTTTCGATGGAAACTTGTTTCTGTGCCGTACAGTGTGAGATAACACTTTTCAGTTTTCCTGTATTCCTAATTGAGCGAGCGACACACATGTGATTCCGTTTAAAAGTAGTGCTTTGTTTTTCTTTTCTTTCGTTGGAAACTTGTTCCTGTGCTGTACAGTGCGATATATCACTTTTCAGTTTTCCTGTATTCCTAATTGAGCGAGTGAGACACATGTGATTTGGTTTACAAAGTATTGCTTTGCGTTTATGTTCTTTCTTTGGAAACTTCTTCCTGTTAGGAACACGATAGGGTTAGGGTTAGGGTTAGGGTTAGGGTTAGGGTTAGGATTAGGGTTAGGGTATGGTTAGGGTTAGGGTTAGGGTTAGGCTAATGTTAGGGTTAGGGTTAGGGTTAGTGTAGAGGGTTAGGGTTATATCACTTTTCAGTTTTCCTGTTATAATAATTGAACAGGCGACACGTATGTGAATTAGTTTACAAAGTTGTGCTTTGCATTTCTGTTTCGATGGAAAGATGTTTCTGTGCCGTACATTGCGAAATAACACTTTTCAGTTTTCCTGTATTCCTTATTGAGCGAGCGACACACACGTGATTCCGTTAAAAAGTAGTGCTTTGCTTTTCTGTTCTTTCGTTGGAAACTTGTTCCGGTGCTGTACAGTGCGATATATCACTTTTTAGTTTTCCGGTATTCCTAATTGAGCGAGTGACTCACATGTGATTTAGTTTACAAAGTATTGTTTTGCGTTTATGTTCTTCTGTTGGAAACTTGTTTCTGTGCTATACATTGTGATATATCACTTTACAGTTTTCCTGTTATAATAATTGAACGGGCGACACGTATGTGAATTAGTTTACAAAGTTGTGCTTTGCATTTTTGTTCTTTCGATGGAAACTTGTTTCTGTGCCGTACACTGTGAGATAACACTTTTCAGGTTTCCTGTATTCCTAATTGAGCGAGCGACACACATGTGATTCCGTTTAAAAGTAGTGCTTTCGTTTTCTTTTTTTTCGTTCGAAACTTTTTCCTGTGTTGTACAGTGCGATATATCACATTTCAGTTTTCCTGTATTCCTAATTGAGCAAGTGACACCCATGTGATTTAGTTTACAAAGTATTGCTTTTCGTTTATGTTCTTTCTTTGGAAACTTCTTCCTGTTAGGAACACCATAGGGTTACGGTTAGGGTTAGGCTTAGGGTTAGGGTTAGGGTTAGGGTTAGGGTAGGGTTAGGGTTAGGGTTAGGTTTAGGGTAATGTTAGGGTTAGGGTTAGGGTTATATCACTTTTAAGTTTTCCTGTTATAATAATTGAATAGGCGACACGTATGTGAATTAGTTTACAAAGTTGTGCTTTGCCTTTCTGTTCTTTCGATGGAAACTTGTTTCCATGCCGTACAGTGCGAAATAACACTTTTCAGTTTTCCTGTATTCCTAATTGAGCGAGCGACACACACGAGATTCCGTTTAAAAGTAGTGCTTTGCTTTTCTGTTCTTTCGTTGGATACTTGTTCCTGTGCTGTACATTACGATATATCACTTTTCAGTTTTCCTGTATTCCTAATTGAGCGTGCGACACACATGTGATTTAGTTCACAAAGTAGTGCTTTGCGTTTCTGTTCTTCTGTTGGAAACTTGTTTCTGCGCTGTACAGTGTGATATATCACTTTACATTTTTGCTGTTATAATAAATGAACGGGCGACACGTATGTGAATTAGTTTACAAAGTTATGCTTTGCATTTCTGTTCTTTCGATGGAAACTTGTTTCTGTGCCGTACAGTGTGAGATAACACTTTTCAGTTTTCCTGTATTCCTAATTGAGTGAGCGACACACATGTGATTCCGTTTAAAAGTAGTGCTTTGGTTTTCTTTAATTTCGTTGGAAACTTGTTCCTGTGCTGTACAGTGCGATATATCACTTTTAAGTTTTCCTGAATTCCTAATTGAGCGAGTGACACACATGTGATTTAGTTTACAAAGTATTGCTTTGCGTTTATGTTCTTTCTTTGGAAACTTCTTCCTGTGAGGAACACGATAGGGTTAGGGTTAGGGTTAGGGTTAGGGTTACGGTAGGGTTAGAGTTAGGGTTATTGTTAGGGTTAATGTTAGGGTTAGGGTTAGGGTTAGGGTTAGTGTTGGGGTTAGGGTTATATCACTTTTCAGTTTTCCTGTATTCCTAATTGAGCGAGTGAAACACATGTGATTTAGTTTACAAAGTAGTGCTTTGCGTTTATGTAATTTTGTTGGAAATTTGTTCCTGTTAGGAACAAGTCAGGGTTAGGGTTAGGCTTAGGGTTAGGCTTAGGCTTAGGGTTACGGTTAGGGTTAGGCTTAGGGGTAGGGTTAGAGTTAGGGGAGGGTTAGGGTTAGGGTTAGGGTAGGGTTAGGGTAGTGTTAGGGTTAGGGTTAGGGTTAGGGTTAGGTTTAGGGCTAGGGTTAGGGTTAGGGTTATATCACTTTTCAGTTTTCCTGTATTCCTAATTGAGCCAGCGACACACACGTGATTCCGTTTAAAAGTATTGCTTTGCGTTTATGTTCTTTCTTTGGAAACTTCTTCCTGTTAGGAACACGATAGGGTTAGGGTTAGGGTTAGGGTTTGGGTTAGGGTTAGTGTTAGGGTTAGGGTAGGGTTAGGGTTAGGGATAGGGTTAGTGTTAGGGTTACTGTTAGGGTTAGAGATAGGGTTAGGGTAGGGGGTTAGGGTTATATCACTTTTCAGTTTTCCTGTTATAATAATTGAACAGGCGACACATATGTGAATTAGTTTACAAAGTTGTGCTTTGCATTTCTGTTCTTTCGATGAAAACTTGTTTCTGTGCCGTACAGTGTGAGATAACACTTTTCAGTTTTCCTGTATTCCTAATTGAGTGAGCGACACACATGTGATTCCGTTTAAAAGTAGTGCTTTGGTTTTCTTTAATTTCGTTGGAAACTTGTTCCTGTGCTGTACAGTGCGATATATCACTTTTAAGTTTTCCTGAATTCCTAATTGAGCGAGTGACACACATGTGATTTAGTTTACAAAGTATTGCTTTGCGTTTATGTTCTTTCTTTGGAAACTTCTTCCTGTGAGGAACACGATAGGGTTAGGGTTAGGGTTAGGGTTAGGGTTACGGTAGGGTTAGAGTTAGGGTTATTGTTAGGGTTAATGTTAGGGTTAGGGTTAGGGTTAGGGTTAGTGTTGGGGTTAGGGTTATATCACTTTTCAGTTTTCCTGTATTCCTAATTGAGCGAGTGAAACACATGTGATTTAGTTTACAAAGTAGTGCTTTGCGTTTATGTAATTTTGTTGGAAATTTGTTCCTGTTAGGAACAAGTCAGGGTTAGGGTTAGGCTTAGGGTTAGGCTTAGGCTTAGGGTTACGGTTAGGGTTAGGCTTAGGGGTAGGGTTAGAGTTAGGGGAGGGTTAGGGTTACGGTTAGGGTTAGGGTTAGGGTAGGGTTAGGGTGGTGTTAGGGTTAGGGTTAGGGTTAGGGTTAGGTTTAGGGCTAGGGTTAGGGTTAGGGTTATATCACTTTTCAGTTTTCCTGTATTCCTAATTGAGCCAGCGACACACACGTGATTCCGTTTAAAAGTATTGCTTTGCGTTTATGTTCTTTCTTTGGAAACTTCTTCCTGTTAGGAACACGATAGGGTTAAGGTTAGGGTTAGGGTTTGGGTTAGGGTTAGTGTTAGGGTTAGGGTAGGGTTAGGGTTAGGGATAGGGTTAGCGTTAGGGTTACTGTTAGGGTTAGAGATAGGGTTAGGGTAGGGGGTTAGGGTTATATCACTTTTCAGTTTTCCTGTTATAATAATTGAACAGGCGACACATATGTGAATTAGTTTACAAAGTTGTGCTTTGCATTTCTGTTCTTTCGATGGAAACTTGTTTCTGTGCCGTACACTGTGAGATAACACTTTTCAGTTTTCCTGTATTCCTAATTGAGCGAGCGACACACATGTGATTCCGTTTAAATGTAGTGCTTTGCTTTTCTTTTCTTTCGTTGGAAACTTCTTCCTGTGCTGTACAGTGCGATATATCACTTGTAAGTTTTCCTGTATTCCTAATTGAGCGAGTGACACACATGTGATTTAGTTTACAAAGTATTGCTTTGCGTTTATGTTCTTTCTTTGGAAACTTCTTCCTGTTAGGAACACGATAGGGTTAGGGTTAGGGTTAGGGTTACGGTTAGGGTTAGGGTTAGGGTTAGGGTTACGGTTAGGGTTAGGGTTAGGGTTAGGGTAATGTTAGGGTTAGGGTTAGGGTAGGGGGTTAGGGTTATATTACTTTTCAGTTTTCCTGTTATAATAATTGAACAGGCGACACGTATGTGAATTAGTTTACAAAGATGTGCTTTGCATTTCTGTTCTTTCGATGGAAACTTGTTTCTGTGCCATACAGTGTGATATATCACTTTTCAGTTTTTCTGTATTCCTAATTGAGCGAGCGACACAACGTGCTTCCGTTTAAAAGTAGTGCTTTGCTTTTCTGTTCTTTCGTTGGAAACTTGTTCCTGTGCTTTACAGTGCGATATATCACTTTTTAGTTTTCCGGTATTCCTAATTGAGCGAGTGACACACATGTGATTTAGTTTACAAAGTATTGCTTTGCCTTTATGTTCTTTCTTTGGAAACTTCTTCCTGTTAGGAACATGACAGGGTTAGGGTTAGGGTTAGGGTTAGGTTTAGGGTAGGGTTAGGGTTAGGGTTAGGGTTAGGGTTAATGTTAGGGTTAGGGTTAGGGTTAGGGTTAGGGTTAGGGTTAGGGTACGGTTAGGGTTAGGGTTAGGGTTAGGGTTATATCACTTTTCAGTTTTCCTGTATTCCTAATTGAGCGAGTGACACACATGTGATTTAGTTTACAAAGTATTGCTTTGCGTTTATGTTCTTTCTTTGGAAACTTCTTCCTGTTAGGAACACGATAGGGTTAGGGTTAGGGTTAGGGTTAGGGTTAGGGTTAGGATTAGGGTTAGGGTTAGGGTTAGGGTATGGTTAGGGTTAGGGTTAGGGTTAGGCTAATGTTAGGGTTAGGGTTAGGGTTAGGGTAGGGGGTTAGGGTTATATCACTTTTCAGTTTTCCTGTTATAATAATTAAACAGGCGACACGTATGTGAATTAGTTTACAAAGTTGTGCTTTGCATTTCTGTTTCGATGGAAAGATGTTTCTGTGCCGTACATTGCGAAATAACACTTTTCAGTTTTCCTGTATTCCTTATTGAGCGAGCGACACACACGTGATTCCGTTAAAAAGTAGTGCTTTGCTTTTCTGTTCTTTCGTTGGAAACTTGTTCCTGTGCTGTACAGTGCGATATATCACTTTTTAGTTTTCCGGTATTCCTAATTGAGCGAGTGACTCACATGTGATTTAGTTTACAAAGTATTGCTTTGCGTTTATGTTCTTCTGTTGGAAACTTGTTTCTGTGCTATACATTGTGATATATCACTTTACAGTTTTCCTGTTATAATAATTGAACGGGAGACACGTATGTGAATTAGTTTACAATTTTGCTTTGCATTTTTGTTCTTTCGATGGAAACTTGTTTCTGTGCCGTACACTGTGAGATAACACTTTTCAGGTTTCCTGTATTCCTAATTGAGCGAGCGATACACATGTGATTCCGTTTAAAAGTAGTGCTTTCGTTTTCTTTTTTTTCGTTCGAAACTTGTTCTTGTGTTGTACAGTGCGATATATCACATTTCAGTTTTCCTGTATTCCTAATTGAGCAAGTGACACCCATGTGATTTAGTTTACAAAGTATTGCTTTTCGTTTATGTTCTTTCTTTGGAAACTTCTTCCTGTTAGGAACACCATAGGGTTACGGTTAGGGTTAGGCTTAGGGTTAGGGTTAGGGTTAGGGTTAGGGTAGGGTTAGGGTTAGGGTTAGGGTTAGGTTTAGGGTAATGTTAGGGTTAGGGTTAGGGTTATATCACTTTTAAGTTTTCCTGTTATAATAATTGAATAGGCAACACGTATGTGAATTAGTTTACAAAGTTGTGCTTTGCCTTTCTGTTCTTTCGATTGAAACTTGTTTCTATGCCGTACAGTGCGAAATAACACTTTTCAGTTTTCCTGTATTCCTAATTGAGCGAGCGACACACACGAGATTCCGTTTAAAAGTAGTGCTTTGCTTTTCTGTTCTTTCGTTGGATAGTTGTTCCTGTGCTGTACATTACGATATATCACTTTTCAGTTTTCCTGAATTCCTAATTGAGCGAGTGACACACATGTGATTTAGTTTACAAAGTATTGCTTTGCGTTTATGTTCTTTCTTTGGAAACTTCTTCCTGTGAGGAACACGATAGGGTTAGGGTTAGGGTTAGGGTTAGGGTTACGGTAGGGTTAGAGTTAGGGTTATTGTTAGGGTTAATGTTAGGGTTAGGGTTAGGGTTAGGGTTAGTGTTGGGGTTAGGGTTATATCACTTTTCAGTTTTCCTGTATTCCTAATTGAGCGAGTGAAACACATGTGATTTAGTTTACAAAGTAGTGCTTTGCGTTTATGTAATTTTGTTGGAAATTTGTTCCTGTTAGGAACAAGTCAGGGTTAGGGTTAGGCTTAGGGTTAGGCTTAGGCTTAGGGTTACGGTTAGGGTTAGGCTTAGGGGTAGGGTTAGAGTTAGGGGAGGGTTAGGGTTAGGGTTAGGGTAGGGTTAGGGTAGTGTTAGGGTTAGGGTTAGGGTTAGGGTTAGGTTTAGGGCTAGGGTTAGGGTTAGGGTTATATCACTTTTCAGTTTTCCTGTATTCCTAATTGAGCCAGCGACACACACGTGATTCCGTTTAAAAGTATTGCTTTGCGTTTATGTTCTTTCTTTGGAAACTTCTTCCTGTTAGGAACACGATAGGGTTAGGGTTAGGGTTAGGGTTTGGGTTAGGGTTAGTGTTAGGGTTAGGGTAGGGTTAGGGTTAGGGATAGGGTTAGTGTTAGGGTTACTGTTAGGGTTAGAGATAGGGTTAGGGTAGGGGGTTAGGGTTATATCACTTTTCAGTTTTCCTGTTATAATAATTGAACAGGCGACACATATGTGAATTAGTTTACAAAGTTGTGCTTTGCATTTCTGTTCTTTCGATAGAAACTTGTTTCTGTGCCGTACAGTGTGAGATAACACTTTTCAGTTTTCCTGTATTCCTAATTGAGTGAGCGACACACATGTGATTCCGTTTAAAAGTAGTGCTTTGGTTTTCTTTAATTTCGTTGGAAACTTGTTCCTGTGCTGTACAGTGCGATATATCACTTTTAAGTTTTCCTGAATTCCTAATTGAGCGAGTGACACACATGTGATTTAGTTTACAAAGTATTGCTTTGCGTTTATGTTCTTTCTTTGGAAACTTCTTCCTGTGAGGAACACGATAGGGTTAGGGTTAGGGTTAGGGTTAGGGTTACGGTAGGGTTAGAGTTAGGGTTATTGTTAGGGTTAATGTTAGGGTTAGGGTTAGGGTTAGGGTTAGTGTTGGGGTTAGGGTTATATCACTTTTCAGTTTTCCTGTATTCCTAATTGAGCGAGTGAAACACATGTGATTTAGTTTACAAAGTAGTGCTTTGCGTTTATGTAATTTTGTTGGAAATTTGTTCCTGTTAGGAACAAGTCAGGGTTAGGGTTAGGCTTAGGGTTAGGCTTAGGCTTAGGGTTACGGTTAGGGTTAGGCTTAGGGGTAGGGTTAGAGTTAGGGGAGGGTTAGGGTTACGGTTAGGGTTAGGGTTAGGGTAGGGTTAGGGTGGTGTTAGGGTTAGGGTTAGGGTTAGGGTTAGGTTTAGGGCTAGGGTTAGGGTTAGGGTTATATCACTTTTCAGTTTTCCTGTATTCCTAATTGAGCCAGCGACACACACGTGATTCCGTTTAAAAGTATTGCTTTGCGTTTATGTTCTTTCTTTGGAAACTTCTTCCTGTTAGGAACACGATAGGGTTAGGGTTAGGGTTAGGGTTTGGGTTAGGGTTAGTGTTAGGGTTAGGGTAGGGTTAGGGTTAGGGATAGGGTTAGCGTTAGGGTTACTGTTAGGGTTAGAGATAGGGTTAGGGTAGGGGGTTAGGGTTATATCACTTTTCAGTTTTCCTGTTATAATAATTGAACAGGCGACACATATGTGAATTAGTTTACAAAGTTGTGCTTTGCATTTCTGTTCTTTCGATGGAAACTTGTTTCTGTGCCGTACACTGTGAGATAACACTTTTCAGTTTTCCTGTATTCCTAATTGAGCGAGCGACACACATGTGATTCCGTTTAAATGTAGTGCTTTGCTTTTCTTTTCTTTCGTTGGAAACTTCTTCCTGTGCTGTACAGTGCGATATATCACTTGTAAGTTTTCCTGTATTCCTAATTGAGCGAGTGACACACATGTGATTTAGTTTACAAAGTATTGCTTTGCGTTTATGTTCTTTCTTTGGAAACTTCTTCCTGTTAGGAACACGATAGGGTTAGGGTTAGGGTTAGGGTTACGGTTAGGGTTAGGGTTAGGGTTAGGGTTACGGTTAGGGTTAGGGTTAGGGTTAGGGTAATGTTAGGGTTAGGGTTAGGGTAGGGGGTTAGGGTTATATTACTTTTCAGTTTTCCTGTTATAATAATTGAACAGGCGACACGTATGTGAATTAGTTTACAAAGATGTGCTTTGCATTTCTGTTCTTTCGATGGAAACTTGTTTCTGTGCCATACAGTGTGATATATCACTTTTCAGTTTTTCTGTATTCCTAATTGAGCGAGCGACACAACGTGCTTCCGTTTAAAAGTAGTGCTTTGCTTTTCTGTTCTTTCGTTGGAAACTTGTTCCTGTGCTTTACAGTGCGATATATCACTTTTTAGTTTTCCGGTATTCCTAATTGAGCGAGTGACACACATGTGATTTAGTTTACAAAGTATTGCTTTGCCTTTATGTTCTTTCTTTGGAAACTTCTTCCTGTTAGGAACATGACAGGGTTAGGGTTAGGGTTAGGGTTAGGTTTAGGGTAGGGTTAGGGTTAGGGTTAGGGTTAGGGTTAATGTTAGGGTTAGGGTTAGGGTTAGGGTTAGGGTTAGGGTTAGGGTACGGTTAGGGTTAGGGTTAGGGTTAGGGTTAGGGTTATATCACTTTTCAGTTTTCCTGTTATAATAATTGAACAGGCGATACGTATGTGAATTAGTTTACAAAGTTGTGCTTTGCATTTCTGTTCTTTCGATGGAAACTTGTTTTTGTGCCGTATACTGTGAGATAACACTTTTCAGTTTTCCTGTATTCCTAATTGAGCGAGTGACACACATGTGATTTAGTTTACAAAGTATTGCTTTGCGTTTATGTTCTTTCTTTGGAAACTTCTTCCTGTTAGGAACACGATAGGGTTAGGGTTAGGGTTAGGGTTAGGGTTAGGGTTAGGGTTAGGATTAGGGTTAGGGTTAGGGTTAGGGTATGGTTAGGGTTAGGGTTAGGGTTAGGCTAATGTTAGGGTTAGGGGTAGGGTTAGGGTAGGGGGTTAGGGTTATATCACTTTTCAGTTTTCCTGTTATAATAATTGAACAGGCGACACGTATGTGAATTAGTTTACAAAGTTGTGCTTTGCATTTCTGTTTCGATGGAAAGATGTTTCTGTGCCGTACATTGCGAAATAACACTTTTCAGTTTTCCTGTATTCCTTATTGAGCGAGCGACACACACGTGATTCCGTTAAAAAGTAGTGCTTTGCTTTTCTGTTCTTTCGTTGGAAACTTGTTCCTGTGCTGTACAGTGCGATATATCACTTTTTAGTTTTCCGGTATTCCTAATTGAGCGAGTGACTCACATGTGATTTAGTTTACAAAGTATTGCTTTGCGTTTATGTTCTTCTGTTGGAAACTTGTTTCTGTGCTATACATTGTGATATATCACTTTACAGTTTTCCTGTTATAATAATTGAACGGGAGACACGTATGTGAATTAGTTTACAATTTTGCTTTGCATTTTTGTTCTTTCGATGGAAACTTGTTTCTGTGCCGTACACTGTGAGATAACACTTTTCAGGTTTCCTGTATTCCTAATTGAGCGAGCGACACACATGTGATTCCGTTTAAAAGTAGTGCTTTCGTTTTCTTTTTTTTCGTTCGAAACTTGTTCTTGTGTTGTACAGTGCGATATATCACATTTCAGTTTTCCTGTATTCCTAATTGAGCAAGTGACACCCATGTGATTTAGTTTACAAAGTATTGCTTTTCGTTTATGTTCTTTCTTTGGAAACTTCTTCCTGTTAGGAACACCATAGGGTTACGGTTAGGGTTAGGCTTAGGGTTATGGTTAGGGTTAGGGTTAGGGTAGGGTTAGGGTTAGGGTTAGGGTTAGGTTTAGGGTAATGTTAGGGTTAGGGTTAGGGTTATATCACTTTTAAGTTTTCCTGTTATAATAATTGAATAGGCAACACGTATGTGAATTAGTTTACAAAGTTGTGCTTTGCCTTTCTGTTCTTTCGATGGAAACTTGTTTCTATGCCGTACAGTGCGAAATAACACTTTTCAGTTTTCCTGTATTCCTAATTGAGCGAGCGACACACACGAGATTCCGTTTAAAAGTAGTGCTTTGCTTTTCTGTTCTTTCGTTGGATACTTGTTCCTGTGCTGTACATTACGATATATCACTTTTCAGTTTTCCTGTATTCCTAATTGAGCGTGCGACACACATGTGATTTAGTTCACAAAGTAGTGCTTTGCGTTTCTGTTCTTCTGTTGGAAACTTGTTTCTGCGCTGTACAGTGTGATATATCACTTTACATTTTTGCTGTTATAATAAATGAACGGGCGACACGTATGTGAATTAGTTTACAAAGTTATGCTTTGCTTTTCTGTTCTTTCGATGGAAACTTGTTTCTGTGCCGTACAGTGTGAGATAACACTTTTCAGTTTTCCTGTATTCCTAATTGAGTGAGCGACACACATGTGATTCCGTTTAAAAGTAGTGCTTTGGTTTTCTTTAATTTCGTTGGAAACTTGTTCCTGTGCTGTACAGTGCGATATATCACTTTTAAGTTTTCCTGAATTCCTAATTGAGCGAGTGACACACATGTGATTTAGTTTACAAAGTATTGCTTTGCGTTTATGTTCTTTCTTTGGAAACTTCTTCCTGTGAGGAACACGATAGGGTTAGGGTTAGGGTTAGGGTTAGGGTTACGGTAGGGTTAGAGTTAGGGTTATTGTTAGGGTTAATGTTAGGGTTAGGGTTAGGGTTAGGGTTAGGGTAGGGTTAGGGTAGTGTTAGGGTTAGGGTTAGAGTTAGGGTTAGGTTTAGGGCTAGGGTTAGGGTTAGGGTTATATCACTTTTCAGTTTTCCTGTATTCCTAATTGAGCCAGCGACACACACGTGATTCCGTTTAAAAGTATTGCTTTGCGTTTATGTTCTTTCTTTGGAAACTTCTTCCTGTTAGGAACATGATAGGGTTAGGGTTAGGGTTAGGGTTTGGGTTAGGGTTAGTGTTAGGGTTAGGGTAGGGTTAGGGTTAGGGATAGGGTTAGCGTTAGGGTTACTGTTAGGGTTAGAGATAGGGTTAGGGTAGGGGGTTAGGGTTATATCACTTTTCAGTTTTCCTGTTATAATAATTGAACAGGCGACACATATGTGAATTAGTTTACAAAGTTGTGCTTTGCATTTCTGTTCTTTCGATGGAAACTTGTTTCTGTGCCGTACACTGTGAGATAACACTTTTCAGTTTTCCTGTATTCCTAATTGAGCGAGCGACACACATGTGATTCCGTTTAAATGTAGTGCTTTGCTTTTCTTTTCTTTCGTTGGAAACTTCTTCCTGTGCTGTACAGTGCGATATATCACTTGTAAGTTTTCCTGTATTCCTAATTGAGCGAGTGACACACATGTGATTTAGTTTACAAAGTATTGCTTTGCGTTTATGTTCTTTCTTTGGAAACTTCTTCCTGTTAGGAACACGATAGGGTTAGGGTTAGGGTTAGGGTTACGGTTAGGGTTAGGGTTAGGGTTAGGGTTACGGTTAGGGTTAGGGTTAGGGTTAGGGTAATGTTAGGGTTAGGGTTAGGGTAGGGGGTTAGGGTTATATTACTTTTCAGTTTTCCTGTTATAATAATTGAACAGGCGACACGTATGTGAATTAGTTTACAAAGATGTGCTTTGCATTTCTGTTCTTTCGATGGAAACTTGTTTCTGTGCCATACAGTGTGATATATCACTTTTCAGTTTTTCTGTATTCCTAATTGAGCGAGCGACACAACGTGCTTCCGTTTAAAAGTAGTGCTTTGCTTTTCTGTTCTTTCGTTGGAAACTTGTTCCTGTGCTTTACAGTGCGATATATCACTTTCTAGTTTTCCGGTATTCCTAATTGAGCGAGTGACACACATGTGATTTAGTTTACAAAGTATTGCTTTGCCTTTATGTTCTTTCTTTGGAAACTTCTTCCTGTTAGGAACATGACAGGGTTAGGGTTAGGGTTAGGGTTAGGTTTAGGGTATGGTTAGGGTTAGGGTTAGGGTTAATATTAGGGTTAGGGTATGGTTAGGGTTAGGGTTAGGGTTAGGGTTAGGGTTAGGGTTATATCACTTTTCAGTTTTCCTGTTATAATAATTGAACAGGCGATACGTATGTGAATTAGTTTACAAAGTTGTGCTTTGCATTTCTGTTCTTTCGATGGAAACTTGTTTCTGTGCCGTATACTGTGAGATAACACTTTTCAGTTTTCCTGTATTCCTAATTGAGCGAGTGACACACATGTGATTTAGTTTACAAAGTATTGCTTTGCGTTTATGTTCTTTCTTTGGAAACTTCTTCCTGTTAGGAACACCATAGGGTTAGGGTTACGGTTAGGGTTAGGGTTAGGGTTAGGGTTAGGGTATGGTTAGGGTTAGGGTTAGGGTTATGGTTAGGGTTAGGGTAATGTTAGGGTTAGGGTTAGGGTAGGGGGTTAGGGTTATATCACTTTTCAGTTTTCCTGTTATAATAATTGAACAGGCGACACGTATGTGAATTAGTTTACGAAGTTGTGCTTTGCATTTCTGTTCTTTCGATGGAAACTTGTTTCTGTGCCGTACAGTGCGATATATCACTTTTCAGTTTTTCTGTATTCCTAATTGAGCGTGTGACACACATGTGATTTAGTTCACAAAGTTGTGCTTTGCATTTCTGTTCTTTCGATGGAAACTTGTTTCTGTGCCGTACAGTGTGAGATAACACTTTTCAGTTTTCCTGTATTCCTAATTGAGCGAGCGACACACATGTGATTCCGTTTAAAAGTAGTGCTTTGTTTTTCTTTTCTTTCGTTGGAAACTTGTTCTTGTGCTGTACAGTGAGATATATCACTTTTCAGTTTTCCTGTATTCCTAATTGAGCGAGTGAGACACATGTGATTTAGTTTACAAAGTATTGCTTTGCGTTTATGTTCTTTCTTTGGAAAATTCTTCCTGTTAGGAACACGATAGGGTTAGGGTTAGGGTTAGGGTTAGGTTTAGGATTAGGGTTAGGGTTAGGGTTAGGGTATGGTTAGGGTTAGGGTTAGGGTTAGGCTAATGTTAGGGTTAGGGTTAGGGTTAGGGTAGGGGGTTAGGGTTATATCACTTTTCAGTTTTCCTGTTATAATAATTGAACAGGCGACACGTATGTGAATTAGTTTACAAAGTTGTGCTTTGCATTTCTGTTTCGATGGAAAGATGTTTCTGTGCCATACATTGCGAAATAACACTTTTCAGTTTTCCTGTATTCCTAATTGAGCGAGCGACACACACGTGATTCCGTTTAAAGGGAGTGCTTTGCTTTTCTGTTCTTTCGTTGGAAACTTGTTCCTGTGCTGTACAGTGCGATATATCACTTTTCAGTTTTCCTGTATTCCTAATTGAGCGAGTGACACACATGTGATTTAGTTCACAAACTAGTACTTTGCGTTTCTGTTCTTCTGTTGGAAACTTGTTTCTGCGCTGTACAGTGTGATATATCACTTTACAGTTTTCCTGTTATAATACTTGAACGGGCGACACGTATGTGAATTAGTTTACAAAGTTGTGCTTTGCATTTCTGTTCTTTCGATGGAAACTTGTTTCTGTGCCGTACAGTGCGATATATCACTTTTCAGTTTTCCGGTATTCCTAATTGAGCGTGTGACACACATGTGATTTAGTTTACAAAGTATTGCTTTGCGTTTATGTTCTTTCTTTGGAAACTTCTTCCTGTTAGGAACATGGTAGGGTTAGGGTTAGGGTTAGGGTTAGGGTTAGGGTTAGGGTTAGGGTAGGGTTAGGGTTAGGGTTAGGGTTAGGGTTAATGTTAGGGTTAGGGTTAGGGTTAGGGTATGGTTAGGGTTAGGGTTAGGGTAATGTTAGGGTTAGGGTTAGGGTAGGGGGTTAGGGTTATATCACTTTTCAGTTTTCCTGTTATAATAATTGAACAGGCGACACGTATGTGAATTAGTTTACAAAGTTGTGCTTTGCATTTCTGTTTCGATGGAAAGATGTTTCTGTGCCATACATTGCGAAATAACACTTTTCAGTTTTCCTGTATTCCTAATTGAGCGAGCGACACACACGTGATTCCGTTTAAAGTTAGTGCTTTGCTTTTCTGTTCTTTTGTTGGAAACTTGTTCCTGTGCTGTACAGTGCGATATATCACTTTTCAGTTTTCCTGTATTCCTAATTGAGCGAGTGACACACATGTGATTTAGTTCACAAACTAGTACTTTGCGTTCCTGTTCTTCTGTTGGAAACTTGTTTCTGCGCTATACATTGTGATATATCACTTTACAATTTTCCTGTTATAATACTTGAACGGGCGACACGTATGTGAATTAGTTTACAAAGTTGTGCTTTGCATTTCTGTTCTTTCGATGGAAACTTGTTTCTGTGCCGTACAGTGCGATATATCACTTTTCAGTTTTCCGGTATTCCTAATTGAGCGTGTGACACACATGTGATTTAGTTTACAAAGTATTGCTTTGCGTTTATGTTCTTTCTTTGGAAACTTCTTCCTGTTAGGAACATGGTAGGGTTAGGGTTAGGGTTAGGGTTAGGGTTAGGGTTAGGGTTAGGGTAGGGTTAGGGTTAGGGTTAGGGTTAGGGTTAGGGTAAATGTTAGGGTTAGGGTTAGGGTTAGGGTTAGAGTGAGGGTTAGGGTATGGTTAGGGTTAGGGTTAGGGTAATGTTAGGGTTAGGGTTAGGGTAGGGGGTTAGGGTTATATCACTTTTCAGTTTTCCTGTTATAATAATTGGACAGGCGACACGTATGTGAATTAGTCTACAAAGTTGTGCTTTGCATTTCTGTTCTTTCGATGGAAGCTTGTTTCTGTGCCGTACAGTGCGATATATCACTTTTCAGTTTTCCTGTATTCCTAATTGAACGAGCGACACACACGTGATTCCGTTTAAAAGTAGTGCTTTGCGTTTCAGTTCTTCTGTTGGAAACTTGTTTCTGCGCTGTACAGTGTGATATATCACTTTACATTTTTGCTGTTATAATAAATGAACGGGCGACACGTATGTAAATTAGTTTACAAAGTTGTGCTTTGCATTTCTGTTCTTTCGATAGAAACTTGTTCCTGTGCTGTACAGTGCGATATGTCACTTTTTAGTTTTCCGGCATTCCTAATTGAGCGAGTGACACACATGTGATTTAGTTTACAAAGTATTGCTTTGCCTTTATGTTCTTTCTTTGGAAACTTCTTCCTGTTAGGAACATGACAGGGTTAGGGTTAGGGTTAGGGTTAGGTTTAGGGTAGGGTTAGGGTTAGGGTTAGGGTTAGGGTTAGGGTTAATGTTAGGGTTAGGGTTAGGGTTAGGGTTAGGGTTAGGGTTAGGGTATGGTTAGGGTTAGGGTTAGGGTTAGGGTTAGGGTTATATCACTTTTCAGTTTTCCTGTTATAATAATTGAACAGGCGATACGTATGTGAATTAGTTTACAAAGTTGTGCTTTGCATTTCTGTTCTTTCGATGGAAACTTGTTTCTGTGCCGTATACTGTGAGATAACACTTTTCAGTTTTCCTGTATTCCTAATTGAGCGAGTGACACACATGTGATTTAGTTTACAAAGTATTGCTTTGCGTTTATGTTCTTTCTTTGGAAACTTCTTCCTGTTAGGAACACGATAGGGTTAGGGTTACGGTTAGGGTTAGGGTTAGGGTTAGGGTTAGGGTTAGGGTTAGGGTATGGTTAGGGTTAGGGTTAGGGTTAGGGTTAGGGTAATGTTAGGGTTAGGGTTAGGGTAGGGGGTTAGGGTTATATCACTTTTCAGTTTTCCTGTTATAATAATTGAACAGGCGACACGTATGTGAATTAGTCTACAAAGTTGTGCTTTGCATTTCTGTTCTTTCGATGGAAGCTTGTTTCTGTGCCGTACAGTGCGATATATCACTTTTCAGTTTTCCTGTATTCCTAATTGAGCGAGCGACACACACGTGATTCCGTTTAAAAGTAGTGCTTTGCTTTTCTGTTCTTTCGTTGGAAACTTGTTTCTGTGCTGTACAGTGTGATATATCACTTTTAAGTTTTCCTGTATTCCTAATTGAGCGAGTGACACCCATGTGATTTAGTTTACAAAGTATTGCTTTTCGTTTATGTTCTTTCTTTGGAAACTTCTTCCTGTTAGGAACACCATAGGGTTAGGGTTAGGGTTAGGGTTAGGGTTAGGGGTAGGGTTAGGGTTAGTGTTAGGGTTAGGGTTAGGGTTAGGGTTAGGGTAGGGTTAGGGTTTGGGTTAGGTTTAGGGTAATGTTAGGGTTCGGGTTAGGGTTATATCACTTTTAAGTTTTCCTGTTATAATAATTGAACAGGAGACACGTATGTGAATTAGTTTACAAAGTTGTGCTTTGCCTTTCTGTTCTTTCGATGGAAACTTGTTTCTATGCCGTACAGTGCGAAATAACACTTTTCAGTTTTCCTGTATTCCTAATTGAGCGAGCGACACACACGAGATTCCATTTAAAAGTAGTGCTTTGCTTTTCTGTTCTTTCGTTGGAAACTTGTTCCTGTGCTGTACAGTACGATATATCACTTTTCAGGTTTCCTGTATTCCTAATTGAGCGTGTGACACACATGTGATTTAGTTCACAAAGTAGTGCTTTGCGTTTCAGTTCTTCTGTTGGAAACTTGTTTCTGCGCTGTACAGTGTGATATATCACTTTACATTTTTGCTGTTATAATAAATGAACGGGCGACACGTATGTGAATTAGTTTACAAAGTTGTGCTTTGCATTTCTGTTCTTTCGATAGAAACTTGTTCCTGTGATGTACAGTGCGATATGTCACTTTTTAGTTTTCCGGTATTCCTAATTGAGCGAGTGACACACATGTGATTTAGTTTACAAAGTATTGCTTTTCGTTTATGTTCTTTCTTTGGAAACTTCTTCCTGTTAGGAACACCATAAGGTTACGGTTAGGGTTAGGGTTTGGGTTAGGGTTAGGGTTAGGGTTAGGGTTAGGGTAGGGTTAGGGTTAGGGTTAGGGTTAGGGTTAGGGTAATGTTAGGGTTAGGGTTAGGGTAGGGGTTTGGGTTATATCACTTTTCAGTTTTCCTGTTATAATAATTGAACAGGCGACACGTATGTGCATTAGTTTACAAAGTTGTGCTTTGCATTTCTGTTCTTTCGATGGAAACTTGTTTCTGTGCCGTACACTGTGAGATAACATTTTCAGTTTTCCTGTATTCCTAATTGAGCGAGTGACACACATGTGATTTAGTTTACAAAGTATTGCTTTGCGTTTATGTTCTTTCTTTGGAAACTTCTTCCAGTTAGGAACACGATAGGGTTAGGGTTAGGGTTAGGGTTAGGGTTAGGGTTAGGGTTAGGGTATGGTTAGGGTTAGGGTTAGGGTTAGGGTTAGGGTAATGTTAGGGTTAGTGTTATGGTAGGGGGTTAGGGTTATATCACTTTTCAGTTTTCCTGTTATAATAATTGAACAGGTGACACGTATGTGAATTAGTTTACAAAGTTGTGCTTTGCATTTCTGTTCTTTCGATGGAAACTTGTTTCTGTGCCGTACAGTGCGATATATCACTTTTCAGTTTTTCTGTATTCCTAATTGAGCGAGCGACACACACGTGATTCCGTTTAAAAGTAGTGCTTTGCTTTTCTGTTCTTTCGTTGGAAACTTGTTTCTGTGCTGTACAGTGCGATATATCACTTTTTAGTTTTCCGGTATTCCTAATTGAGCGAGTAACACACATGTGATTTAGTTTACAAAGTATTGCTTTGCGTTTATGTTCTTTCTTTGGAAACTTCTTCCTGTAGGAACACGATAGGGTTAGGGTTAGGGTTAGGGTTAGGGTTAGGGTTAGGGTTAGGGTATGGTTAGGGTTAGGGTTAGGGTCAGGGTGAGGGTTAGGGTTAGGGTTAGGGTTAGGGTATGGTTAGGGTTAGGGTTAGGGTTAGGGTTAGGGTTAGGGTTAGGGTAATGTTAGGGTTAGGGTTATGGTAGGGGGTTAGGGTTATATCACTTTTCAGTTTTCCTGTTATAATAATTGAACAGGCGACACGTATGTGAATTAGTTTACAAAGTTGTGCTTTGTATTTCTGTTCTTTCGATGGAAACTTGTTTCTGTGCCGTACAGTGCGATATATCACTTTTCAGTTTTCCTGTATTCCTAATTGAGCAAGCGACACACACGTGATTCCGTTTAAAAGTAGTGCTTTGCTTTTCTGTTCTTTCTTTGGAAACTTCTTCCTTTTAGGAACACGATAGGGTTAGGGTTAGGGTTAGGGTTAGGGTTAGGGTTACGGTTAGGGTTAGGGTATGGTTAGGGTTAGGGTTAGGGTTAGGGTTAATGTTAGGGTTAGGGTTAGGGTTAGGGTTAGGGTTAGGGTTAGGGTATGGTTAGGGTTAGTGTTAGGGTTAGGGTTAGGGTAATGTTAGGGTTAGGGATATGGTAGGGGGTTAGGGTTATATCACTTTTCAGTTTTCCTGTTATAATAATTGAACAGGCGATACGTATGTGAATTAGTTTACAAAGTTGTGCTTTGCATTTCTGTTCTTTCGATGGAAACTTGTTTCTGTGCCGTACAGTGCGATATATCACTTTTCAGTTTTTCTGTATTCCTAATTGAGCGAACGACACACACGTGATTCCATTTAAAAGTAGTGCTTTGCTTTTCTGTTCTTTCGTTGGAAACTTGTTTCTGTGCTGTACAGTGCGATATATCACTTTTTAGTTTTCCGGTATTCCTAATTGAGCGAGTAACACACATGTGATTTACTTTACAAAGTATTGCTTTGCGTTTATGTTCTTTCTTTGGAAACTTCTTCCTGTTAGGAACATGATAGGGTTGGGTTTAGGGTTAGGGTTAGGGTTAGGGTTAGGGTTAGGGTTAGGGTAGGGTTAGGGTTAGGGTTAGGGTTAGGGTTAGGGTTAATGTTAGGGTTAGGGTCATGGTGAGGGTTAGGGTTAGGGTTAGGGTTAGGGTATGGTTAGGGTTAGGGTTAGGGTTAGGGTTAGGGTTAGGGTTAGGGTTAGGGTAATGTTAGGGTTAGGGTTATGGTAGGGGGTTAGGGTTATATCACTTTTCAGTTTTCCTGTTATAATAATTGAACAGGCGACACGTATGTGAATTAGTTTACAAAGTTGTGCTTTGTATTTCTGTTCCTTCGATGGAAACTTGTTTCTGTGCCGTACAGTACGATATATCACTTTTCAGGTTTCCTGTATTCCTAATTGAGCGTGTGACACACATGTGATTTAGTTCACAAAGTAGTGCTTTGCGTTTCAGTTCTTCTGTTGGAAACTTGTTTCTGCGCTGTACAGTGTGATATATCACTTTACATTTTTGCTGTTATAATAAATGAACGGGCGACACGTATGTGAATTAGTTTACAAAGTTGTGCTTTGCATTTCTGTTCTTTCGATAGAAACTTGTTCCTGTGATGTACAGTGCGATATGTCACTTTTTAGTTTTCCGGTATTCCTAATTGAGCGAGTGACACACATGTGATTTAGTTTACAAAGTATTGCTTTTCGTTTATGTTCTTTCTTTGGAAACTTCTTCCTGTTAGGAACACCATAAGGTTACGGTTAGGGTTAGGGTTTGGGTTAGGGTTAGGGTTAGGGTTAGGGTTAGGGTAGGGTTAGGGTTAGGGTTAGGGTTAGGGTTAGGGTAATGTTAGGGTTAGTGTTATGGTAGGGGGTTAGGGTTATATCACTTTTCAGTTTTCCTGTTATAATAATTGAACAGGTGACACGTATGTGAATTAGTTTACAAAGTTGTGCTTTGCATTTCTGTTCTTTCGATGGAAACTTGTTTCTGTGCCGTACACTGTGAGATAACATTTTCAGTTTTCCTGTATTCCTAATTGAGCGAGTGACACACATGTGATTTAGTTTACAAAGTATTGCTTTGCGTTTATGTTCTTTCTTTGGAAACTTCTTCCAGTTAGGAACACGATAGGGTTAGGGTTAGGGTTAGGGTTAGGGTTAGGGTTAGGGTTAGGGTTAGGGTTAGGGTATGGTTAGGGTTAGGGTTAGGGTTAGGGTTAGGGTAATGTTAGGGTTAGTGTTATGGTAGGGGGTTAGGGTTATATCACTTTTCAGTTTTCCTGTTATAATAATTGAACAGGTGACACGTATGTGAATTAGTTTACAAAGTTGTGCTTTGCATTTCTGTTCTTTCGATGGAAACTTGTTTCTGTGCCGTACAGTGCGATATATCACTTTTCAGTTTTTCTGTATTCCTAATTGAGCGAGCGACACACACGTGATTCCGTTTAAAAGTAGTGCTTTGCTTTTCTGTTCTTTCGTTGGAAACTTGTTTCTGTGCTGTACAGTGCGATATATCACTTTTTAGTTTTCCGGTATTCCTAATTGAGCGAGTAACACACATGTGATTTAGTTTACAAAGTATTGCTTTGCGTTTATGTTCTTTCTTTGGAAACTTCTTCCTGTAGGAACACGATAGGGTTAGGGTTAGGGTTAGGGTTAGGGTTAGGGTTAGGGTTAGGGTATGGTTAGGGTTAGGGTTAGGGTCAGGGTGAGGGTTAGGGTTAGGGTTAGGGTTAGGGTATGGTTAGGGTTAGGGTTAGGGTTAGGGTTAGGGTTAGGGTTAGGGTAATGTTAGGGTTAGGGTTATGGTAGGGGGTTAGGGTTATATCACTTTTCAGTTTTCCTGTTATAATAATTGAACAGGCGACACGTATGTGAATTAGTTTACAAAGTTGTGCTTTGTATTTCTGTTCTTTCGATGGAAACTTGTTTCTGTGCCGTACAGTGCGATATATCACTTTTCAGTTTTCCTGTATTCCTAATTGAGCAAGCGACACACACGTGATTCCGTTTAAAAGTAGTGCTTTGCTTTTCTGTTCTTTCTTTGGAAACTTCTTCCTTTTAGGAACACGATAGGGTTAGGGTTAGGGTTAGGGTTAGGGTTAGGGTTACGGTTAGGGTTAGGGTATGGTTAGGGTTAGGGTTAGGGTTAGGGTTAATGTTAGGGTTAGGGTTAGGGTTAGGGTTAGGGTTAGGGTTAGGGTTAGGGTATGGTTAGGGTTAGTGTTAGGGTTAGGGTTAGGGTAATGTTAGGGTTAGGGATATGGTAGGGGGTTAGGGTTATATCACTTTTCAGTTTTCCTGTTATAATAATTGAACAGGCGATACGTATGTGAATTAGTTTACAAAGTTGTGCTTTGCATTTCTGTTCTTTCGATGGAAACTTGTTTCTGTGCCGTACAGTGCGATATATCACTTTTCAGTTTTTCTGTATTCCTAATTGAGCGAACGACACACACGTGATTCCATTTAAAAGTAGTGCTTTGCTTTTCTGTTCTTTCGTTGGAAACTTGTTTCTGTGCTGTACAGTGCGATATATCACTTTTTAGTTTTCCGGTATTCCTAATTGAGCGAGTAACACACATGTGATTTACTTTACAAAGTATTGCTTTGCGTTTATGTTCTTTCTTTGGAAACTTCTTCCTGTTAGGAACATGATAGGGTTGGGTTTAGGGTTAGGGTTAGGGTTAGGGTTAGGGTTAGGGTTAGGGTAGGGTTAGGGTTAGGGTTAGGGTTAGGGTTAGGGTTAATGTTAGGGTTAGGGTCATGGTGAGGGTTAGGGTTAGGGTTAGGGTTAGGGTATGGTTAGGGTTAGGGTTAGGGTTAGGGTTAGGGTTAGGGTTAGGGTAATGTTAGGGTTAGGGTTATGGTAGGGGGTAGGGTTATATCACTTTTCAGTTTTCCTGTTATAATAATTGAACAGGCGACACGTATGTGAATTAGTTTACAAAGTTGTGCTTTGTATTTCTGTTCCTTCGATGGAAACTTGTTTCTGTGCCGTACAGTGCGATATATCACTTTTCAGTTTTCCTGTATTCCTAATTGAGCAAGCCACACAAACGTGATTCCGTTTAAGAGTAGTGCTTTGCTTTTCTGTTCTTTCGTTGGAAACTTGTTCCTGTGCTGTACAGTACGATATATCACTTTTCAGTTTTCCTGTATTCCTAATTGAGCGTGTGACACACATGTGATTTAGTTCACAAAGTAGTGCTTTGCGTTTCTGTTCTTCTGTTGGAAACTTGTTTCTGCGCTGTACAGTGTGATATATCACTTTACATTTTTGCTGTTATAATAAATGAACGGGCGACACGTATGTGAATTAGTTTACAAAGTTATGCTTTGCATTTCTGTTCTTTCGATGGAAACTTGTTTCTGTGCCATACAGTGTGAGATAACACTTTTCAGTTTTCCTGTATTCCTAATTGAGCGAGTGAGACACATGTGATTTAGTTTACAAAGTATTGCTTAGCGTTTATGTTCTTTCTTTGGAAACTTCTTCCTGTTAGGAACACGATAGGGTTAGGGTTAGGGTTAGGGTTAGGGTTACGGTTAGGGTTAGGGTATGGTTAGGGTTAGGGTTAGGGTTAGGGTTAGGGTAATGTTAGGGTTAGGGTTAGGGTTAGGGTTAGGGTTAGGGTTAGGGTATGGTTAGGGTTAGGGTTAGGGTTAAGGTTAGGGTAATGTTAGGGTTAGGGATATGGTAGGGGGTTAGGGTTATATCACTTTTCAGTTTTCCTGTTATAATAATTGAACAGGCGATACGTATGTGAATTAGTTTACAAAGTTGTGCTTTGCATTTCTGTTCTTTCGATGGAAACTTGTTTCTGTGCCGTACACTGTGAGATAACACTTTTCAGTTTTCCTGTATTCCTAATTGAGCGAGTGACACACATGTGATTTAGTTTACAAAGTATTGCTTTGCGTTTATGTTCTTTCTTTGGAAACTTCTTCCTGTTAGGAACACGATAGGGTTAGGGTTAGGGTTAGGGTTAGGGTTAGGGTATGGTTAGGGTTAGGGTTAGGGTTAGGGTTAGGGTTAGGGTAATGTTAGGGTTAGGGTTAGGGTTAGGGTAGGGGGTTAGGGTTATATCACTTTTCAGTTTTCCTGTTATAATAATTGAACAGGCTACACGTATGTCAATTAGTTTACAAAGTTGTGCTTTGCATTTCTGTTCTTTCGATGGAAACTTGTTTCTGTGCCATACAGTGGGAAATAACACTTTTCAGTTTTCCTGTATTCCTAATTGAGCGAGCGACACACACGTGATTCCGTTTAAAATTAGTGCTTTGCTTTTCTGTTCTTTCGTTGGAAACTTGTTCCTGTGCTGTACAGTGCGATATATCACTTTTCAGTTTTCCTGTATTCCTAATTGAGCGAGTGACACACATGTGATTTAGTTCACAAAGTAGTGCTTTGCGTTCCTGTTCTTCTGTTGGAAACTTGTTTCTGCGCTATACATTGTGATATATCACTTTACAGTTTTCCTGTTATAATAATTGTACGGGCGACACGTATGTGAATTAGTTTACAAAGTTGTGCTTTGCATTTCTGTTCTTTCGATGGAAACTTGTTTCTGTGCCGTACAGTGCGATATATCACTTTTCAGTTTTCCTGTATTCCTAATTGAGCGAGTGACACACATGTGATTTAGTTTACAAAGTATTGCTTTGCGTTTATGTTCTTTCTTTGGAAACTTCTTTCTGTTAGGAACACGATAGGGTTAGGGTTGGGGTTAGGGTAAGGTTAGGGTTATATCACTTTTCAGTTTTCCTGTATTCCTAATTGAGCGAGCGACACACACGAGATTCCGTTTAAAAGTAGTGCTTTGCTTTTCTGTTCTTTCGTTGGAAACTTGTTCCTGTGCTGTACAGTGCGATATATCACTTTTCAGTTTTCCTGTATTCCTAATTGAGCGAGTGACACACATGTGATTTAGTTTACAAAGTATTGCTTTGCGTTTATGTTCTTTCTTTGGAAACTTCTTCCTGTTAGGAACACGATAGGGTTAGGGTTAGGGTTAGGGTTAGGGTTAGGGTATGGTTAGGGTTAGGGTTAGCGTTAGGGTAGGGTTAGGGTTAGGGTAATGTTAGGGTTAGGGTTAGGGTTATGGTAGGGGGTTAGGGTTATATCACATTTCAGTTTTCCTGTTATAATAATTGAACAGGCTACACGTATGTGAATTAGTTTACAAAGTTGTGCTTTGCATTTCTCTTCTTTCGATGGAAACTTGTTTCTGTGCCATACAGTGGGAAATAACACTTTTCAGTTTTCCTGTATTCCTAATTGAGCGAGCGACACACACGTGATTCCGTTTAAAAGTAGTGCTTTGCTTTTCTGTCCTTTCGTTGGAAACTTGTTCCTGTGCTGGACAGTGCGATATATCACTTTTCAGTTTTCCTGTATTCCTAATTGAGCGAGTGACACACATGTGATTTAGTTCACAAAGTAGTGCTTTGCGTTCCTGTTTTTCTGTTGGAAAATTGTTTCTGTGCTGTACATTGTGATATAACACTTTACAGTTTTCCTGTTATAATAATTGAACGGGCGACACGTATGTGAATTAGTTTACAAAGTTGTGCTTTGCATTTCTGTTCTTTCGATGGAAAGATGTTTCTGTGCCGTACATTGCGAAATAACACTTTTCAGTTTTCCTGTATTCCTAATTGAGCGAGCGACACACACGTGATTCCGTTTAAAATTAGTGCTTTGCTTTTCTGTTCTTTCGTTGGAAACTTGTTCCTGTGCTGTACAGTGCGATATATCACTTTTCAGTTTTCCTGTATTCCTAATTGAGCGAGTGACACACATGTGATTTAGTTCACAAAGTAGTGCTTTGCGTTCCTGTTCTTCTGTTGGAAACTGGTTTCTGCGCTATACATTGTGATATATCACTTTACAGTTTTCCTGTTATAATAATTGTACGGGCGACACGTATGTGAATTAGTTTACAAAGTTGTGCTTTGCATTTCTCTTCTTTCGATGGAAACTTGTGTCTGTGCCGTACAGTGCGATATATCACTTTTCAGTTTTCCTGTATTCCTAATTGAGCGAGTGACACACATGTGATTTAGTTTACAAAGTATTGCTTTGCGTTTATGTTCTTTCTTTGGAAACTTCTTTCTGTTAGGAACACGATAGGGTTAGGGTTAGGGTTAGGGTAGGGTTAGGGTTATATCACTTTTCAGTTTTCCTGTATTCCTAATTGAGCGAGCGACACACACGAGATTCCGTTTAAAAGTAGTGCTTTGCTTTTCTGTTCTTTCGTTGGAAACTTGTTCCTGTGCTGTACAGTGCGATATATCACTTTTCAGTTTTCCTGTATTCCTAATTGAGCGAGTGACACACATGTGATTTAGTTTACAAAGTATTGCTTTGCGTTTATGTTCTTTCTTTGGAAACTTCTTCCTGTTAGGAACACGATAGGGTTAGGGTTAGGGTTAGGGTTAGGGTTAGGGTATGGTTAGGGTTAGGGTTAGGGTTAGGGTAGGGTTAGGGTTAGGGTAATGTTAGGGTTAGGGTTAGGGTTATGGTAGGGGGTTAGGGTTATATCACATTTCAGTTTTCCTGTTATAATAATTGAACAGGCTACACGTATGTGAATTAGTTTACAAAGTTGTGCTTTGCATTTCTCTTCTTTCGATGGAAACTTGTTTCTGTGCCATACAGTGGGAAATAACACTTTTCAGTTTTCCTGTATTCCTAATTGAGCGAGCGACACACACGTGATTCCGTTTAAAAGTAGTGCTTTGCTTTTCTGTCCTTTCGTTGGAAACTTGTTCCTGTGCTGGACAGTGCGACATATCACTTTTCAGTTTTCCTGTATTCCTAATTGAGCGAGTGACACACATGTGATTTAGTTCACAAAGTAGTGCTTTGCGTTCCTGTTCTTCTGTTGGAAACTTGTTTCTGTGCTGTACATTGTGATATAACACTTTACAGTTTTCCTGTTATAATAATTGAACGGGCGACACGTATGTGAATTAGTTTACAAAGTTGTGCTTTGCATTTCTGTTCTTTCGATGGAAACTTATTTCTGTGCCATACAGTGCGATATATCACTTTTCAGTTTTCCTGTATTCCTAATTGAGCGAGTGACACACATGTGATTCATTTCACAAAGTAGTGCTTTGCGTTTCTGTTCTTCTGTTGGAAACTTGTTTCTGCGCTGTACATTGTGATATATCACTTTACAGTTTTCCTGTTATAATAATTGTACGAGCGACACGTATGTGAATTAGTTTACAAAGTTGTGCTTTGCATTTCTGTACTTTCGATGGAAACTTGTTTCTGTGCCGTACAGTGCGAAATAACACTTTTCAGTTTTCCTGTATTCCTAATTGAGCGAGTGACACACATGTGATTTAGTTTACAAAGTAGTGCTTTGCGTTTCTGTTCTTTCTTTGGAAACTTCTTCCTGTTAGGAACACCATAGGGTTAGGGTTAGGGTTAGGGTTAGGGTTAGAGTAGGGTTAGGGTTAGGGTTAGGGTTATATCACTTTTCAGTTTTCCTGTTATAATAATTGAACAGGCGACACGTATGTGAATTAGTTTACAAAGTTGTGCTTTGCCTTTCTGTTCTTTCGATGGAAACTTGTTTCTATGCCGTACAGTGCGAAATAACACTTTTCAGTTTTCCTGTATTCCTAATTGAGCGAGCGACACACACGAGATTCCGTTTAAAATAGTGCTTTTCTTTTCTTTTTTTTTCGTTGGAAACTTGTTCCTGTTAGGAACACGATATGGTTAGGGTTAGGGTTAGGGTTAGGGTTAGGGTTAGGGTTAGGGTTAGGGTATGGTTAGGGTTAGGGTTAGGGTTAGGGTTAGGGTTAGGGTAATGTTAGGGTTAGGGTTAGGGTTAGGGTAGGGGGTTAGGGTTATATCACTTTTCAGTTTTCCTGTTATAATAATTGAACAGGCGACACGTATGTGAATTAGTTTACAAAGTTGTGCTTTGCATTTCTGTTCTTTCGATGGAAACTTGTTTCTGTGCTGTACAGTGCGATATATCAGTTTTCAGTTTTCCTGTATTCCTAATTGAGCGAGTGACACACATGTGATTCATTTTACAAAGTATTGCTTTGCGTTTATGTTCTTTCTTTGGAAACTTCTTTCTGTTAGGAACACGATAGGGTTAGGGTTAGGGTTAGGGTAGGGTTAGGGTTATATCACTTTTCAGTTTTCCTGTATTCCTAATTGAGCGAGCGACACACACGAGATTCCGTTTAAAAGTAGTGCTTTGCTTTTCTGTTCTTTCGTTGGAAACTTGTTCCTGTGCTGTACAGTGCGATATATCACTTTTCAGTTTTCCTGTATTCCTAATTGAGCGAGTGACACACATGTGATTTAGTTTACAAAGTATTGCTTTGCGTTTATGTTCTTTCTTTGGAAACTTCTTCCTGTTAGGAACACGATAGGGTTAGGGTTAGGGTTAGGGTTAAGGTTAGGGTTAGGGTATGGTTAGGGTTAGGGTTAGGATTAGGGTTAGGGTTAGGGTAATGTTAGGGTTAGGGTTAGGGTTAGGGTAGGGGGTTAGGGTTATATCACTTTTCAGTTTTCCTGTTATAATAATTGAACAGGCTACACGTATGTCAATTAGTTTACAAAGTTGTGCTTTGCATTTCTGTTCTTTCGATGGAAACTTGTTTCTGTGCCATACAGTGGGAAATAACACTTTTCAGTTTTCCTGTATTCCTAATTGAGCGAGCGACACACACGTGATTCCGTTTAAAATTAGTGCTTTGCTTTTCTGTTCTTTCGTTGGAAACTTGTTCCTGTGCTGTACAGTGCGATATATCACTTTTCAGTTTTCCTGTATTCCTAATTGAGCGAGTGACACACATGTGATTCATTTCACAAAGTAGTGCTTTGCGTTCCTGTTCTTCTGTTGGAAACTTGTTTCTGCGCTATACATTGTGATATATCACTTTACAGTTTTCCTGTTATAATAATTGTACGGGCGACACGTATGTGAATTAGTTTACAAAGTTGTGCTTTGCATTTCTGTTCTTTCGATGGAAACTTGTTTCTGTGCCGTACAGTGCGATATATCACTTTTCAGTTTTCCTGTATTCCTAATTGAGCGAGTGACACACATGTGATTTAGTTTACAAAGTATTGCTTTGCGTTTATGTTCTTTCTTTGGAAACTTCTTTCTGTTAGGAACACGATAGGGTTAGGGTTGGGGTTAGGGTAAGGTTAGGGTTATATCACTTTTCAGTTTTCCTGTATTCCTAATTGAGCGAGCGACACACAAGAGATTCCGTTTAAAAGTAGTGCTTTGCTTTTCTGTTCTTTCGTTGGAAACTTGTTCCTGTGCTGTACAGTGCGATATATCACTTTTCAGTTTTCCTGTATTCCTAATTGAGCGAGTGACACACATGTGATTTAGTTTACAAAGTATTGCTTTGCGTTTATGTTCTTTCTTTGGAAACTTCTTCCTGTTAGGAACACGATAGGGTTAGGGTTAGGGTTAGGGTTAGGGTTAGGGTATGGTTAGGGTTAGGGTTAGCGTTAGGGTAGGGTTAGGGTTAGGGTAATGTTAGGGTTAGGGTTAGGGTTATGGTAGGGGGTTAGGGTTATATCACATTTCAGTTTTCCTGTTATAATAATTGAACAGGCTACACGTATGTGAATTAGTTTACAAAGTTGTGCTTTGCATTTCTCTTCTTTCGATGGAAACTTGTTTCTGTGCCATACAGTGGGAAATAACACTTTTCAGTTTTCCTGTATTCCTAATTGAGCGAGCGACACACACGTGATTCCGTTTAAAAGTAGTGCTTTGCTTTTCTGTCCTTTCGTTGGAAACTTGTTCCTGTGCTGGACAGTGCGATATATCACTTTTCAGTTTTCCTGTATTCCTAATTGAGCGAGTGACACACATGTGATTTAGTTCACAAAGTAGTGCTTTGCGTTCCTGTTTTTCTGTTGGAAAATTGTTTCTGTGCTGTACATTGTGATATAACACTTTACAGTTTTCCTGTTATAATAATTGAACGGGCGACACGTATGTGAATTAGTTTACAAAGTTGTGCTTTGCATTTCTGTTCTTTCGATGGAAAGATGTTTCTGTGCCGTACATTGCGAAATAACACTTTTCAGTTTTCCTGTATTCCTAATTGAGCGAGCGACACACACGTGATTCCGTTTAAAATTAGTGCTTTGCTTTTCTGTTCTTTCGTTGGAAACTTGTTCCTGTGCTGTACAGTGCGATATATCACTTTTCAGTTTTCCTGTATTCCTAATTGAGCGAGTGACACACATGTGATTTAGTTCACAAAGTAGTGCTTTGCGTTCCTGTTCTTCTGTTGGAAACTGGTTTCTGCGCTATACATTGTGATATATCACTTTACAGTTTTCCTGTTATAATAATTGTACGGGCGACACGTATGTGAATTAGTTTACAAAGTTGTGCTTTGCATTTCTGTTCTTTCGATGGAAACTTGTGTCTGTGCCGTACAGTGCGATATATCACTTTTCAGTTTTCCTGTATTCCTAATTGAGCGAGTGACACACATGTGATTTAGTTTACAAAGTATTGCTTTGCGTTTATGTTCTTTCTTTGGAAACTTCTTTCTGTTAGGAACACGATAGGGTTAGGGTTAGGGTTAGGGTAGGGTTAGGGTTATATCACTTTTCAGTTTTCCTGTATTCCTAATTGAGCGAGCGACACACACGAGATTCCGTTTAAAAGTAGTGCTTTGCTTTTCTGTTCTTTCGTTGGAAACTTGTTCCTGTGCTGTACAGTGCGATATATCACTTTTCAGTTTTCCTGTATTCCTAATTGAGCGAGTGACACACATGTGATTTAGTTTACAAAGTATTGCTTTGCGTTTATGTTCTTTCTTTGGAAACTTCTTCCTGTTAGGAACACGATAGGGTTAGGGTTAGGGTTAGGGTTAGGGTTAGGGTATGGTTAGGGTTAGGGTTAGGGTTAGGGTTAGGGTAGGGTTAGGGTTAGGGTAATGTTAGGGTTAGGGTTAGGGTTATGGTAGGGGGTTAGGGTTATATCACATTTCAGTTTTCCTGTTATAATAATTGAACAGGCTACACGTATGTGAATTAGTTTACAAAGTTGTGCTTTGCATTTCTCTTCTTTCGATGGAAACTTGTTTCTGTGCCATACAGTGGGAAATAACACTTTTCAGTTTTCCTGTATTCCTAATTGAGCGAGCGACACACACGTGATTCCGTTTAAAAGTAGTGCTTTGCTTTTCTGTCCTTTCGTTGGAAACTTGTTCCTGTGCTGGACAGTGCGACATATCACTTTTCAGTTTTCCTGTATTCCTAATTGAGCGAGTGACACACATGTGATTTAGTTCACAAAGTAGTGCTTTGCGTTCCTGTTCTTCTGTTGGAAACTTGTTTCTGTGCTGTACATTGTGATATAACACTTTACAGTTTTCCTGTTATAATAATTGAACGGGCGACACGTATGTGAATTAGTTTACAAAGTTGTGCTTTGCATTTCTGTTCTTTCGATGGAAACTTATTTCTGTGCCATACAGTGCGATATATCACTTTTCAGTTTTCCTGTATTCCTAATTGAGCGAGTGACACACATGTGATTCATTTCACAAAGTAGTGCTTTGCGTTTCTGTTCTTCTGTTGGAAACTTGTTTCTGCGCTGTACATTGTGATATATCACTTTACAGTTTTCCTGTTATAATAATTGTACGAGCGACACGTATGTGAATTAGTTTACAAAGTTGTGCTTTGCATTTCTGTACTTTCGATGGAAACTTGTTTCTGTGCCGTACAGTGCGAAATAACACTTTTCAGTTTTCCTGTATTCCTAATTGAGCGAGTGACACACATGTGATTTAGTTTACAAAGTAGTGCTTTGCGTTTCTGTTCTTTCTTTGGAAACTTCTTCCTGTTAGGAACACCATAGGGTTAGGGTTAGGGTTAGGGTTAGGGTTAGAGTAGGGTTAGGGTTAGGGTTAGGGTTATATCACTTTTCAGTTTTCCTGTTATAATAATTGAACAGGCGACACGTATGTGAATTAGTTTACAAAGTTGTGCTTTGCCTTTCTGTTCTTTCGATGGAAACTTGTTTCTATGCCGTACAGTGCGAAATAACACTTTTCAGTTTTCCTGTATTCCTAATTGAGCGAGCGACACACACGAGATTCCGTTTAAAATAGTGCTTTTCTTTTCTTTTCTTTCGTTGGAAACTTGTTCCTGTTAGGAACACGATATGGTTAGGGTTAGGGTTAGGGTTAGGGTTAGGGTTAGGGTTAGGGTTAGGGTATGGTTAGGGTTAGGGTTAGGGTTAGGGTTAGGGTTAGGGTAATGTTAGGGTTAGGGTTAGGGTTAGGGTTAGGGTTAGGGTTAGGGTATGGTTAGGGTTAGGGTTAGGATTAGGGTTAGGGTTAGGGTAATGTTAGGGTTAGGGTTAGGGTTAGGGTAGGGGGTTAGGGTTATATCACTTTTCAGTTTTCCTGTTATAATAATTGAACAGGCTACACGTATGTCAATTAGTTTACAAAGTTGTGCTTTGCATTTCTGTTCTTTCGATGGAAACTTGTTTCTGTGCCATACAGTGGGAAATAACACTTTTCAGTTTTCCTGTATTCCTAATTGAGCGAGCGACACACACGTGATTCCGTTTAAAAGTAGTGTTTTGCTTTTCTGTTCTTTCGTTGGAAACTTGTTCCTGTGCTGTACAGTGCGATATATCACTTTTCAGTTTTCCTGTATTCCTAATTGAGCGAGTGACACACATGTGATTTAGTTCACAAAGTAGTGCTTTGCGTTCCTGTTTTTCTGTTGGAAAATTGTTTCTGTGCTGTACATTGTGATATAACACTTTACAGTTTTCCTGTTATAATAATTGAACGGGCGACACGTATGTGAATTAGTTTACAAAGTTGTGCTTTGCATTTCTGTTCTTTCGATGGAAAGATGTTTCTGTGCCGTACATTGCGAAATAACACTTTTCAGTTTTCCTGTATTCCTAATTGAGCGAGCGACACACACGTGATTCCGTTTAAAATTAGTGCTTTGCTTTTCTGTTCTTTCGTTGGAAACTTGTTCCTGTGCTGTACAGTGCGATATATCACTTTTCAGTTTTCCTGTATTCCTAATTGAGCGAGTGACACACATGTGATTCATTTCACAAAGTAGTGCTTTGCGTTTCTGTTCTTCTGTTGGAAACTTGTTTCTGCGCTGTACATTGTGATATATCACTTTACAGTTTTCCTGTTATAATAATTGTACGAGCGACACGTATGTGAATTAGTTTACAAAGTTGTGCTTTGCATTTCTGTACTTTCGATGGAAACTTGTTTCTGTGCCGTACAGTGCGAAATAACACTTTTCAGTTTTCCTGTATTCCTAATTGAGCGAGTGACACACATGTGATTTAGTTTACAAAGTAGTGCTTTGCGTTTCTGTTCTTTCTTTGGAAACTTCTTCCTGTTAGGAACACCATAGGGTTAGGGTTAGGGTTAGGGTTAGGGTTAGGGTTAGGGTTAGGGTTAGAGTAGGGTTAGGGTTAGGGTTAGGGTTATATCACTTTTCAGTTTTCCTGTTATAATAATTGAACAGGCGACACGTATGTGAATTAGTTTACAAAGTTGTGCTTTGCCTTTCTGTTCTTTCGATGGAAACTTGTTTCTATGCCGTACAGTGCGAAATAACACTTTTCAGTTTTCCTGTATTCCTAATTGAGCGAGCGACACACACGAGATTCCGTTTAAAATAGTGCTTTTCCTTTCTTTTCTTTCGTTGGAAACTTGTTCCTGTTAGGAACACGATATGGTTAGGGTTAGGGTTAGGGTTAGGGTTAGGGTATGGTTAGGGTTAGGGTTAGGGTTAGGGTTAGGGTTAGGGTAATGTTAGGGTTAGGGTTAGGGTTAGGGTAGGGGATTAGGGTTATATCACATTTCAGTTTTCCTGTTATAATAATTGAACAGGCGACACGTATGTGAATTAGTTTACAAAGTTGTGCTTTGCATTTCTGTTCTTTCGATGGAAACTTGTTTCTGTGCTGTACAGTGCGATATATCACTTTTCAGTTTTCCTGTATTCCTAATTGAGCGAGTGACACACATGTGATTCATTTTACAAAGTATTGCTTTGCGTTTATGTTCTTTCTTTGGAAACTTCTTTCTGTTAGGAACACGATAGGGTTAGGGTTAGGGTTAGGGTAGGGTTAGGGTTATATCACTTTTCAGTTTTCCTGTATTCCTAATTGAGCGAGCGACACACACGAGATTCCGTTTAAAAGTAGTGCTTTGCTTTTCTGTTCTTTCGTTGGAAACTTGTTCCTGTGCTGTACAGTGCGATATATCACTTTTCAGTTTTCCTGTATTCCTAATTGAGCGAGTGACACACATGTGATTTAGTTTACAAAGTATTGCTTTGCGTTTCTGTTCTTTCTTTGGAAACTTCTTCCTGTTAGGAACACGATAGGGTTAGGGTTAGGGTTAGGGTTAGGGTTAGGGTTAGGGTTAGGGTATGGTTAGGGTTAGGGTTAGGATTAGGGTTAGGGTTAGGGTAATGTTAGGGTTAGGGTTAGGGTTAGGGTAGGGGGTTAGGGTTATATCACTTTTCAGTTTTCCTGTTATAATAATTGAACAGGCTACACGTATGTGAATTAGTTTACAAAGTTGTGCTTTGCATTTCTGTTCTTTCGATGGAAACTTATTTCTGTGCCATACAGTGCGATATATCACTTTTCAGTTTTCCTGTATTCCTAATTGAGCGAGTGACACACATGTGATTCATTTCACAAAGTAGTGCTTTGCGTTTCTGTTCTTCTGTTGGAAACTTGTTTCTGCGCTGTACATTGTGATATATCACTTTACAGTTTTCCTGTTATAATAATTGTACGAGCGACACGTATGTGAATTAGTTTACAAAGTTGTGCTTTGCATTTCTGTACTTTCGATGGAAACTTGTTTCTGTGCCGTACAGTGCGAAATAACACTTTTCAGTTTTCCTGTATTCCTAATTGAGCGAGTGACACACATGTGATTTAGTTTACAAAGTAGTGCTTTGCGTTTCTGTTCTTTCTTTGGAAACTTCTTCCTGTTAGGAACACCATAGGGTTAGGGTTAGGGTTAGGGTTAGGGTTAGGGTTAGGGTTAGGGTTAGAGTAGGGTTAGGGTTAGGGTTAGGGTTATATCACTTTTCAGTTTTCCTGTTATAATAATTGAACAGGCGACACGTATGTGAATTAGTTTACCAAGTTGTGCTTTGCCTTTCTGTTCTTTCGATGGAAACTTGTTTCTATGCCGTACAGTGCGAAATAACACTTTTCAGTTTTCCTGTATTCCTAATTGAGCGAGCGACACACACGAGATTCCGTTTAAAATAGTGCTTTTCTTTTCTTTTCTTTCGTTGGAAACTTGTTCCTGTTAGGAACACGATATGGTTAGGGTTAGGGTTAGGGTTAGGGTTAGGGTTAGGGTTAGGGTTAGGGTATGGTTAGGGTTAGGGTTAGGGTTAGGGTTAGGGTAATGTTAGGGTTAGGGTTAGGGTTAGGGTTAGGGTTAGGGTATGGTTAGGGTTAGGGTTAGGATTAGGGTTAGGGTTAGGGTAATGTTAGGGTTAGGGTTAGGGTTAGGGTAGGGGGTTAGGGTTATATCACTTTTCAGTTTTCCTGTTATAATAATTGAACAGGCTACACGTATGTCAATTAGTTTACAAAGTTGTGCTTTGCATTTCTGTTCTTTCGATGGAAACTTGTTTCTGTGCCATACAGTGGGAAATAACACTTTTCAGTTTTCCTGTATTCCTAATTGAGCGAGCGACACACACGTGATTCCGTTTAAAAGTAGTGCTTTGCTTTTCTGTTCTTTCGTTGGAAACTTGTTCCTGTGCTGTACAGTGCGATATATCACTTTTCAGTTTTCCTGTATTCCTAATTGAGCGAGTGACACACATGTGATTTAGTTCACAAAGTAGTGCTTTGCGTTCCTGTTTTTCTGTTGGAAAATTGTTTCTGTGCTGTACATTGTGATATAACACTTTACAGTTTTCCTGTTATAATAATTGAACGGGCGACACGTATGTGAATTAGTTTACAAAGTTGTGCTTTGCATTTCTGTTCTTTTGATGGAAAGATGTTTCTGTGCCGTACATTGCGAAATAACACTTTTCAGTTTTCCTGTATTCCTAATTGAGCGAGCGACACACACGTGATTCCGTTTAAAATTAGTGCTTTGCTTTTCTGTTCTTTCGTTGGAAACTTGTTCCTGTGCTGTACAGTGCGATATATCACTTTTCAGTTTTCCTGTATTCCTAATTGAGCGAGTGACACACATGTGATTTAGTTCACAAAGTAGTGCTTTGCGTTCCTGTTCTTCTGTTGGAAACTTCTTTCTGCGCTATACATTGTGATATATCACTTTACACTTTTCCTGTTATAATAATTGTACGGGCGACACGTATGTGAATTAGTTTACAAAGTTGTGCTTTGCATTTCTGTTCTTTCGATGGAAACTTGTTTCTGTGCCGTACAGTGCGATATATCACTTTTCAGTTTTCCTGTATTCCTAATTGAGCGAGTGACACACATGTGATTTAGTTTACAAAGTATTGCTTTGCGTTTATGTTCTTTCTTTGGAAACTTCTTTCTGTTAGGAACACGATAGGGTTAGGGTTAGGGTTAGGGTAGGGTTAGGGTTATATCACTTTTCAGTTTTCCTGTATTCCTAATTGAGCGAGCGACACACACGAGATTCCGTTTAAAAGTAGTGCTTTGCTTTTCTGTTCTTTCGTTGGAAACTTGTTCCTGTGCTGTACAGTGCGATATATCACTTTTCAGTTTTCCTGTATTCCTAATTGAGCGAGTGACACACATGTGATTTAGTTTACAAAGTATTGCTTTGCGTTTATGTTCTTTCTTTGGAAACTTCTTCCTGTTAGGAACACGATAGGGTTAGGGTTAGGGTTAGGGTTAGGGTTAGGGTTAGGGTATGGTTAGGGTTAGGGTTAGGGTTAGGGTTAGGGTAGGGTTAGGGTTAGGGTAATGTTAGGGTTAGGGTTAGGGTTATGGTAGGGGGTTAGGGTTATATCACATTTCAGTTTTCCTGTTATAATAATTGAACAGGCTACACGTATGTGAATTAGTTTACAAAGTTGTGCTTTGCATTTCTCTTCTTTCGATGGAAACTTGTTTCTGTGCCATACAGTGGGAAATAACACTTTTCAGTTTTCCTGTATTCCTAATTGAGCGAGCGACACACACGTGATTCCGTTTAAAAGTAGTGCTTTGCTTTTCTGTCCTTTCGTTGGAAACTTGTTCCTGTGCCGTACAGTGCGACATATCACTTTTCAGTTTTCCTGTATTCCTAATTGAGCGAGTGACACACATGTGATTTAGTTCACAAAGTAGTGCTTTGCGTTCCTGTTCTTCTGTTGGAAACTTGTTTCTGTGCTGTACATTGTGATATAACACTTTACAGTTTTCCTGTTATAATAATTGAACGGGCAACACGTATGTGAATTAGTTTACAAAGTTGTGCTTTGCATTTCTGTTCTTTCGATGGAAACTTATTTCTGTGCCATACAGTGCGATATATCACTTTTCAGTTTTCCTGTATTCCTAATTGAGCGAGTGACACACATGTGATTCATTTCACAAAGTAGTGCTTTGCGTTTCTGTTCTTCTGTTGGAAACTTGTTTCTGCGCTGTACATTGTGATATATCACTTTACAGTTTTCCTGTTATAATAATTGTACGAGCGACACGTATGTGAATTAGTTTACAAAGTTGTGCTTTGCATTTCTGTACTTTCGATGGAAACTTGTTTCTGTGCCGTACAGTGCGAAATAACACTTTTCAGTTTTCCTGTATTCCTAATTGAGCGAGTGACACACATGTGATTTAGTTTACAAAGTAGTGCTTTGCGTTTCTGTTCTTTCTTTGGAAACTTCTTCCTGTTAGGAACACCATAGGGTTAGGGTTAGGGTTAGGGTTAGGGTTAGGGTTAGGGTTAGGGTTAGGGTTAGGGTTAGAGTAGGGTTAGGGTTAGGGTTAGGGTTATATCACTTTTCAGTTTTCCTGTTATAATAATTGAACAGGCGACACGTATGTGAATTAGTTTACAAAGTTGTGCTTTGCCTTTCTGTTCTTTCGATGGAAACTTGTTTCTATGCCGTACAGTGCGAAATAACACTTTTCAGTTTTCCTGTATTCCTAATTGAGCGAGCGACACACACGAGATTCCGTTTAAAATAGTGCTTTTCTTTTCTTTTCTTTCGTTGGAAACTTGTTCCTGTTAGGAACACGATATGGTTAGGGTTAGGGTTAGGGTTAGGGTTAGGGTTAGGGTTAGGGTAATGTTAGGGTTAGGGTTAGGGTTAGGATAGGGGGTTAGGGTTATATCACTTTTCAGTTTTCCTGTTATAATAATTGAACAGGCGACACGTATGTGAATTAGTTTACAAAGTTGTGCTTTGCATTTCTGTTCTTTCGATGGAAACTTGTTTCTGTGCTGTACAGTGCGATATATCACTTTTCAGTTTTCCTGTATTCCTAATTGAGCGAGTGACCCACATGTGATTCATTTTACAAAGTATTGCTTTGCGTTTATGTTCTTTCTTTGGAAACTTCTTTCTGTTAGGAACGCGATAGGGTTAGGGTTAGGGTTAGGGTAGGGTTAGGGTTATATCACTTTTCAGTTTTCCTGTATTCCTAATTGAGCGAGCGACACACACGAGATTCCGTTTAAAAGTAGTGCTTTGCTTTTCTGTTCTTTCGTTGGAAACTTGTTCCTGTGCTGTACAGTGCGATATATCACTTTTCAGTTTTCCTGTATTCCTAATTGAGCGAGTGACACACATGTGATTTAGTTTACAAAGTATTGCTTTGCGTTTATGTTCTTTCTTTGGAAACTTCTTCCTGTTAGGAACACGATAGGGTTAGGGTTAGGGTTAGGGTTAGGGTTAGGGTTAGGGTTAGGGTATGGTTAGGGTTAGGGTTAGGATTAGGGTTAGGGTTAGGGTAATGTTAGGGTTAGGGTTAGGGTTAGGGTAGGGGGTTAGGGTTATATCACTTTTCAGTTATCTGTTATAATAATTGAACAGGCTACACGTATGTCAATTAGTTTACAAAGTTGTGCTTTGCATTTCTGTTCTTTCGATGGAAACTTGTTTCTGTGCCATACAGTGGGAAATAACACTTTTCAGTTTTCCTGTATTCCTAATTGAGCGAGCGACACACACGTGGTTCCGTTTAAAAGTAGTGCTTTGCTTTTCTGTTCTTTCCTTGGAAACTTGTTCCTGTGCTGTACAGTGCGATATATCACTTTTCAGTTTTCCTGTATTCCTAATTGAGCGAGTGACACACATGTGATTTAGTTCACAAAGTAGTGCTTTGCGTTCCTGTTTTTCTGTTTGAAAATTGTTTCTGTGCTGTACATTGTGATATAACACTTTACAGTTTTCCTGTTATAATAATTGAACGGGCAACACGTATGTGAATTAGTTTACAAAGTTGTGCTTTGCATTTCTGTTCTTTCGATGGAAAGATGTTTCTGTGCCGTACATTGCGAAATAACACTTTTCAGTTTTCCTGTATTCCTAATTGAGCGAGCGACACACACGTGATTCCGTTTAAAATTAGTGCTTTGCTTTTCTGTTCTTTCGTTGGAAACTTGTTCCTGTGCTGTACAGTGCGATATATCACTTTTCAGTTTTCCTGTATTCCTAATTGAGCGAGTGACACACATGTGATTTAGTTTACAAAGTATTGCTTTGCGTTTATGTTCTTTCTTTGGAAACTTCTTTCTGTTAGGAACACGATAGGGTTAGGGTTAGGGTTAGGGTAGGATTAGGGTTATATCACTTTTCAGTTTTCCTGTATTCCTAATTGAGCGAGCGACACACACGAGATTCCGTTTAAAAGTAGTGCTTTGCTTTTCTGTTCTTTCGTTGGAAACTTGTTCCTGTGCTGTACAGTGCGATATATCACTTTTCAGTTTTCCTGTATTCCTAATTGAGCGAGTGACACACATGTGATTTAGTTTACAAAGTATTGCTTTGCGTTTATGTTCTTTCTTTGGAAACTTCTTCCTGTTAGGAACACGATAGGGTTAGGGTTAGGGTTAGGGTTAGGGTTAGGGTATGGTTAGGGTTAGGGTTAGGGTTAGGGTAGGGTTAGGGTTAGGGTAATGTTAGGGTTAGGGTTAGGGTTATGGTAGGGGGTTAGGGTTATATCACATTTCAGTTTTCCTGTTATAATTATTGAACAGGCTACACGTATGTGAATTAGTTTACAAAGTTGTGCTTTGCATTTCTCTTCTTTCGATGGAAACTTGTTTCTGTGCCATACAGTGGGAAATAACACTTTTCAGTTTTCCTGTATTCCTAATTGAGCGAGCGACACACACGTGATTCCGTTTAAAAGTAGTGCTTTGCTTTTCTGTCCTTTCGTTGGAAACTTGTTCCTGTGCTGGACAGTGCGATATATCACTTTTCAGTTTTCCTGTATTCCTAATTGAGCGAGTGACACACATGTGATTTAGTTCACAAAGTAGTGCTTTGCGTTCCTGTTCTTCTGTAGGAAACTTGTTTCTGTGCTGTACATTGTGATATAACACTTTACAGTTTTCCTGTTATAATAATTGAACGGGCGACACGTATGTGAATTAGTTTACAAAGTTGTGCTTTGCATTTCTGTTCTTTCGATGGAAACTTATTTCTGTGCCATACAGTGCGATATATCACTTTTCAGTTTTCCTGTATTCCTAATTGAGCGAGTGACACACATGTGATTCATTTCACAAAGTAGTGCTTTGCTTTTCTGTTCTTCTGTTGGAAACTTGTTTCTGCGCTGTACATTGTGATATATCACTTTACAGTTTTCCTGTTGTAATAATTGTACGAGCGACACGTATGTGAATTAGTTTACAAAGTTGTGCTTTGCATTTCTGTACTTTCGATGGAAACTTGTTTCTGTGCCGTACAGTGCGAAATAACACTTTTCAGTTTTCCTGTATTCCTAATTGAGCGAGTGACACACATGTGATTTAGTTTACAGAGTAGTGCTTTGCGTTTCTGTTCTTTCTTTGGAAACTTCTTCCTGTTAGGAACACCATAGGGTTAGGGTTAGGGTTAGGGTTAGGGTTAGGGTTAGGGTTAGGGTTAGGGTTAGGGTTAGGGTTAGGGTTAGAGTAGGGTTAGGGTTAGGGTTAGGGTTATATCACTTTTCAGTTTTCCTGTTATAATAATTGAACATGCGACACGTATGTGAATTAGTTTACAAAGTTGTGCTTTGCCTTTCTGTTCTTTCGATGGAAACTTGTTTCTATGCCGTACAGTGCGAAATAACACTTTTCAGTTTTCCTGTATTCCTAATTGAGCGAGCGACACACACGAGATTCCGTTTAAAATAGTGCTTTTCTTTTCTTTTCTTTCGTTGGAAACTTGTTCCTGTTAGGAACACGATATGGTTAGGGTTAGGGTTAGGGTTAGGGTTAGGGTTAGGGGTAGGTTTAGGGTATGGTTAGGGTTAGGATTAGGGTTAGGGTTAGGGTTAGGGTAATGTTAGGGTTAGGGTTAGGGTTAGGGTAGGGGGTTAGGGTTATATCACTTTTCAGTTTTCCTGTTATAATAATTGAACAGGCGACACATATGTGAATTAGTTTACAAAGTTGTGCTTTGCATTTCTGTTCTTTCGATGGAAACTTGTTTCTGTGCTGTACAGTGCGATATATCACTTTTCAGTTTTCCTGTATTCCTAATTGAGCGAGTGACACACATGTGATTCTATTTACAAAGTATTGCTTTGCGTTTATGTTCTTTCTTTGGAAACTTCTTTCTGTTAGGAACACGATAGGGTTAGGTTTAGGGTTAGGGTAGGGTTAGGGTTATATCACTTTTCAGTTTTCCTGTTATAATAATTGAACAGGCGACACGTATGTGAATTAGTTTACAAAGTTGTGCTTTGCATTTCTGTTCTTTCGATGGAAAGATGTTTCTGTGCCGTACATTGCGAAATAACACTTTTCAGTTTTCCTGTATTCCTAATTGAGCGAGCGACACACACGTGATTCCGTTTAAAAGTAGTGCTTTGCTTTTCTGTTCTTTCGTTGGAAACTTGTTCCTGTGCTGTACAGTGCGATATATCACTTTTCAGTTTTCCTGTATTCCTAATTGAGCGAGTGACACACATGTGATTTAGTTCACAAAGTAGTGCTTTGCATTCCTGTTCTTCTGTTGGAAACTTGTTTCTGCGCTATACATTGTGATATATCACTTTACAGTTTTCCTGTTATAATAATTGTACGGGCGACACGTATGTGAATTAGTTTACAACGTTGTGCTTTGCATTTCTGTTCTTTCGATGGAAACTTGTTTCTGTGCTGTACAGTGCGATATATCACTTTTCAGTTTTCCTGTATTCCTAATTGAGCGAGTGACACACATGTGATTTAGTTTACAAAGTATTGCTTTGCGTTTATGTTCTTTCTTTGGAAACTTCTTTCTGTTAGGAACACGATAGGGTTAGGGTTAGGGTTAGGGTAGGGTTAGGGTTATATCACTTTTCAGTTTTCCTGTATTCCTAATTGAGCGAGCGACACACACGAGATTCCGTTTAAAAGTACTGCTTTGCTTTTCTGTTCTTTCGTTGGAAACTTGTTCCTGTGCTGTACAGTGCGATATATCACTTTTCAGTTTTCCTGTATTCCTAATTGAGCGAGTGACACACATGTGATTTAGTTTACAAAGTATTGCTTTGCGTTTATGTTCTTTCTTTGGAAACTTCTTCCTGTTAGGAACACGATAGGGTTAGGGTTAGGGTTAGGGTTAGGGTTAGGGTTAGGGTTAGGGTATGGTTAGGGTTAGGGTTAGGGTTATGGTAGGGTTAGGGTTAGGGTAATGTTAGGGTTAGGGTTAGGGTTATGGTAGGGGGTTAGGGTTATATCACATTTCAGTTTTCCTGTTATAATAATTGAACAGGCTACACGTATGTGAATTAGTTTACAAAGTTGTGCTTTGCATTTCTCTTCTTTCGATGGAAACTTGTTTCTGTGCCATACAGTGGGAAATAACACTTTTCAGTTTTCCTGTATTCCTAATTGAGCGAGCGACACACACGTGATTCCGTTTAAAAGTAGTGCTTTGCTTTTCTGTTCTTTCGTTGGAAACTTGTTCCTGTGCTGTACAGTGCGATATATCACTTTTCAGTTTTCCTGTATTCCTAATTGAGCGAGTGACACACATGTGATTTAGTTTACAAAGTATTGCTTTGCGTTTATGTTCTTTCTTTGGAAACTTCTTCCTGTTAGGAACACGATAGGGTTAGGGTTAGGGTTAGGGTTAGGGTTAGGGTTAGGGTATGGTTAGGGTTAGGGTTAGGATTAGGGTTAGGGTTAGGGTAATGTTAGGGTTAGGGTTAGGGTTAGGGTAGGGGGTTAGGGTTATATCACTTTTCAGTTATCTGTTATAATAATTGAACAGGCTACACGTATGTCAATTAGTTTACAAAGTTGTGCTTTGCATTTCTGTTCTTTCGATGGAAACTTGTTTCTGTGCCATACAGTGGGAAATAACACTTTTCAGTTTTCCTGTATTCCTAATTGAGCGAGCGACACACACGTGATTCCGTTTAAAAGTAGTGCTTTGCTTTTCTGTTCTTTCCTTGGAAACTTGTTCCTGTGCTGTACAGTGCGATATATCACTTTTCAGTTTTCCTGTATTCCTAATTGAGCGAGTGACACACATGTGATTTAGTTCACAAAGTAGTGCTTTGCGTTCCTGTTTTTCTGTTTGAAAATTGTTTCTGTGCTGTACATTGTGATATAACACTTTACAGTTTTCCTGTTATAATAATTGAACGGGCGACACGTATGTGAATTAGTTTACAAAGTTGTGCTTTGCATTTCTGTTCTTTCGATGGAAAGATGTTTCTGTGCCGTACATTGCGAAATAACACTTTTCAGTTTTCCTGTATTCCTAATTGAGCGAGCGACACACACGTGATTCCGTTTAAAATTAGTGCTTTGCTTTTCTGTTCTTTCGTTGGAAACTTGTTCCTGTGCTGTACAGTGCGATATATCACTTTTCAGTTTTCCTGTATTCCTAATTGAGCGAGTGACACACATGTGATTTAGTTTACAAAGTATTGCTTTGCGTTTATGTTCTTTCTTTGGAAACTTCTTTCTGTTAGGAACACGATAGGGTTAGGGTTAGGGTTAGGGTAGGATTAGGGTTATATCACTTTTCAGTTTTCCTGTATTCCTAATTGAGCGAGCGACACACACGAGATTCCGTTTAAAAGTAGTGCTTTGCTTTTCTGTTCTTTCGTTGGAAACTTGTTCCTGTGCTGTACAGTGCGATATATCACTTTTCAGTTTTCCTGTATTCCTAATTGAGCGAGTGACACACATGTGATTTAGTTTACAAAGTATTGCTTTGCGTTTATGTTCTTTCTTTGGAAACTTCTTCCTGTTAGGAACACGATAGGGTTAGGGTTAGGGTTAGGGTTAGGGTTAGGGTATGGTTAGGGTTAGGGTTAGGGTTAGGGTAGGGTTAGGGTTAGGGTAATGTTAGGGTTAGGGTTAGGGTTATGGTAGGGGGTTAGGGTTATATCACATTTCAGTTTTCCTGTTATAATAATTGAACAGGCTACACGTATGTGAATTAGTTTACAAAGTTGTGCTTTGCATTTCTCTTCTTTCGATGGAAACTTGTTTCTGTGCCATACAGTGGGAAATAACACTTTTCAGTTTTCCTGTATTCCTAATTGAGCGAGCGACACACACGTGATTCCGTTTAAAAGTAGTGCTTTGCTTTTCTGTCCTTTCGTTGGAAACTTGTTCCTGTGCTGGACAGTGCGATATATCACTTTTCAGTTTTCCTGTATTCCTAATTGAGCGAGTGACACACATGTGATTTAGTTCACAAAGTAGTGCTTTGCGTTCCTGTTCTTCTGTAGGAAACTTGTTTCTGTGCTGTACATTGTGATATAACACTTTACAGTTTTCCTGTTATAATAATTGAACGGGCGACACGTATGTGAATTAGTTTACAAAGTTGTGCTTTGCATTTCTGTTCTTTCGATGGAAACTTATTTCTGTGCCATACAGTGCGATATATCACTTTTCAGTTTTCCTGTATTCCTAATTGAGCGAGTGACACACATGTGATTCATTTCACAAAGTAGTGCTTTGCTTTTCTGTTCTTCTGTTGGAAACTTGTTTCTGCGCTGTACATTGTGATATATCACTTTACAGTTTTCCTGTTGTAATAATTGTACGAGCGACACGTATGTGAATTAGTTTACAAAGTTGTGCTTTGCATTTCTGTACTTTCGATGGAAACTTGTTTCTGTGCCGTACAGTGCGAAATAACACTTTTCAGTTTTCCTGTATTCCTAATTGAGCGAGTGACACACATGTGATTTAGTTTACAGAGTAGTGCTTTGCGTTTCTGTTCTTTCTTTGGAAACTTCTTCCTGTTAGGAACACCATAGGGTTAGGGTTAGGGTTAGGGTTAGGGTTAGGGTTAGGGTTAGGGTTAGGGTTAGGGTTAGGGTTAGAGTAGGGTTAGGGTTAGGGTTAGGGTTATATCACTTTTCAGTTTTCCTGTTATAATAATTGAACATGCGACACGTATGTGAATTAGTTTACAAAGTTGTGCTTTGCCTTTCTGTTCTTTCGATGGAAACTTGTTTCTATGCCGTACAGTGCGAAATAACACTTTTCAGTTTTCCTGTATTCCTAATTGAGCGAGCGACACACACGAGATTCCGTTTAAAATAGTGCTTTTCTTTTCTTTTCTTTCGTTGGAAACTTGTTCCTGTTAGGAACACGATATGGTTAGGGTTAGGGTTAGGGTTAGGGTTAGGGTTAGGGGTAGGTTTAGGGTATGGTTAGGGTTAGGATTAGGGTTAGGGTTAGGGTTAGGGTAATGTTAGGGTTAGGGTTAGGGTTAGGGTAGGGGGTTAGGGTTATATCACTTTTCAGTTTTCCTGTTATAATAATTGAACAGGCGACACATATGTGAATTAGTTTACAAAGTTGTGCTTTGCATTTCTGTTCTTTCGATGGAAACTTGTTTCTGTGCTGTACAGTGCGATATATCACTTTTCAGTTTTCCTGTATTCCTAATTGAGCGAGTGACACACATGTGATTCTATTTACAAAGTATTGCTTTGCGTTTATGTTCTTTCTTTGGAAACTTCTTTCTGTTAGGAACACGATAGGGTTAGGTTTAGGGTTAGGGTAGGGTTAGGGTTATATCACTTTTCAGTTTTCCTGTTATAATAATTGAACAGGCGACACGTATGTGAATTAGTTTACAAAGTTGTGCTTTGCATTTCTGTTCTTTCGATGGAAAGATGTTTCTGTGCCGTACATTGCGAAATAACACTTTTCAGTTTTCCTGTATTCCTAATTGAGCGAGCGACACACACGTGATTCCGTTTAAAATTAGTGCTTTGCTTTTCTGTTCTTTCGTTGGAAACTTGTTCCTGTGCTGTACAGTGCGATATATCACTTTTCAGTTTTCCTGTATTCCTAATTGAGCGAGTGACACACATGTGATTTAGTTTACAAAGTATTGCTTTGCGTTTATGTTCTTTCTTTGGAAACTTCTTTCTGTTAGGAACACGATAGGGTTAGGGTTAGGGTTAGGGTAGGATTAGGGTTATATCACTTTTCAGTTTTCCTGTATTCCTAATTGAGCGAGCGACACACACGAGATTCCGTTTAAAAGTAGTGCTTTGCTTTTCTGTTCTTTCGTTGGAAACTTGTTCTTGTGCTGTACAGTGCGATATATCACTTTTCAGTTTTCCTGTATTCCTAATTGAGCGAGTGACACACATGTGATTTAGTTTACAAAGTATTGCTTTGCGTTTATGTTCTTTCTTTGGAAACTTCTTCCTGTTAGGAACACGATAGGGTTAGGGTTAGGGTTAGGGTTAGGGTTAGGGTATGGTTAGGGTTAGGGTTAGGGTTAGGGTAGGGTTAGGGTTAGGGTAATGTTAGGGTTAGGGTTAGGGTTATGGTAGGGGGTTAGGGTTATATCACATTTCAGTTTTCCTGTTATAATAATTGAACAGGCTACACGTATGTGAATTAGTTTACAAAGTTGTGCTTTGCATTTCTCTTCTTTCGATGGAAACTTGTTTCTGTGCCATACAGTGGGAAATAACACTTTTCAGTTTTCCTGTATTCCTAATTGAGCGAGCGACACACACGTGATTCCGTTTAAAAGTAGTGCTTTGCTTTTCTGTCCTTTCGTTGGAAACTTGTTCCTGTGCTGGACAGTGCGATATATCACTTTTCAGTTTTCCTGTATTCCTAATTGAGCGAGTGACACACATGTGATTTAGTTCACAAAGTAGTGCTTTGCGTTCCTGTTCTTCTGTAGGAAACTTGTTTCTGTGCTGTACATTGTGATATAACACTTTACAGTTTTCCTGTTATAATAATTGAACGGGCGACACGTATGTGAATTAGTTTACAAAGTTGTGCTTTGCATTTCTGTTCTTTCGATGGAAACTTATTTCTGTGCCATACAGTGCGATATATCACTTTTCAGTTTTCCTGTATTCCTAATTGAGCGAGTGACACACATGTGATTCATTTCACAAAGTAGTGCTTTGCTTTTCTGTTCTTCTGTTGGAAACTTGTTTCTGCGCTGTACATTGTGATATATCACTTTACAGTTTTCCTGTTGTAATAATTGTACGAGCGACACGTATGTGAATTAGTTTACAAAGTTGTGCTTTGCATTTCTGTACTTTCGATGGAAACTTGTTTCTGTGCCGTACAGTGCGAAATAACACTTTTCAGTTTTCCTGTATTCCTAATTGAGCGAGTGACACACATGTGATTTAGTTTACAGAGTAGTGCTTTGCGTTTCTGTTCTTTCTTTGGAAACTTCTTCCTGTTAGGAACACCATAGGGTTAGGGTTAGGGTTAGGGTTAGGGTTAGGGTTAGGGTTAGGGTTAGGGTTAGGGTTAGGGTTAGAGTAGGGTTAGGGTTAGGGTTAGGGTTATATCACTTTTCAGTTTTCCTGTTATAATAATTGAACATGCGACACGTATGTGAATTAGTTTACAAAGTTGTGCTTTGCCTTTCTGTTCTTTCGATGGAAACTTGTTTCTATGCCGTACAGTGCGAAATAACACTTTTCAGTTTTCCTGTATTCCTAATTGAGCGAGCGACACACACGAGATTCCGTTTAAAATAGTGCTTTTCTTTTCTTTTCTTTCGTTGGAAACTTGTTCCTGTTAGGAACACGATATGGTTAGGGTTAGGGTTAGGGTTAGGGTTAGGGTTAGGGGTAGGTTTAGGGTATGGTTAGGGTTAGGATTAGGGTTAGGGTTAGGGTTAGGGTAATGTTAGGGTTAGGGTTAGGGTTAGGGTAGGGGGTTAGGGTTATATCACTTTTCAGTTTTCCTGTTATAATAATTGAACAGGCGACACATATGTGAATTAGTTTACAAAGTTGTGCTTTGCATTTCTGTTCTTTCGATGGAAACTTGTTTCTGTGCTGTACAGTGCGATATATCACTTTTCAGTTTTCCTGTATTCCTAATTGAGCGAGTGACACACATGTGATTCTATTTACAAAGTATTGCTTTGCGTTTATGTTCTTTCTTTGGAAACTTCTTTCTGTTAGGAACACGATAGGGTTAGGTTTAGGGTTAGGGTAGGGTTAGGGTTATATCACTTTTCAGTTTTCCTGTTATAATAATTGAACAGGCGACACGTATGTGAATTAGTTTACAAAGTTGTGCTTTGCATTTCTGTTCTTTCGATGGAAAGATGTTTCTGTGCCGTACATTGCGAAATAACACTTTTCAGTTTTCCTGTATTCCTAATTGAGCGAGCGACACACACGTGATTCCGTTTAAAAGTAGTGCTTTGCTTTTCTGTTCTTTCGTTGGAAACTTGTTCCTGTGCTGTACAGTGCGATATATCACTTTTCAGTTTTCCTGTATTCCTAATTGAGCGAGTGACACACATGTGATTTAGTTCACAAAGTAGTGCTTTGCATTCCTGTTCTTCTGTTGGAAACTTGTTTCTGCGCTATACATTGTGATATATCACTTTACAGTTTTCCTGTTATAATAATTGTACGGGCGACACGTATGTGAATTAGTTTACAACGTTGTGCTTTGCATTTCTGTTCTTTCGATGGAAACTTGTTTCTGTGCCGTACAGTGCGATATATCACTTTTCAGTTTTCCTGTATTCCTAATTGAGCGAGTGACACACATGTGATTTAGTTTACAAAGTATTGCTTTGCGTTTATGTTCTTTCTTTGGAAACTTCTTTCTGTTAGGAACACGATAGGGTTAGGGTTAGGGTTAGGGTAGGGTTAGGGTTATATCACTTTTCAGTTTTCCTGTATTCCTAATTGAGCGAGCGACACACACGAGATTCCGTTTAAAAGTACTGCTTTGCTTTTCTGTTCTTTCGTTGGAAACTTGTTCCTGTGCTGTACAGTGCGATATATCACTTTTCAGTTTTCCTGTATTCCTAATTGAGCGAGTGACACACATGTGATTTAGTTTACAAAGTATTGCTTTGCGTTTATGTTCTTTCTTTGGAAACTTCTTCCTGTTAGGAACACGATAGGGTTAGGGTTAGGGTTAGGGTTAGGGTTAGGGTTAGGGAATGGTTAGGGTTAGGGTTAGGGTTATGGTAGGGTTAGGGTTAGGGTAATGTTAGGGTTAGGGTTAGGGTTATGGTAGGGGGTTAGGGTTATATCACATTTCAGTTTTCCTGTTATAATAATTGAACAGGCTACACGTATGTGAATTAGTTTACAAAGTTGTGCTTTGCATTTCTCTTCTTTCGATGGAAACTTGTTTCTGTGCCATACAGTGGGAAATAACACTTTTCAGTTTTCCTGTATTCCTAATTGAGCGAGCGACACACACGTGATTCCGTTTAAAAGTAGTGCTTTGCTTTTCTGTCCTTTCGTTGGAAACTTGTTCCTGTGCTCGACAGTTCGATATATCACTTTTCAGTTTTCCTGTATTCCTAATTGAACGAGTGACACACATGTGATTTAGTTCACAAAGTAGTGCTTTCCGTTCCTGTTCTTCTGTTGGAAACTTGTTTCTGTGCTGTACATTGTGATATAACACTTTACAGTTTTCCTGATATAATAATTGAACGGGCGACACGTATGTGAATTAGTTTACAAAGTTGTGCTTTGCATTTCTGTTCTTTCGATGGAAACTTGTTTCTGTGCCGTACAGTGCGAAATAACACTTTTCATTTTTCCTGTATTCCTAATTGAGCGAGTGACACACATGTGATTTAGTTTACAAAGTAGTGCTTTGCGTTTCTGTTCTTTCTTTGGAAACTTCTTCCTGTTAGGAACACCATAGGGTTATGGTTAGGGTTAGGGTTAGGGTTAGGGTTAGGGTTAGAGTAGGGTTAGGGTTAGGGTTAGGGTTATATCACTTTTCAGTTTTCCTGTTATAATAATTGAACAGGCGACACGTATGTGAATTAGTTTACAAAGTTGTGCTTTGCCTTTCTGTTCTTTCGATGGAAACTTGTTTCTATGCCGTACAGTGCGAAATAACACTTTTCAGTTTTCCTGTATTCCTAATTGAGCGAGCGACACACACGAGATTCCGTTTAAAATAGTGCTTTTCTTTTCTTTTCTTTCGTTGGAAACTTGTTCCTGTTAGGAACACGATATGTTTAGGGTTAGGGTTAGGGTTAGGGTTAGGGTATGGTTAGGGTTAGGGTTATGGTTAGGGTTAGGGTTAGGGTAATGTTAGGGTTAGGGTTAGGGTTAGGGTAGGGGATTAGGGTTATATCACTTTTCAGTTTTCCTGTTATAATAATTGAACAGGCGACACGTATGTGAATTAGTTTACAAAGTTGTGCTTTGCATTTCTGTTCTTTCGATGGAAACTTGTTTCTGTGCTGTACAGTGCGATATATCACTTTTCAGTTTTCCTGTATTCCTAATTGAGCGAGTGACACACATGTGATTCATTTTACAAAGTATTGCTTTGCGTTTATGTTCTTTCTTTGGAAACTTCTTTCTGTTAGGAACACGATAGGGTTAGGGTTAGGGTTAGGGTAGGGTTAGGGTTATATCACTTTTCAGTTTTCCTGTATTCCTAATTGAGCGAGCGACACACACGAGATTCCGTTTAAAAGTAGTGCTTTGCTTTTCTGTTCTTTCGTTGGAAACTTGTTCCTGTGCTGTACAGTGCGATATATCACTTTTCAGTTTTCCTGTATTCCTAATTGAGCGAGTGACACACATGTGATTTAGTTCACAAAGTAGTGCTTTGCGTTCCTGTTTTTCTGTTGGAAAATTGTTTCTGTGCTGTACATTGTGATATAACACTTTACAGTTTTCCTGTTATAATAATTGAACGGGCGACACGTATGTGAATTAGTTTACAAAGTTGTGCTTTGCATTTCTGTTCTTTCGATGGAAAGATGTTTCTGTGCCGTACATTGCGAAATAACACTTTTCAGTTTTCCTGTATTCCTAATTGAGCGAGCGACACACACGTGATTCCGTTTAAAATTAGTGCTTTGCTTTTCTGTTCTTTGGTTGGAAACTTGTTCCTGTGCTGTACAGTGCGATATATCACTTTTCAGTTTTCCTGTATTCCTAATTGAGCGAGTGACACACATGTGATTTAGTTCACAAAGTAGTGCTTTGCATTCCTGTTCTTCTGTAGGAAACTTGTTTCTGCGCTATACATTGTGATATATCACTTTACAGTTTTCCTGTTATAATAATTGTACGGGCAACACGTATGTGAATTAGTTTACAAAGTTGTGCTTTGCATTTCTGTTCTTTCGATGGAAACTTGTTTCTGTGCCGTACAGTGCGATATATCACTTTTCCGTTTTCCTGTATTCCTAATTGAGCGAGTGACACACATGTGATTTAGTTTACAAAGTATTGCTTTGCGTTTATGTTCTTTCTTTGGAAACTTCTTTCTGTTAGGAACACGATAGGGTTAGGGTTAGGGTTAGGGTAGGGTTAGGGTTATATCACTTTTCAGTTTTCCTGTATTCCTAATTGAGCGAGCGACACACACGAGATTCCGTTTAAAAGTAGTGCTTTGCTTTTCTGTTCTTTCGTTGGAAACTTGTTCCTGTGCTGTACAGTGCGATATATCACTTTTCAGTTTTCCTGTATTCCTAATTGAGCGAGTGACACACATGTGATTTAGTTTACAAAGTATTGCTTTGCGTTTATGTTCTTTCTTTGGAAACTTCGTCCTGTTAGGAACACGATAGGGTTAGGGTTAGGGTTAGGTTTAGGGTTAGGGTTAGGGTATGGTTAGGGTTAGGGTTAGGGTTAGGGTAATGTTAGGGTTAGGGTTAGGGTTATGGTAGGGGGTTAGGGTTATATCACATTTCAGTTTTCCTGTTATAATAATTGAACAGGCTACACGTATGTGAATTAGTTTACAAAGTTGTGCTTTGCATTTCTCTTCTTTCGATGGAAACTTGTTTCTGTGCCGTACAGTGCGAAATAACACTTTTCAGTTTTCCTGTATTCCTAATTGAGCGAGTGACACACATGTGATTTAGTTTACAAAGTAGTGCTTTGCGTTTCTGTTCTTTCTTTGGAAACTTCTTCCTGTTAGGAACACCATAGGGTTAGGGTTAGGGTTAGGGTTAGGGTTAGGGTTAGGGTTAGAGTAGGGTTAGGGTTAGGGTTAGGGTTATATCACTTTTCAGTTTTCCTGTATTCCTAATTGAACGAGTGACACACATGTGATTTAGTTCACAAAGTAGTGCTTTCCGTTCCTGTTCTTCTGTTGGAAACTTGTTTCTGTGCTGTACATTGTGATATAACACTTTACAGTTTTCCTGATATAATAATTGAACGGGCGACACGTATGTGAATTAGTTTACAAAGTTGTGCTTTGCATTTCTGTTCTTTCGATGGAAACTTGTTTCTGTGCCGTACAGTGCGAAATAACACTTTTCATTTTTCCTGTATTCCTAATTGAGCGAGTGACACACATGTGATTTAGTTTACAAAGTAGTGCTTTGCGTTTCTGTTCTTTCTTTGGAAACTTCTTCCTGTTAGGAACACCATAGGGTTATGGTTAGGGTTAGGGTTAGGGTTAGGGTTAGGGTTAGGGTTAGAGTAGGGTTAGGGTTAGGGTTAGGGTTATATCACTTTTCAGTTTTCCTGTTATAATAATTGAACAGGCGACACGTATGTGAATTAGTTTACAAAGTTGTGCTTTGCCTTTCTGTTCTTTCGATGGAAACTTGTTTCTATGCCGTACAGTGCGAAATAACACTTTTCAGTTTTCCTGTATTCCTAATTGAGCGAGCGACACACACGAGATTCCGTTTAAAATAGTGCTTTTCTTTTCTTTTCTTTCGTTGGAAACTTGTTCCTGTTAGGAACACGATATGGTTAGGGTTAGGGTTAGGGTTAGGGTTAGGGTTAGGGTATGGTTAGGGTTAGGGTTAGGGTTAGGGTTAGGGTAATGTTAGGGTTAGGGTTAGGGTTAGGGTAGGGGATTAGGGTTATATCACTTTTCAGTTTTCCTGTTATAATAATTGAACAGGCGACACGTATGTGAATTAGTTTACAAAGTTGTGCTTTGCCTTTCTGTTCTTTCGATGGAAACTTGTTTCTATGCCGTACAGTGCGAAATAACACTTTTCAGTTTTCCTGTATTCCTAATTGAGCGAGCGACACACACGAGATTCCGTTTAAAATAGTGCTTTTCTTTTCTTTTCTTTCGTTGGAAACTTGTTCCTGTTAGGAACACGATATGTTTAGGGTTAGGGTTAGGGTTAGGGTTAGGGTATGGTTAGGGTTAGGGTTATGGTTAGGGTTAGGGTTAGGGTAATGTTAGGGTTAGGGTTAGGGTTAGGGTAGGGGATTAGGGTTATATCACTTTTCAGTTTTCCTGTTATAATAATTGAACAGGCGACACGTATGTGAATTAGTTTACAAAGTTGTGCTTTGCATTTCTGTTCTTTCGATGGAAACTTGTTTCTGTGCTGTACAGTGCGATATATCACTTTTCAGTTTTCCTGTATTCCTAATTGAGCGAGTGACACACATGTGATTCATTTTACAAAGTATTGCTTTGCGTTTATGTTCTTTCTTTGGAAACTTCTTTCTGTTAGGAACACGATAGGGTTAGGGTTAGGGTTAGGGTAGGGTTAGGGTTATATCACTTTTCAGTTTTCCTGTATTCCTAATTGAGCGAGCGACACACACGAGATTCCGTTTAAAAGTAGTGCTTTGCTTTTCTGTTCTTTCGTTGGAAACTTGTTCCTGTGCTGTACAGTGCGATATATCACTTTTCAGTTTTCCTGTATTCCTAATTGAGCGAGTGACACACATGTGATTTAGTTCACAAAGTAGTGCTTTGCGTTCCTGTTTTTCTGTTGGAAAATTGTTTCTGTGCTGTACATTGTGATATAACACTTTACAGTTTTCCTGTTATAATAATTGAACGGGCGACACGTATGTGAATTAGTTTACAAAGTTGTGCTTTGCATTTCTGTTCTTTCGATGGAAAGATGTTTCTGTGCCGTACATTGCGAAATAACACTTTTCAGTTTTCCTGTATTCCTAATTGAGCGAGCGACACACACGTGATTCCGTTTAAAATTAGTGCTTTGCTTTTCTGTTCTTTGGTTGGAAACTTGTTCCTGTGCTGTACAGTGCGATATATCACTTTTCAGTTTTCCTGTATTCCTAATTGAGCGAGTGACACACATGTGATTTAGTTCACAAAGTAGTGCTTTGCATTCCTGTTCTTCTGTTGGAAACTTGTTTCTGCGCTATACATTGTGATATATCACTTTACAGTTTTCCTGTTATAATAATTGTACGGGCAACACGTATGTGAATTAGTTTACAAAGTTGTGCTTTGCATTTCTGTTCTTTCGATGGAAACTTGTTTCTGTGCCGTACAGTGCGATATATCACTTTTCCGTTTTCCTGTATTCCTAATTGAGCGAGTGACACACATGTGATTTAGTTTACAAAGTATTGCTTTGCGTTTATGTTCTTTCTTTGGAAACTTCTTTCTGTTAGGAACACGATAGGGTTAGGGTTAGGGTTAGGGTAGGGTTAGGGTTATATCACTTTTCAGTTTTCCTGTATTCCTAATTGAGCGAGCGACACACACGAGATTCCGTTTAAAAGTAGTGCTTTGCTTTTCTGTTCTTTCGTTGGAAACTTGTTCCTGTGCTGTACAGTGCGATATATCACTTTTCAGTTTTCCTGTATTCCTAATTGAGCGAGTGACACACATGTGATTTAGTTTACAAAGTATTGCTTTGCGTTTATGTTCTTTCTTTGGAAACTTCGTCCTGTTAGGAACACGATAGGGTTAGGGTTAGGGTTAGGTTTAGGGTTAGGGTTAGGGTATGGTTAGGGTTAGGGTTAGGGTTAGGGTAATGTTAGGGTTAGGGTTAGGGTTATGGTAGGGGGTTAGGGTTATATCACATTTCAGTTTTCCTGTTATAATAATTGAACAGGCTACACGTATGTGAATTAGTTTACAAAGTTGTGCTTTGCATTTCTCTTCTTTCGATGGAAACTTGTTTCTGTGCCGTACAGTGCGAAATAACACTTTTCAGTTTTCCTGTATTCCTAATTGAGCGAGTGACACACATGTGATTTAGTTTACAAAGTAGTGCTTTGCGTTTCTGTTCTTTCTTTGGAAACTTCTTCCTGTTAGGAACACCATAGGGTTAGGGTTAGGGTTAGGGTTAGGGTTAGGGTTAGGGTTAGGGTTAGAGTAGGGTTAGGGTTAGGGTTAGGGTTATATCACTTTTCAGTTTTCCTGTTGTAATAATTGAACAGGCGACACGTATGTGAATTAGTTTACAAAGTTGTGCTTTGCCTTTCTGTTCTTTCGATGGAAACTTGTTTCTATGCCGTACAGTGCGAAATAACACTTTTCAGTTTTCCTGTATTCCTAATTGAGCGAGCGACACACACGAGATTCCGTTTAAAATATTGCTTTTCTTTTCTTTTCTTTCGTTGGAAACTTGTTCCTGTTAGGAACACGATATGGTTAGGGTTAGGGTTAGGGTTAGGGTTAGGGTTAGGGTTAGGGTATGGTTAGGGTTAGGGTTAGGGTTAGGGTTAGGGTTAGGGTAATGTTAGGGTTAGGGTTAGGGTTAGGGTAGGGGGTTAGGGTTATATCACTTTTCAGTTTTCCTGTTATAATAAATGAACAGGCGACACGTATGTGAATTAGTTTACAAAGTTGTGCTTTGCATTTCTGTTCTTTCGATGGAAACTTGTTTCTGTGCTGTACAGTGCGATATATCACTTTTCAGTTTTCCTGTATTCCTAATTGAGCGAGTGACACACATGTGATTCATTTTACAAAGTATTGCTTTGCGTTTATGTTCTTTCTTTGGAAACTTCTTTCTGTTAGGAACAGGATAGGGTTAGGGTTAGGGTTAGGGTAGGGTTAGGGTTATATCACTTTTCAGTTTTCCTGTATTCCTAATTGAGCGAGCGACACACACGAGATTCCGTTTAAAAGTAGTGCTTTGCTTTTCTGTTCTTTCGTTGGAAACTTGTTCCTGTGCTGTACAGTGCGATATATCACTTTTCAGTTTTCCTGTATTCCTAATTGAGCGAGTGACACACATGTGATTTAGTTTACAAAGTATTGCTTTGCGTTTATGTTCTTTCTTTGGAAACTTCTTCCTGTTAGGAACACGATAGGGTTAGGGTTAGGGTTAGGGTTAGGGTTAGGGTTAGGGTATGGTTAGGGTTAGGGTTAGGATTAGGGTTAGGGTTAGGGTAATGTTAGGGTTAGGGTTAGGGTTAGAGTAGGGGGTTAGGGTTATATCACTTTTCAGTTTTCCTGTTATAATAATTGAACAGGCTACACGTATGTCAATTAGTTTACAAAGTTGTGCTTTGCATTTCTGTTCTTTCGATGGAAACTTGTTTCTGTGCCATACAGTGGGAAATAACACTTTTCAGTTTTCCTGTATTCCTAATTGAGCGAGCGACACACACGTGATTCCGTTTAAAAGTAGTGCTTTGCTTTTGTGTTCTTTCGTTGGAAACTTGTTCCTGTGCTGTACAGTGCGATATATCAATTTTCAGTTTTCCTGTATTCCTAATTGAGCGAGTGACACACATGTGATTTAGTTCACAAAGTAGTGCTTTGCGTTCCTGTTTTTCTGTTGGAAAATTGTTTCTGTGCTGTACATTGTGATATAACACTTTACAGTTTTCCTGTTATAATAATTGAACGGGCGACACGTATGTGAATTAGTTTACAAAGTTGTGCTTTGCATTTCTGTTCTTTCGATGGAAAGATGTTTCTGTGCCGTACATTGCGAAATAACACTTTTCAGTTTTCCTGTATTCCTAATTGAGCGAGCGACACACAGGTGATTCAGTTTACAAAGTATTGCTTTGCGTTTATGTTCTTTCTTTGGAAACTTCTTTCTGTTAGGAACACGATAGGGTTAGGGTTAGGGTTAGGGGAAGGGTTAGGGTTATATCACTTTTCAGTTTTCCTGTTATAATAATTGAACAGGCGACACGTATGTGAATTAGTTTACAAAGTTGTGCTTTGCATTTCTGTTCTTTCGATGGAAACTTGTTTCTGTGCCGTACAGTGCGATATGTCACTTTTCAGTTTTCCTGTATTCCTAATTGAGCGAGTGACACACATGTGATTTAGTTTACAAAGTATTGCTTTGCGTTTATGTTCTTTCTTTGGAAACTGCTTTCTGTTAGGAACACGATAGGGTTAGGGTTAGGGTTAGTGTAGGGTTAGGGTTATATCACTTTTCAGTTTTCCTGTATTCCTAATTGAGCGAGCGACACACAGGAGATTCCTTTTAAAAGTAGTGCTTTGCTTTTCTGTTCTTTCGTTGGAAACTTGTTCCTGTGCTGTACAGTGCGATATATCACTTTTCAGTTTTCCTGTATTCCTAATTGAGCGAGTGACACACATGTGATTTAGTTTACAAAGTATTGCTTTGCGTTTATGTTCTTTCTTTGGAAACTTCTTCCTGTTAGGAACACGATAGGGTTAGGGTTAGGGTTAGGGTTAGGGTTAGGGTATGGTTAGGGTTAGGGTTAGGATTAGGGTTAGGGTTAGGGTAATGTTAGGGTTAGGGTTAGGGTTATGGTAGGGGGTTAGGGTTATATCACATTTCAGTTTTCCTGTTATAATAATTGAACAGGCTACACGTATGTGAATTAGTTTACAAAGTTGTGCTTTGCATTTCTCTTCTTTCGATGGAAACTTGTTTCTGTGCCATACAGTGGGAAATAACACTTTTCAGTTTTCCTGTATTCCTAATTGAGCGAGCGACACACACGTGATTCCGTTTAAAAGTAGTGCTTTGCTTTTCTGTTCTTTCGTTGGAAACTTGTTCCTGTGCTGTACAGTGCGATATATCACTTTTCAGTTTTCCTGTATTCCTAATTGAGCGAGTGACACACATGTGATTTAGTTCACAAAGTAGTGCTTTGCGTTCCTGTTTTTCTGTTGGAAAATTGTTTCTGTGCTGTACATTGTGATATAACACTTTACAGTTTTCCTGTTATAATAATTGAACGGGCGACACGTATTTGAATTAGTTTACAAAGTTGTGCTTTGCATTTCTGTTCTTTCGATGGAAAGATGTTTCTGTGCCGTACATTGCGAAATAACACTTTTCAGTTTTCCTGTATTCCTAATTGAGCGAGCGACACACACGTGATTCCGTTTAAAATTAGTGCTTTGCTTTTCTGTTCTTTCGTTGGAAACTTGTTCCTGTGCTGTACAGTGCGATATATCACTTTTCAGTTTTCCTGTATTCCTAATTGAGCGAGTGACACACATGTGATTTAGTTCACAAAGTAGTGCTTTGCGTTCCTGTTCTTCTGTTGGAAACTTGTTTCTGCGCTATACATTGTGATATATCACTTTACAGTTTTCCTGTTATAATAATTGTACGGGCGACACGTATGTGAATTAGTTTACAAAGTTGTGCTTTGCATTTCTGTTCTTTCGATGGAAACTTGTGTCTGTGCCGTACAGTGCGATATATCACTTTTCAGTTTTCCTGTATTCCTAATTGAGCGAGTGACACACATGTGATTTAGTTTACAAAGTATTGCTTTGCGTTTATGTTCTTTCTTTGGAAACTTCTTTCTGTTAGGAACACGATAGGGTTAGGGTTAGGGTTAGGGTAGGGTTAGGGTTATATCACTTTTCAGTTTTCCTGTATTCCTAATTGAGCGAGCGACACACACGAGATTCCGTTTAAAAGTAGTGCTTTGCTTTTCTGTTCTTTCGTTGGAAACTTGTTCCTGTGCTGTACAGTGCGATATATCACTTTTCAGTTTTCCTGTATTCCTAATTGAGCGAGTGACACACATGTGATTTAGTTTACAAAGTATTGCTTTGCGTTTATGTTCTTTCTTTGGAAACTTCTTCCTGTTAGGAACACGATAGGGTTAGGGTTAGGGTTAGGGTTAGGGTATGGTTAGGGTTAGGGTTAGGGTTAGGGTAGGGTTAGGGTTAGGGTAATGTTAGGGTTAGGGTTAGGGTTATGGTAGGGGGTTAGGGTTATATCACATTTCAGTTTTCCTGTTATAATAATTGAACAGGCTACACGTATGTGAATTAGTTTACAAAGTTGTGCTTTGCATTTCTCTTCTTTCGATGGAAACTTGTTTCTGTGCCATACAGTGGGAAATAACACTTTTCAGTTTTCCTGTATTCCTAATTGAGCGAGCGACACACACGTGATTCCGTTTAAAAGTAGTGCTTTGCTTTTCTGTCCTTTCGTTGGAAACTTGTTCCTGTGCTGGACAGTGCGATATATCACTTTTCAGTTTTCCTGTATTCCTAATTGAGCGAGTGACACACATGTGATTTAGTTCACAAAGTAGTGCTTTGCGTTTCTGTTCTTCTGTTGGAAACTTGTTTCTGTGCTGTACATTGTGATATAACACTTTACAGTTTTCCTGTTATAATAATTGAACGGGCGACACGTATGTGAATTAGTTTACAAAGTTGTGCTTTGCATTTCTGTTCTTTCGATGGAAACTTATTTCTGTGCCATACAGTGCGATATATCACTTTTCAGTTTTCCTGTATTCCTAATTGAGCGAGTGACACACATGTGATTCATTTCACAAAGTAGTGCTTTGCGTTTCTGTTCTTCTGTTGGAAACTTGTTTCTGCGCTGTACATTGTGATATATCACTTTACAGTTTTCCTGTTATAATAATTGTACGAGCGACACGTATGTGAATTAGTTTACAAAGTTGTGCTTTGCATTTCTGTACTTTCGATGGAAACTTGTTTCTGTGCCGTACAGTGCGAAATAACACTTTTCAGTTTTCCTGTATTCCTAATTGAGCGAGTGACACACATGTGATTTAGTTTACAAAGTAGTGCTTTGCGTTTCTGTTCTTTCTTTGGAAACTTCTTCCTGTTAGGAACACCATAGGGTTAGGGTTAGGGTTAGGGTTAGGGTTAGGGTTAGGGTTAGAGTAGGGTTAGGGTTAGGGTTATATCACTTTTCAGTTTTCCTGTTATAATAATTGAACAGGCGACACGTATGTGAATTAGTTTACAAAGTTGTGCTTTGCCTTTCTGTTCTTTCGATGGAAACTTGTTTCTATGCCGTACAGTGCGAAATAACACTTTTCAGTTTTCCTGTATTCCTAATTGAGCGAGCGACACACACGAGATTCCGTTTAAAATAGTGCTTTTCTTTTCTTTTCTTTCGTTGGAAACTTGTTCCTGTTAGGAACACGATATGGTTAGGGTTAGGGTTAGGGTTAGGGTTAGGGTTAGGGTTAGGGTTAGGGTTAGGGTTAGGGTTAGGGTATGGTTAGGGTTAGGGTTAGGGTTAGGGTTAGGGTTAGGGTTAGGGTTAGGGTTAGGGTAGGGGGTTAGGGTTATATCACTTTTCAGGTTTCCTGTTATAATAATTGAACAGGCGACACGTATGTGAATTAGTTTACAAAGTTGTGCTTTGCATTTCTGTTCTTTCGATGGAAACTTGTTTCTGTGCTGTACAGTGCGATATATCACTTTTCAGTTTTCCTGTATTCCTAATTGAGCGAGTGACACACATGTGATTCATTTTACAAAGTATTGCTTTGCGTTTATGTTCTTTCTTTGGAAACTTCTTTCTGTTAGGAACAGGATAGGGTTAGGGTTAGGGTTAGGGTAGGGTTAGGGTTATATCACTTTTCAGTTTTCCTGTATTCCTAATTGAGCGAGCGACACACACGAGATTCCGTTTAAAAGTAGTGCTTTGCTTTTCTGTTCTTTCGTTGGAAACTTGTTCCTGTGTTGTACAGTGCGATATATCACTTTTCAGTTTTCCTGTATTCCTAATTGAGCGAGTGACACACATGTGATTTAGTTTTCAAAGTATTGCTTTGCGTTTATGTTCTTTCTTTGGAAACTTCTTCCTGTTAGGAACACGATAGGGTTAGGGTTAGGGTTAGGGTTAGGGTTAGGGTTAGGGTATGGTTAGGGTTAGGGTTAGGATTAGGGTTAGGGTTAGGGTTAGGGTTAGGGTTAGGGTTAGGGTAGGGGGTTAGGGTTATATCACTTTTCAGTTTTCCTGTTATAATAATTGAACAGGCTACACGTATGTCAATTAGTTTACAAAGTTGTGCTTTGCATTTCTGTTCTTTCGATGGAAACTTGTTTCTGTGCCATACAGTGGGAAATAACACTTTTCAGTTTTCCTGTATTCCTAATTGAGCGAGCGACACACACGTGATTCCGTTTAAAAGTAGTGCTTTGCTTTTCTGTTCTTTCGTTGGAAACTTGTTCCTGTGCTGTACAGTGCGATATATCACTTTTCAGTTTTCCTGTATTCCTAATTGAGCGAGTGACACACATGTGATTTAGTTCACAAAGTAGTGCTTTGCGTTCCTGTTTTTCTGTTGGAAAATTGTTTCTGTGATGTACATTGTGATATAACACTTTACAGTTTTCCTGTTATAATAATTGAACGGGCGACACGTATGTGAATTAGTTTACAAAGTTGTGCTTTGCATTTCTGTTCTTTCGATGGAAAGATGTTTCTGTGCCGTACATTGCGAAATAACACTTTTCAGTTTTCCTGTATTCCTAATTGAGCGAGCGACACACACGTGATTCCGTTTAAAATTAGTGCTTTGCTTTTCTGTTCTTTCGTTGGAAACTTGTTCCTGTGCTGTACAGTGCGATATATCACTTTTCAGTTTTCCTGTATTCCTAATTGAGCGAGTGACACACATGTGATTTAGTTCACAAAGTAGTGCTTTGCGTTCCTGTTCTTCTGTTGGAAACTTGTTTCTGCGCTATACATTGTGATATATCACTTTACAGTTTTCCTGTTATAATAATTGTACGGGCGACACGTATGTGAATTAGTTTACAAAGTTGAGCTTTGCATTTCTGTTCTTTCGAGGGAAACTTGTTTCTGTGCCGTACAGTGCGATATATCACTTTTCAGTTTTCCTGTATTCCTAATTGAGCGAGTGACACACATGTGATTTAGTTTACAAAGTATTGCTTTGCGTTTATGTTCTTTCTTTGGAAACTTCTTTCTGTTAGGAACACGATAGGGTTAGGGTTAGGGTTAGGGTAGGGTTAGGGTTATATCACTTTTCAGTTTTCCTGTATTCCTAATTGAGCGAGCGACACACACGAGATTCCGTTTAAAAGTAGTGCTTTGCTTTTCTGTTCTTTCGTTGGAAACTTGTTCCTGTGCTGTACAGTGCGATATATCACTTTTCAGTTTTCCTGTATTCCTAATTGAGCGAGTGACACACATGTGATTTAGTTTACAAAGTATTGCTTTGCGTTTATGTTCTTTCTTTGGAAACTTCTTCCTGTTAGGAACACGATAGGGTTAGGGTTAGGGTTAGGGTTAGGGTTAGGGTATGGTTAGGGTTAGGGTTAGGGTTAGGGTAGGGTTAGGGTTAGGGTAATGTTAGGGTTAGGGTTAGGGTTATGGTAGGGGGTGAGGGTTATATCACATTTCAGTTTTCCTGTTATAATAATTGAACAGGCTACACGTATGTGAATTAGTTTACAAAGTTGTGCTTTGCATTTCTCTTCTTTCGATGGAAACTTGTTTCTGTGCCATACAGTGGGAAATAACACTTTTCAGTTTTCCTGTATTCCTAATTGAGCGAGCGACACACACGTGATTCCGTTTAAAAGTAGTGCTTTGCTTTTCTGTCCTTTCGTTGGAAACTTGTTCCTGTGCTGGACAGTGCGATATATCACTTTTCAGTTTTCCTGTATTCCTAATTGAGCGAGTGACACACATGTGATTTAGTTCACAAAGTAGTGCTTTGCGTTCCTGTTCTTCTGTTGGAAACTTGTTTCTGTGCTGTACATTGTGATATAACACTTTACAGTTTTCCTGTTATAATAATTGAACGGGCGACACGTATGTGAATTAGTATACAAAGTTGTGCTTTGCATTTCTGTTCTTTCGATGGAAACTTATTTCTGTGCCATACAGTGCGATATATCACTTTTCAGTTTTCCTGTATTCCTAATTGAGCGAGTGACACACATGTGATTCATTTCACAAAGTAGTGCTTTGCGTTTCTGTTCTTCTGTTGGAAACTTGTTTCTGCGCTGTACATTGTGATATATCACTTTACAGTTTTCCTGTTATAATAATTGTACGAGCGACACGTATGTGAATTAGTTTACAAAGTTGTGCTTTGCATTTTTGTACTTTCGATGGAAACTTGTTTCTGTGCCGTACAGTGCGAAATAACACTTTTCAGTTTTCCTGTATTCCTAATTGAGCGAGTGACACACATGTGATTTAGTTTACAAAGTAGTGCTTTGCGTTTCTGTTCTTTCTTTGGAAACTTCTTCCTGTTAGGAACACCATAGGGTTAGGGTTAGGGTTAGGGTTAGTGTTAGGGTTAGGGTTAGAGTAGGGTTAGGGTTAGGGTTAGGGTTATATCACTTTTCAGTTTTCCTGTTATAATAATTGAACAGGCGACACGTATGTGAATTAGTTTACAAAGTTGTGCTTTGCCTTTCTGTTCTTTCAATGGAAACTTGTTTCTATGCCGTACAGTGCGAAATAACACTTTTCAGTTTTCCTGTATTCCTAATTGAGCGAGCGACACACACGAGATTCCGTTTAAAATAGTGCTTTTCTTTTCTTTTCTTTCGTTGGAAACTTGTTCCTGTTAGGAACACGATATGGTTAGGGTTAGGGTTAGGGTTAGGGTTAGGGTTAGGGTATGGTTAGGGTTAGGGTTAGGGTTAGGGTTAGGGTAATGTTAGGGTTAGGGTTAGGGTTAGGGTAGGGGGTTAGGGTTATATCACTTTTCAGTTTTCCTGTTATAATAATTGAACAGGCTACACGTATGTCAATTAGTTTACAAAGTTGTGCTTTGCATTTCTGTTCTTTCGATGGAAACTTGTTTCTGTGCCATACAGTGGGAAATAACACTTTTCAGTTTTCCTGTATTCCTAATTGAGCGAACGACACACACGTGATTCCGTTTAAAAGTAGTGCTTTGCTTTTCTGTTCTTTCATTGGAAACTTGTTCCTGTGCTGTACAGTGCGATATATCACTTTTCAGTTTTCCTGTATTCCTAATTGAGCGAGTGACACACATGTGATTTAGTTCACAAAGTAGTGCTTTGCGTTCCTGTTCTTCTGTTGGAAACTTGTTTCTGCGCTATACATTGTGATATATCACTTTACAATTTTCCTGTTATAATAATTGTACGGGCGACACGTATATGAATTAGTTTACAAAGTTGTGCTTTGCATTTCTGTTCTTTCGTTGGAAACTTGTTTCTGTGCCGTACAGTGCGATATATCACTTTTCAGTTTTCCTGTATTCCTAATTGAGCGAGTGACACACATGTGATTTAGTTTACAAAGTATTGCTTTGTGTTTATGTTCTTTCTTTGGAAACTTCTTTCTGTTAGGAACACGATAGGGTTAGGGTTAGGGTTAGGGTATGGTTAGGGTTATATCACTTTTCAGTTTTCCTGTATTCCTAATTGAGCAAGCGACACACACGAGATTCCGTTTAAAAGTAGTGTTTTGCTTTTCTGTTCTTTCGTTGGAAACTTGTTCCTGTGCTGTACAGTGCGATATATCACTTTTCAGTTTTCCTGTATTCCTAATTGAGCGAGTGACACACATGTGATTTAGTTTACAAAGTATTGCTTTGCGTTTATGTTCTTTCTTTGGAAACTTCGTCCTGTTAGGAACACGATAGGGTTAGGGTTAGGGTTAGGTTTAGGGTTAGGGTTAGGGTATGGTTAGGGTTAGGGTTAGGGTTAGGGTAATGTTAGGGTTAGGGTTAGGGTTATGGTAGGGGGTTAGGGTTATATCACATTTCAGTTTTCCTGTTATAATAATTGAACAGGCTACACGTATGTGAATTAGTTTACAAAGTTGTGCTTTGCATTTCTCTTCTTTCGATGGAAACTTGTTTCTGTGCCGTACAGTGCGAAATAACACTTTTCAGTTTTCCGGTATTCCTAATTGAGCGAGTGACACACATGTGATTTAGTTTACAAAGTAGTGCTTTGCGTTTCTGTTCTTTCTTTGGAAACTTCTTCCTGTTAGGAACACCATAGGGTTAGGGTTAGGGTTAGGGTTAGGGTTAGGGTTAGGGTTAGGGTTAGGGTTAGAGTAGGGTTAGGGTTAGGGTTAGGGTTATATCACTTTTCAGTTTTCCTGTTGTAATAATTGAACAGGCGACACGTATGTGAATTAGTTTACAAAGTTGTGCTTTGCCTTTCTGTTCTTTCGATGGAAACTTGTTTCTATGCCGTACAGTGCGAAATAACACTTTTCAGTTTTCCTGTATTCCTAATTGAGCGAGCGACACACACGAGATTCCGTTTAAAATAGTGCTTTTCTTTTCTTTTCTTTCGTTGGAAACTTGTTCCTGTTAGGAACACGATATGGTTAGGGTTAGGGTTAGGGTTAGGGTTAGGGTTAGGGTTAGGGTTAGGGTTAGGGTATGGTTAGGGTTAGGGTTAGGGTTAGGGTTAGGGTTGGGGTTAGGGTAATGTTAGGGTTAGGGTTAGGGTTAGGGTAGGGGGTTAGGGTTATATCACTTTTCAGTTTTCCTGTTATAATAATTGAACAGGCGACACGTATGTGAATTAGTTTACAAAGTTGTGCTTTGCATTTCTGTTCTTTCGATGGAAACTTGTTTCTGTGCTGTACAGTGCGATATATCACTTTTCAGTTTTCCTGTATTCCTAATTGAGCGAGTGACACACATGTGATTCATTTTACAAAGTATTGCTTTGCGTTTATGTTCTTTCTTTGGAAACTTCTTTCTGTTAGGAACAGGATAGGGTTAGGGTTAGGGTTAGGGTAGGGTTAGGGTTATATCACTTTTCAGTTTTCCTGTATTCCTAATTGAGCGAGCGACACACACGAGATTCCGTTTAAAAGTAGTGCTTTGCTTTTCTGTTCTTTCGTTGGAAACTTGTTCCTGTGCTGTACAGTGCGATATATCACTTTTCAGTTTTCCTGTATTCCTAATTGAGCGAGTGACACACATGTGATTTAGTTTACAAAGTATTGCTTTGCGTTTATGTTCTTTCTTTGGAAACTTCGTCCTGTTAGGAACATGATAGGGTTAGGGTTAGGGTTAGGTTTAGGGCTAGGGTTAGGGTATGGTTAGGGTTAGGGTTAGGGTTAGGGTAATGTTAGGGTTAGGGTTAGGGTTATGGTAGGGGGTTAGGGTTATATCACATTTCAGTTTTCCTGTTATAATAATTGAACAGGCTACACGTATGTGAATTAGTTTACAAAGTTGTGCTTTGCATTTCTCTTCTTTCGATGGAAACTTGTTTCTGTGCCGTACAGTGCGAAATAACACTTTTCAGTTTTCCTGTATTCCTAATTGAGCGAGTGACACACATGTGATTTAGTTTACAAAGTAGTGCTTTGCGTTTCTGTTCTTTCTTTGGAAACTTCTTCCTGTTAGGAACACCATAGGGTTAGGGTTAGGGTTAGGGTTAGGGTTAGGGTTAGGGTTAGGGTTAGAGTAGGGTTAGGGTTAGGGTTAGGGTTATATCACTTTTCAGTTTTCCTGTTGTAATAATTGAACAGGCGACACGTATGTGAATTAGTTTACAAAGTTGTGTTTTGCCTTTCTGTTCTTTCGATGGAAACTTGTTTCTATGCCGTACAGTGCGAAATAACACTTTTCAGTTTTTCTGTATTCCTAATTGAGCGAGCGACACACACGAGATTCCGTTTAAAATAGTGCTTTTCTTTTCTTTTCTTTCGTTGGAAACTTGTTCCTGTTAGGAACACGATATGGTTAGGGTTAGGGTTAGGGTTAGGGTTAGGGTTAGGGTTAGGGTTAGGGTTAGGGTATGGTTAGGGTTAGGGTTAGGGTTAGGGTTAGGGTTGGGGTTAGGGTAATGTTAGGGTTAGGGTTAGGGTTAGGGTAGGGGGTTAGGGTTATATCACTTTTCAGTTTTCCTGTTATAATAATTGAACAGGCGACACGTATGTGAATTAGTTTACAAAGTTGTGCTTTGCATTTCTGTTCTTTCGATGGAAACTTGTTTCTCTGCTGTACAGTGCGATATATCACTTTTCAGTTTTCCTGTATTCCTAATTGAGCGAGTGACACACATGTGATTCATTTTACAAAGTATTGCTTTGCGTTTATGTTCTTTCTTTGGAAACTTCTTTCTGTTAGGAACAGGATAGGGTTAGGGTTAGGGTTAGGGTAGGGTTAGGGTTATATGACTTTTCAGTTTTCCTGTATTCCTAATTGAGCGAGCGACACACACGAGATTCCGTTTAAAAGTAGTGCTTTGCTTTTCTGTTCTTTCGTTGGAAACTTGTTCCTGTGCTGTACAGTGCGATATATCACTTTTCAGTTTTCCTGTATTCCTAATTGAGCGAGTGACACACATGTGATTTAGTTTACAAAGTATTGCTTTGCGTTTATGTTCTTTCTTTGGAAACTTCTTCCTGTTAGGAACACGATAGGGTTAGGGTTAGGGTTAGGGTTAGGGTTAGGGTTAGGGTATGGTTAGGGTTAGGGTTAGGATTAGGGTTAGGGTTAGGGTAATGTTAGGGTTAGGGTTAGGGTTAGGGTAGGGGGTTAGGGTTATATCACTTTTCAGTTTTCCTGTTATAATAATTGAACAGGCTACACGTATGTCAATTAGTTTACAAAGTTGTGCTTTGCATTTCTGTTCTTTCGATGGAAACTTGTTTCTGTGCCATACAGTGGGAAATAACACTTTTCAGTTTTCCTGTATTCCTAATTGAGCGAGCGACACACACGTGATTCCGTTTAAAAGTAGTGCTTTGCTTTTCTGTTCTTTCGTTGGAAAGTTGTTCCTGTGCTGTACAGTGCGATATATCACTTTTCAGTTTTCCTGTATTCCTAATTGAGCGAGTGACACACATGTGATTTAGTTCACAAAGTAGTGCTTTGCGTTCCTGTTTTTCTGTTGGAAAATTGTTTCTGTGCTGTACATTGTGATATAACACTTTACAGTTTTCCTGTTATAATAATTGAACGGGCGACACGTATGTGAATTAGTTTACAAAGTTGTGCTTTGCATTTCTGTTCTTTCGATGGAAAGATGTTTCTGTGCCGTACATTGCGAAATAACACTTTTCAGTTTTCCTGTATTCCTAATTGAGCGAGCGACACACACGTGATTTAGTTTACAAAGTATTGCTTTGCGTTTATGTTCTTTCTTTGGAAACTTCTTTCTGTTAGGAACACGATAGGGTTAGGGTTAGGGTTAGGGTAGGGTTAGGGTTATATCACTTTTCAGTTTTCCTGTTATAATAATTGAACAGGCGACACGTATGTGAATTAGTTTACAAAGTTGTGCTTTGCATTTCTGTTCTTTCGATGGAAACTTGTTTCTGTGCCGTACAGTGCGATATGTCACTTTTCAGTTTTCCTGTATTCCTAATTGAGCGAGTGACACACATGTGATTTAGTTTACAAAGTATTGCTTTGCGTTTATGTTCTTTCTTTGGAAACTTCTTTCTGTTAGGAACACGATAGGCTTAGGGTTAGGGTTAGGGTAGGGTTAGGGTTATATCACTTTTCAGTTTTCCTGTATTCCTAATTGAGCGAGCGACACACAGGAGATTCCTTTTAAAAGTAGTGCTTTGCTTTTCTGTTCTTTCGTTGGAAACTTGTTCCTGTTAGGAACACGATATGGTTAGGGTTAGGGTTAGGGTTAGGGTTAGGGTTAGGGTTAGGGTTAGGGTATGGTTAGGGTTAGGGTTAGGGTTAGGGTTAGGGTTAGGGTATGGTTAGGGTTAGGGTTAGGGTTAGGGTTAGGGTTGGGGTTAGGGTAATGTTAGGGTTAGGGTTAGGGTTAGGGTAGGCTGTTAGGGTTATATCACTTTTCAGTTTTCCTGTTATAATAATTGAACAGGCGACACGTATGTGAATTAGTTTACAAAGTTGTGCTTTGCCTTTCTGTTCTTTCGATGGAAATTGTTTCTGTGCTGTACAGTGCGATATATCACTTTCCAGTTTTCCTGTATTCCTAATTGAGCGAGTGACACACATGTGATTCATTTTACAAAGTATTGCTTTGCGTTCATGTTCTTTCTTTGGAAACTTCTTTCTGTTAGGAACACGATAGGGTTTGGGTAGGGTTAGGGTTATATCACTTTTCAGTTTTTCTGTATTCCTAATTGAGCGAGCGACACACACGAGATTCTGTTTAAAAGTAGTGCTTTGCTTTTCTGTTATTTCGTTGGAAACCTGTTCCTGTGCTGTACAGTGCGATATATCACTTTTCAGTTTTCCTGTATTCCTAATTGAGCGAGTGACACACATGTGATTTAGTTTACAAAGTATTGCTTTGCGTTTATGTTCTTTCTTTGGAAACTTCTTCCTGTTAGGAACACGATAGGGTTAGGGTTAGGGTTAGGGTTAGGGTTAGGGTTAGGGTATGGTTAGGGTTAGGGTTAGGATTAGGGTTAGGGTTAGGGTAATGTTAGGGTTAGGGTTAGGGTAGGGGGTTAGGGTTATTTCACTTTTCAGTTTTCCTGTTATAATAATTGAACAGGCTACACGTATGTCAATTAGTTTACAAAGTTGTGCTTTGCATTTCTGTTCTTTCGATGGAAACTTGTTTCTGTGCCATACAGTGGGAAATAACACTTTTCAGTTTTCCTGTATTCCTAATTGAGCGAGCGACACACACGTGATTCCGTTTAAAAGTAGTGCTTTGCTTTTCTGTTCTTTCGTTGGAAACTTGTTCCTGTGCTGTACAGTGCGATATATCACTTTTCAGTTTTCCTGTATTCCTAATTGAGCGAGTGACACACATGTGATTTAGTTCACAAAGTAGTGCTTTGCGTTCCTGTTTTTCTGTTGGAAAATTGTTTCTGTGCTGTACATTGTGATATAACACTTTACAGTTTTCCTGTTATAATAATTGAACGGGCGACACGTATGTGAATTAGTTTACAAAGTTGTGCTTTGCATTTCTGTTCTTTCGATGGAAAGATGTTTCTGTGCCGTACATTGCGAAATAACACTTTTCAGTTTTCCTGTATTCCTAATTGAGCGAGCGACACACACGTGATTCCGTTTAAAATTAGTGCTTTGCTTTTCTGTTCTTTCGTTGGAAACTTGTTCCTGTGCTGTACAGTGCGATATATCACTTTTCAGTTTTCCTGTATTCCTAATTGAGCGAGCGACACACACGAGATTCCGTTTAAAAGTAGTGCTTTGCTTTTCTGTTCTTTCGTTGGAAACTTGTTCCTGTGCTGTACAGTGCGATATATCACTTTTCAGTTTTCCTGTATTCCTAATTGAGCGAGTGACACACATGTGATTTAGTTTACAAAGTATTGCTTTGCGTTTATGTTCTTTCTTTGGAAACTTCGTCCTGTTAGGAACACGATAGGGTTAGGGTTAGGGTTAGGTTTAGGGTTAGGGTTAGGGTATGGTTAGGGTTAGGGTTAGGGTTAGGGTAATGTTAGGGGGTTAGGGTTATATCACATTTCAGTTTTCCTGTTATAATAATTGAACAGGCTACACGTATGTGAATTAGTTTACAAAGTTGTGCTTTGCATTTCTCTTCTTTCGATGGAAACTTGTTTCTGTGCCGTACAGTGCGAAATAACACTTTTCAGTTTTCCTGTATTCCTAATTGAGCGAGTGACACACATGTGATTTAGTTTACAAAGTAGTGCTTTGCGTTTCTGTTCTTTCTTTGGAAACTTCTTCCTGTTAGGAACACCATAGGGTTAGGGTTAGGGTTAGGGTTAGGGTTAGGGTTAGGGTTAGGGTTAGGGTTAGAGTAGGGTTAGGGTTAGGGTTAGGGTTATATCACTTTTCAGTTTTCCTGTTGTAATAATTGAACAGGCGACACGTATGTGAATTAGTTTACAAAGTTGTGCTTTGCCTTTCTGTTCTTTCGATGGAAACTTGTTTCTGTGCTGTACAGTGCGATATATCACTTTTCAGTTTTCCTGTATTCCTAATTGAGCGAGTGACACACATGTGATTCATTTTACAAAGTATTGCTTTGCGTTCATGTTCTTTCTTTGGAAACTTCTTTCTGTTAGGAACACGATAGGGTTAGGGTAGGGTTAGGGTTATATCACTTTTCAGTTTTTCTGTATTCCTAATTGAGCGAGCGACACACACGAGATTCCGTTTAAAAGTAGTGCTTTGCTTTTCTGTTATTTCGTTGGAAACTTGTTCCTGTGCTGTACAGTGCGATATATCACTTTTCAGTTTTCCTGTATTCCTAATTGAGCGAGTGACACACATGTGATTTAGTTTACAAAGTATTGCTTTGCGTTTATGTTCTTTCTTTGGAAACTTCTTCCTGTTAGGAACACGATAGGGTTAGGGTTAGGGTTAGGGTTAGGGTTAGGGTTAGGGTATGGTTAGGGTTAGGGTTAGGATTAGGGTTAGCGTTAGGGTAATGTTAGGGTTAGGGTTAGGGTAGGGGGTTAGGGATATATCACTTTTCAGTTTTCCTGTTATAATAATTGAACAGGCTACACGTATGTCAATTAGTTTACAAAGTTGTGCTTTGCATTTCTGTTCTTTCGATGGAAACTTGTTTCTGTGCCATACAGTGGGAAATAACACTTTTCAGTTTTCCTGTATTCCTAATTGAGCGAGCGACACACACGTGATTCCGTTTAAAAGTAGTGCTTTGCTTTTCTGTTCTTTCGTTGGAAACTTGTTCCTGTGCTGTACAGTGCGATATATCACTTTTCAGTTTTCCTGTATTCCTAATTGAGCGAGTGACACACATGTGATTTAGTTCACAAAGTAGTGCTTTGCGTTCCTGTTTTTCTGTTGGAAAATTGTTTCTGTGCTGTACATTGTGATATAACACTTTACAGTTTTCCTGTTATAATAATTGAACGGGCGACACGTATGTGAATTAGTTTACAAAGTTGTGCTTTGCATTTCTGTTCTTTCGATGGAAAGATGTTTCTGTGCCGTACATTGCGAAATAACACTTTTCAGTTTTCCTGTATTCCTAATTGAGCGAGCAACACACACGTGATTCCGTTTAAAATTAGTGCTTTGCTTTTCTGTTCTTTCGTTGGAAACTTGTTCCTGTGCTGTACAGTGCGATATATCACTTTTCAGTTTTCCTGTATTCCTAATTGAGCGAGTGACACACATGTGATTTAGTTCACAAAGTAGTGCTTTGCGTTCCTGTTCTTCTGTTGGAAACTTGTTTCTGCGCTATACATTGTGATATATCACTTTACAGTTTTCCTGTTATAATAATTGTACGGGCGACACGTATGTGAATTAGTTTACAAAGTTGTGCTTTGCATTTCTGTTCTTTCGATGGAAACTTCTTTCTGTGCCGTACAGTGCGATATATCACTTTTCAGTTTTCCTGTATTCCTAATTGAGCGAGTGACACACATGTGATTTAGTTTACAAAGTATTGCTTTGCGTTTATGTTCTTTCTTTGGAAACTTCTTTCTGTTAGGAACACGATAGGGTTAGGGTTAGGGTTAGGGTAGGGTTAGGGTTATATCACTTTTCAGTTTTCCTGTATTCCTAATTGAGCGAGCGACACACACGAGATTCCTTTTAAAAGTAGTGCTTTGCTTTTCTGTTCTTTCGTTGGAAACTTGTTCCTGTGCTGTACAGTGCGATATATCACTTTTCAGTTTTCCTGTATTCCTAATTGAGCGAGTGACACACATGTGATTTAGTTTACAAAGTATTGCTTTGCGTTTATGTTCTTTCTTTGGAAACTTCGTCCTGTTAGGAACACGATAGGGTTAGGGTTAGGGTTAAGTTTAGGGTTAGGGTTAGGGTATGGTTAGGGTTAGGGTTAGGGTTAGGGTAATGTTAGGGTTAGGGTTAGGGTTATGGTAGGGGGTTAGGGTTATATCACATTTCAGTTTTCCTGTTATAATAATTGAACAGGCTACACGTATGTGAATTAGTTTACAAAGTTGTGCTTTGCATTTCTCTTCTTTCGATGGAAACTTGTTTCTGTGCCGTACAGTGCGAAATAACACTTTTCAGTTTTCCTGTATTCCTAATTGAGCGAGTGACACACATGTGATTTAGTTTACAAAGTAGTGCTTTGCGTTTCTGTTCTTTCTTTGGAAACTTCTTCCTGTTAGGAACACCATAGGGTTAGGGTTAGGGTTAGTGTTAGGGTTAGGGTTAGGGTTAGGGTTAGGGTTAGGGTTATATCACTTTTCAGTTTTCCTGTTGTAATAATTGAACAGGCGACACGTATGTGAATTAGTTTACAAAGTTGTGCTTTGCCTTTCTGTTCTTTCGATGGAAACTTGTTTCTATGCCGTACAGTGCGAAATAACACTTTTCAGTTTTCATGTATTCCCAATTGAGCGAGCGACACACACGAGATTCCGTTTAAAATATTGCTTTTCTTTTCTTTTCTTTCGTTGGAAACTTGTTCCTGTTAGGAACACGATATGGTTAGGGTTAGGGTTAGGGTTAGGGTTAGGGTTAGGGTTAGGGTTAGGGTTAGGATTAGGGTTAGGGTTAGGGTTAGGGTATGTTTAGGGTTAGGGTTAGGGTTAGGGTTAGGGTTAGGGTAATGTTAGGGTTAGGGTTAGGGTTAGGGTAGGGGGTTAGGGTTATATCACTTTTCAGTTTTCCTGTTATAATAATTGAACAGGCGACACGTATGTGAATTAGTTTACAAAGTTGTGCTTTGCATTTCTGTTCTTTCGATGGAAACTTGTTTCTGTGCTGTACAGTGCGATATATCACTTTTCAGTTTTCCTGTATTCCTAATTGAGCGAGTGACACACATGTGATTCATTTTACAAAGTATTGCTTTGCGTTTATGTTCTTTCTTTGGAAACTTCTTTCTGTTAGGAACAGGATAGGGTTAGGGTTAGGGTTAGGGTAGGGTTAGGGTTATATCACTTTTCAGTTTTCCTGTATTCCTAATTGAGCGAGCGACACACACGAGATTCCGTTTAAAAGTAGTGCTTTGCTTTTCTGTTCTTTCGTTGGAAACTTGTTCCTGTGCTGTACAGTGCGATATATCACTTTTCAGTTTTCCTGTATTCCTAATTGAGCGAGTGACACACATGTGATTTAGTTTACAAAGTATTGCTTTGCGTTTATGTTCTTTCTTTGGAAACTTCTTCCTGTTAGGAACACGATAGGGTTAGGGTTAGGGTTAGGGTTAGGGTTAGGGTATGGTTAGGGTTAGGGTTAGGATTAGGGTTAGGGTTAGGGTAATGTTAGGGTTAGGGTTAGGGTTATGGTAGGGGGTTAGGGTTATATCACATTTCAGTTTTCCTGTTATAATAATTGAACAGGCTACACGTATGTGAATTAGTTTACAAAGTTGTGCTTTGCATTTCTCTTCTTTCGATGGAAACTTGTTTCTGTGCCGTACAGTGCGAAATAACACTTTTCAGTTTTCCTGTATTCCTAATTGAGCGAGTGACACACATGTGATTTAGTTTACAAAGTAGTGCTTTGCGTTTCTGTTCTTTCTTTGGAAACTTCTTCCTGTTAGGAACACCATAGGGTTAGGGTTAGGGTTAGGGTTAGGGTTAGGGTTAGGGTTAGGGTTAGGGTTAGGGTTAGAGTAGGGTTAGGGTTAGGGTTAGGGTTATATCACTTTTCAGTTTTCCTGTTGTAATAATTGAACAGGCGACACGTATGTGAATTAGTTTACAAAGTTGTGCTTTGCCTTTCTGTTCTTTCGATGGAAACTTGTTTCTATGCCGTACAGTGCGAAATAACACTTTTCAGTTTTCCTGTATTCCTAATTGAGCGAGCGACACACACGAGATTCCGTTTAAAATAGTGCTTTTCTTTTCTTTTCTTTCGTTGGAAACTTGTTCCTGTTAGGAACACGATATGGTTAGGGTTAGGGTTAGGGTTAGGGTTAGGGTTAGGGTTAGGGTTAGGGTTAGGGTTAGGGTATGGTTAGGGTTAGGGTTAGGGTTAGGGTTAGGGTAATGTTAGGGTTAGGGTTAGGGTTAGGGTAGGGGGTTAGGGTTATATCACTTTTCAGTTTTCCTGTTATAATAATTGAACAGGCGACACGTATGTGAATTAGTTTACAAAGTTGTGCTTTGCATTTCTGTTCTTTCGATGGAAACTTGTTTCTGTGCTGTACAGTGCGATATATCACTTTTCAGTTTTCCTGTATTCCTAATTGAGCGAGTGACACACATGTGATTCATTTTACAAAGTATTGCTTTGCGTTTATGTTCTTTCTTTGGAAACTTCTTTCTGTTAGGAACACGATAGGGTTAGGGTTAGGGTTAGGGTAGGGTTAGGGTTATATCACTTTTCAGTTTTTCTGTATTCCTAATTGAGCGAGCGACACACACGAGATTCCGTTTAAAAGTAGTGCTTTGCTTTTCTGTTATTTCGTTGGAAACTTGTTCCTGTGCTGTACAGTGCCATATATCACTTTTCAGTTTTGCTGTATTCCTAATTGAGCGAGTGACACACATGTGATTTAGTTTACAAAGTATTGCTTTGCGTTTATGTTCTTTCTTTGGAAACTTCTTCCTGTTAGGAACACGATAGGGTTAGGGTTAGGGTTAGGGTTAGGGTTAGGGTTAGGGTTAGGGTATGGTTAGGGTTAGGGTTAGGATTAGGGTTAGGGTTAGGGTAATGTTAGGGTTAGGGTTAGGGTTAGGGTAGGGGGTTAGGGTTATATCACTTTTCAGTTTTCCTGTTATAATAATTGAACAGGCTACACGTATGTCAATTAGTTTACAAAGTTGTGCTTTGCATTTCTGTTCTTTCGATGGAAACTTGTTTCTGTGCCATACAGTGGGAAATAACACTTTTCAGTTTTCCTGTATTCCTAATTGAGCGAGCGACACACACGTGATTCCGTTTAAAAGTAGTGCTTTGCTTTTCTGTTCTTTCGTTGGAAACTTGTTCCTGTGCTGTACAGTGCGATATATCACTTTTCAGTTTTCCTGTATTCCTAATTGAGCGAGTGACACACATGTGATTTAGTTCACAAAGTAGTGCTTTGCGTTCCTGTTCTTCTGTTGGAAACTTGTTTCTGCGCTATACATTGTGATATATCACTTTACAGTTTTCCTGTTATAATAATTGTACGGGCAACACGTATGTGAATTAGTTTACAAAGTTGTGCTTTGCATTTCTGTTCTTTCGATGGAAACTTCTTTCTGTGCCGTACAGTGCGATATATCACTTTTCAGTTTTCCTGTATTCCTAATTGAGCGAGTGACACACATGTGATTTAGTTTACAAAGTATTGCTTTGCGTTTATGTTCTTTCTTTGGAAACTTCTTTCTGTTAGGAACACGATAGGGTTAGGGTTAGGGTTAGGGTAGGGTTAGGGTTATATCACTTTTCAGTTTTCCTGTATTCCTAATTGAGCGAGCGACACACACGAGATTCCGTTTAAAAGTAGTGCTTTGCTTTTCTGTTCTTTTGTTGGAAACTTGTTCCTGTGCTGTACAGTGCGATATATCACTTTTCAGTTTTCCTGTATTCCTAATTGAGCGAGTGACACACATGTGATTTAGTTTACAAAGTATTGCTTTGCGTTTATGTTCTTTCTTTGGAAACTTCGTCCTGTTAGGAACACGATAGGGTTAGGGTTAGGGTTAGGTTTAGGTTTAGGGTTAGGGTATGGTTAGGGTTAGGGTTAGGGTTAGGGTAATGTTAGGGTTAGGGTTAGGGTTATGGTAGGGGGTTAGGGTTATATCACATTTCAGTTTTCCTGTTATAATAATTGAACAGGCTACACGTATGTGAATTAGTTTACAAAGTTGTGCTTTGCATTTCTCTTCTTTCGATGGAAACTTGTTTCTGTGCCGTACAGTGCGAAATAACACTTTTCAGTTTTCCTGTATTCCTAATTGAGCGAGTGACACACATGTGATTTAGTTTACAAAGTAGTGCTTTGCGTTTCTGTTCTTTCTTTGGAAACTTCTTCCTGTTAGGAACACCATAGGGTTAGGGTTAGGGTTAGGGTTAGGGTTAGGGTTAGGGTTAGGGTTAGAGTAGGGTTAGGGTTAGGGTTAGGGTTATATCACTTTTCAGTTTTCCTGTTGTAATAATTGAACAGGCGACACGTATGTGAATTAGTTTACAAAGTTGTGCTTTGCCTTTCTGTTCTTTCGATGGAAACTTGTTTCTGTGCTGTACAGTGCGATATATCACTTTCCAGTTTTCCTGTATTCCTAATTGAGCGAGTGACACACATGTGATTCATTTTACAAAGTATTGCTTTGCGTTCATGTTCTTTCTTTGGAAACTTCTTTCTGTTAGGAACACGATAGGGTTAGGGTAGGGTTAGGGTTATATCACTTTTCAGTTTTTCTGTATTCCTAATTGAGCGAGCGACACACACGAGATTCCGTTTAAAAGTAGTGCTTTGCTTTTCTGTTATTTCGTTGGAAACCTGTTCCTGTGCTGTACAGTGCGATATATCACTTTTCAGTTTTCCTGTATTCCTAATTGAGCGAGTGACACACATGTGATTTAGTTTACAAAGTATTGCTTTGCGTTTATGTTCTTTCTTTGGAAACTTCTTCCTGTTAGGAACACGATAGGGTTAGGGTTAGGGTTAGGGTTAGGGTTAGGGTTAGGGTTAGGTTATGGTTAGGGTTAGGGTTAGGATTAGGGTTAGGGTTAGGGTAATGTTAGGGTTAGGGTTAGGGTAGGGGGTTAGGGTTATATCACTTTTCAGTTTTCCTGTATTCCTAATTGAGCGAGTGACACACATGTGATTTAGTTCACAAAGTAGTGCTTTGCGTTCCTGTTCTTCTGTTGGAAACTTGTTTCTGCGCTATACATTGTGATATATCACTTTACAGTTTTCCTGTTATAATAATTGTACGGGCGACACGTATGTGAATTAGTTTACAAAGTTGTGCTTTGCATTTCTGTTCTTTCGATGGAAACTTGTTTCTGTGCCGTACAGTGCGATATATCACTTTTCAGTTTTCCTGTATTCCTAATTGAGCGAGTGACACACATGTGATTTAGTTTACAAAGTATTGCTTTGCGTTTATGTTCTTTCTTTGGAAACTTCTTTCTGTTAGGAACACGATAGGGTTAGGGTTAGGGTTAGGGTAGGGTTAGGGTTATATCACTTTTCAGTTTTCCTGTATTCCTAATTGAGCGAGCGACACACACGAGATTCCGTTTAAAAGTAGTGCTTTGCTTTTCTGTTCTTTCGTTGGAAACTTGTTCCTGTGCTGTACAGTGCGATATATCACTTTTCAGTTTTCCTGTATTCCTAATTGAGCGAGTGACACACATGTGATTTAGTTTACAAAGTATTGCTTTGCGTTTATGTTCTTTCTTTGGAAACTTCGTCCTGTTAGGAACACGATAGGGTTAGGGTTAGGGTTAGGTTTAGGGTTAGGGTTAGGGTATGGTTAGGGTTAGGGTTAGGGTTAGGGTAATGTTAGGGGGTTAGGGTTATATCACATTTCAGTTTTCCTGTTATAATAATTGAACAGGCTACACGTATGTGAATTAGTTTACAAAGTTGTGCTTTGCATTTCTCTTCTTTCGATGGATACTTGTTTCTGTGCCGTACAGTGCGAAATAACACTTTTCAGTTTTCCTGTATTCCTAATTGAGCGAGTGACACACATGTGATTTAGTTTACAAAGTAGTGCTTTGCGTTTCTGTTCTTTCTTTGGAAACTTCTTCCTGTTAGGAACACCATAGGGTTAGGGTTAGGGTTAGGGTTAGGGTTAGGGTTAGAGTAGGGTTAGGGTTAGGGTTAGGGTTATATCACTTTTCAGTTTTCCTGTTGTAATAATTGAACAGGCGACACGTATGTGAATTAGTTTACAAAGTTGTGCTTTGCATTTCTGTTCTTTCGATGGAAACTTGTTTCTGTGCTGTACAGTGCGATATATCACTTTTCAGTTTTCCTGTATTCCTAATTGAGCGAGTGACACACATGTGATTCATTTTACAAAGTATTGCTTTGCGTTCATGTTCTTTCTTTGGAAACTTCTTTCTGTTAGGAACACGATAGGGTTAGGGTAGGGTTAGGGTTATATCACATTTCAGTTTTTCTGTATTCCTAATTGAGCGAGCGACACACACGAGATTCCGTTTAAAAATAGTGCTTTGCTTTTCTGTTATTTCGTTGGAAACTTTTTCCTGTGCTGTACAGTGCGATATATCACTTTTCAGTTTTCCTGTATTCCTAATTGAGCGAGTGACACACATGTGATTTAGTTTACAAAGTATTGCTTTGCGTTTATGTTCTTTCTTTGGAAACTTCTTCCTGTTAGGAACACGATAGGGTTAGGGTTAGGGTTAGGGTTAGGGTTAGGGTATGGTTAGGGTTAGGGTTAGGATTAGGGTTAGGGTTAGGGTAATGTTAGGGTTAGGGTTAGGGTAGGGGGTTAGGGTTATATCACTTTTCAGTTTTCCTGTTATAATAATTGAACAGGCTACACGTATGTCAATTAGTTTACAAAGTTGTGCTTTGCATTTCTGTTCTTTCGATGGAAACTTGTTTCTGTGCCATACAGTGGGAAATAACACTTTTCAGTTTTCCTGTATTCCTAATTGAACGAGCGACACACACGTGATTCCGTTTAAAAGTAGTGCTTTGCTTTTCTGTTCTTTCGTTGGAAACTTGTTCCTGTGCTGTACAGTGCGATATATCACTTTTCAGTTTTCCTGTATTCCTAATAGAGCGAGTGACACACATGTGATTTAGTTCACAAAGTAGTGCTTTACGTTCCTGTTTTTCTGTTGGAAAATTGTTTCTGTGCTGTACATTGTGATATAACACTTTACAGTTTTCCTGTTATAATAATTGAACGGGCGACACGTATGTGAATTAGTTTACAAAGTTGTGCTTTGCATTTCTGTTCCTTCGATGGAAAGATGTTTCTGTGCCGTACATTGCGAAATAACACTTTTCAGTTTTCCTGTATTCCTAATTGAGCGAGCTACACACACGTGATTCCGTTTAAAATTAGTGCTTTGCTTTTCTGTTCTTTCGTTGGAAACTTGTTCCTGTGCTGTACAGTGCGATATATCACTTTTCAGTTTTCCTGTATTCCTAATTGAGCGAGTGACACACATGTGATTTAGTTCACAAAGTAGTGCTTTGCGTTCCTGTTCTTCTGTTGGAAACTTGTTTCTGCGCTATACATTGTGATATATCGCTTTACAGTTTTCCTGTTATAATAATTGTACGGGCGACACGTATGTGAATTAGTTTACAAAGTTGTGCTTTGCATTTCTGTTCTTTCGATGGAAAGATGTTTCTGTGCCGTACATTGCGAAATAACACTTTTCAGTTTTCCTGTATTCCTAATTGAGCGAGCGACACACATGTGATTCCGTTTAAAATTAGTGCTTTGCTTTTCTGTTCTTTCGTTGGAAACTTGTTCCTGTGCTGTACAGTGCGATATATCACTTTTCAGTTTTCCTGTATTCCTAATTGAGCGAGTGACACACATGTGATTTAGTTCACAAAGTAGTGCTTTGCGTTCCTGTTCTTCTGTTGGAAACTTGTTTCTGCGCTATACATTGTGATATATCACTTTACAGTTTTCCTGTTATAATAATTGTACGGGCGACACGTATGTGAATTAGTTTACAAAGTTGTGCTTTGCATTTCTGTTCTTTCGATGGAAACTTGTTTCTGTGCCGTACAGTGCGATATATCACTTTTCAGTTTTCCTGTATTCCTAATTGAGCGAGTGACACACATGTGATTTAGTTTACAAAGTATTGCTTTGCGTTTATGTTCTTTCTTTGGAAACTTCTTTCTGTTAGGAACACGATAGGGTTAGGGTTAGGGTTTGGGTAGGGTTAGGGTTATATCACTTTTCAGTTTTCCTGTATTCCTAATTGAGCGAGCGACACACACGAGATTCCGTTTAAAAGTAGTGCTTTGCTTTTCTGTTCTTTCGTTGGAAACTTGTTCCTGTGCTGTACAGTGCGATATATCACTTCTCAGTTTTCCTGTATTCCTAATTGAGCGAGTGACACACATGTGATTTAGTTTACAAAGTATTGCTTTGCGTTTATGTTCTTTCTTTGGAAACTTCGTCCTGTTAGGAACACGATAGGGTTAGGGTTAGGGTTAGGTTTAGGGTTAGGGTTAGGGTATGGTTAGGGTTAGGGTTAGGGTTAGGGTAATGTTAGGGTTAGGGTTAGGGTTATGGTAGGGGGTTAGGGTTATATCACATTTCAGTTTTCCTGTTATAATAATTGAACAGGCTACACGTATGTGAATTAGTTTACAAAGTTGTGCTTTGCATTTCTCTTCTTTCGATGGAAACTTGTTTCTGTGCCGTACAGTGCGAAATAACACTTTTCAGTTTTCCTGTATTCCTAATTGAGCGAGTGACACACATGTGATTTAGATTACAAAGTAGTGCTTTGCGTTTCTGTTCTTTCTTTGGAAACTTCTTCCTGTTAGGAACACCATAGGGTTAGGGTTAGGGTTAGGGTTAGGGTTAGGGTTAGGGTTAGGGTTAGAGTAGGGTTAGGGTTAGGGTTAGGGTTATATCACTTTTCAGTTTTCCTGTTGTAATAATTGAACAGGCGACACGTATGTGAATTAGTTTACAAAGTTGTGCTTTGCCTTTCTGTTCTTTCGATGGAAACTTGTTTCTATGCCGTACAGTGCGAAATAACACTTTTCAGTTTTCCTGTATTCCTAATTGAGCGAGCGACACACACGAGATTCCGTTTAAAATAGTGCTTTTCTTTTCTTTTCTTTCGTTGGAAACTTGTTCCTGTTAGGAACACGATATGGTTAGGGTTAGGGTTAGGGTTAGGGTTAGGGTTAGGGTTAGGGTTAGGTTATGGTTAGGGTTAGGGTTAGGGTTAGGGTTAGGGTTAGGGTAATGTTAGGGTTAGGGTTAGGGTTAGGGTAGGGGGTTAGGGTTATATCACTTTTCAGTTTTCCTGTTATAATAATTGAACAGGCGACACGTATGTGAATTAGTTTACAAAGTTGTGCTTTGCATTTCTGTTCTTTCGATGGAAACTTGTTTCTGTGCTGTACAGTGCGATATATCACTTTTCAGTTTTCCTGTATTCCTAATTGAGCGAGTGACACACATGTGATTCATTTTACAAAGTATTGCTTTGCGTTTATGTTCTTTCTTTGGAAACTTCTTTCTGTTAGGAACACGATAGGGTTAGGGTTAGGGTTAGGGTATGGTTAGGGTTATATCACTTTTCAGTTTTTCTGTATTCCTAATTGAGCGAGCGACACACACGAGATTCCGTTTAAAAGTAGTGCTTTGCTTTTCTGTTATTTCGTTGGAAACTTGTTCCTGTGCTGTACAGTGCGATATATCACTTTTCAGTTTTCCTGTATTCCTAATTGAGCGAATGACACACATGTGATTTAGTTTACAAAGTATTGCTTTGCGTTTATGTTCTTTCTTTGGAAACTTCTTCCTGTTAGGAACACGATAGGGTTAGGGTTAGGGTTAGGGTTAGGGTTAGGGTTAGGGTTAGGGTTAGGGTATGGTTAGGGTTAGGGTTAGGATTAGGGTTAGGGTTAGGGTAATGTTAGGGTTAGGGTTAGGGTTAGGGTAGGGGGTTAGGGTTATATCACTTTTCAGTTTTCCTGTTATAATAATTGAACAGGCTACACGTATGTCAATTAGTTTACAAAGTTGTGCTTTGCATTTCTGTTCTTTCGATGGAAACTTGTTTCTGTGCCATACAGTGGGAAATAACACTTTTCAGTTTTCCTGTATTCCTAATTGAGCGAGCGACACACACGTGATTCCGTTTAAAAGTAGTGCTTTGCTTTTCTGTTCTTTCGTTGGAAACTTGTTCCTGTGCTGTACAGTGCGATATATCACTTTTCAGTTTTCCTGTATTCCTAATTGAGCGAGTGACACACATGTGATTTAGTTCACAAAGTAGTGCTTTGCGTTCCTGTTTTTCTGTTGGAAAATTGTTTCTGTGCTGTACATTGTGATATAACACTTTACAGTTTTCCTGTTATAATAATTGAACGGGCGACACGTATGTGAATTAGTTTACAAAGTTGTGCTTTGCATTTCTGTTCTTTCGATGGAAAGATGTTTCTGTGCCGTACATTGCGAAATAACACTTTTCAGTTTTCCTGTATTCCTAATTGAGCGAGCAACACACACGTGATTCCGTTTAAAATTAGTGCTTTGCTTTTCTGTTCTTTCGTTGGAAACTTGTTCCTGTGCTGTACAGTGCGATATATCACTTTTCAGTTTTCCTGTATTCCTAATTGAGCGAGTGACACACATGTGATTTAGTTCACAAAGTAGTGCTTTGCGTTCCTGTTTTTCTGTTGGAAAATTGTTTCTGTGCTGTACATTGTGATATAACACTTTACAGTTTTCCTGTTATAATAATTGAACGGGCGACACGTATGTGAATTAGTTTACAAAGTTGTGCTTTGCCTTTCTGTTCTTTCGATGGAAACTTGTTTCTATGCCGTACAGTGCGAAATAACACTTTTCAGTTTTCATGTATTCCCAATTGAGCGAGCGACACACACGAGATTCCGTTTAAAATATTGCTTTTCTTTTCTTTTCTTTCGTTGGAAACTTGTTCCTGTTAGGAACACGATATGGTTAGGGTTAGGGTTAGGGTTAGGGTTAGGGTTAGGGTTAGGGTTAGGGTATGGTTAGGGTTAGGGTTAGGGTTAGGGTTAGGGTTAGGGTAATGTTAGGGTTAGGGTTAGGGTTAGGGTAGGGGGTTAGGGTTATATCACTTTTCAGTTTTCCTGTTATAATAATTGAACAGGCGACACGTATGTGAATTAGTTTACAAAGTTGTGCTTTGCATTTCTGTTCTTTCGATGGAAACTTGTTTCTGTGCTGTACAGTGCGATATATCACTTTTCAGTTTTCCTGTATTCCTAATTGAGCGAGTGACACACATGTGATTCATTTTACAAAGTATTGCTTTGCGTTTATGTTCTTTCTTTGGAAACTTCTTTCTGTTAGGAACAGGATAGGGTTAGGGTTAGGGTTAGGGTAGGGTTAGGGTTATATCACTTTTCAGTTTTCCTGTATTCCTAATTGAGCGAGCGACACACACGAGATTCCGTTTAAAAGTAGTGCTTTGCTTTTCTGTTCTTTCGTTGGAAACTTGTTCCTGTGCTGTACAGTGCGATGTATCACTTTTCAGTTTTCCTGTATTCCTAATTGAGCGAGTGACACACATGTGATTTAGTTTACAAAGTATTGCTTTGCGTTTATGTTCTTTCTTTGGAAACTTCTTCCTGTTAGGAACACGATAGGGTTAGGGTTAGGGTTAGGGTTAGGGTTAGGGTTAGGGTTAGGGTTAGGGTATGGTTAGGGTTAGGGTTAGGATTAGGGTTAGGGTTAGGGTAATGTTAGGGTTAGGGTTAGGGTTAGGGTAGGGGGTTAGGGTTATATCACTTTTCAGTTTTCCTGTTATAATAATTGAACAGGCTACACGTATGTCAATTAGTTTACAAAGTTGTGCTTTGCATTTCTGTTCTTTCGATGGAAACTTGTTTCTGTGCCATACAGTGGGAAATAACACTTTTCAGTTTTCCTGTATTCCTAATTGAGCGAGCGACACACACGTGATTCCGTTTAAAAGTAGTGCTTTGCTTTTCTGTTCTTTCGTTGGAAACTTGTTCCTGTGCTGTACAGTGCGATATATCACTTTTCAGTTTTCCTGTATTCCTAATTGAGCGAGTGACACACATGTGATTTAGTTCACAAAGTAGTGCTTTGCGTTCCTGTTCTTCTGTTGGAAACTTGTTTCTGCGCTATACATTGTGATATATCACTTTACAGTTTTCCTGTTATAATAATTGTATGGGCGACACGTATGTGAATTAGTTTACAAAGTTGTGCTTTGCATTTCTGTTCTTTCGATGGAAACTTGTTTCTGTACCATACAGTGCGATATATCACTTTTCAGTTTTCCTGTATTGCTAATTGAGCGAGTGACACACATGTGATTTAGTTTACAAAGTATTGCTTTGCGTTTATGTTCTTTCTTTGGAAACTTCGTTCTGTTAGGAACAGGATAGGGTTAGGGTTAGGGTTAGGGTAGGGTTAGGGTTATATCACTTTTCAGTTTTCCTGTATTCCTAATTGAGCGAGCGACACACACGAGATTCCGTTTAAAAGTAGTGCTTTGCTTTTCTGTTCTTTCGTTGGAAACTTGTTCCTGTGCTGTACAGTGCGATATATCACTTTTCAGTTTTCCTGTATTCCTAATTGTGCGAGTGACACACATGTGATTTAGTTTAGAAAGTATTGCTTTGCGTTTATGTTCTTTCTTTGGAAACTTCTTCCTGTTAGGAACACGATAGGGTTAGGGTTAGGGTTAGGGTTAGGGTTAGGGTTAGGGTTAGGGTTAGGCTATGGTTAGGGTTAGGGGTAGGATTAGGGTTAGGGTTAGGGTAATGTTAGGGTTAGGGTTAGGGTTATGGTAGGGAGTTAGGGTTATATCACATTTCAGTTTTCCTGTTATAATAATTGAACAGGCTACACGTATGTGAATTAGTTTACAAAGTTGTGCTTTGCTTTTCTGTTCTTTCGATGGAAACTTGTTTCTATGCCGTACAGTGCGAAATAACACTTTTCCGTTTTCCTGTATTCCTAATTGAGCGAGCGACACACACGAGATTCCGTTTAAAATAGTGCTTTTCTTTTCTTTTCTTTCGTTGGAAACTTGTTCCTGTTAGGAACACGATATGGTTAGGGTTAGGGTTAGGGTTAGGGTTAGGGTATGGTTAGGGTTAGGGTTAGGGTTAGGGTTAGGGTAATGTTAGGGTTAGGGTTAGGGTTAGGGTAGGGGGTTAGGGTTATATCACTTTTCAGTTTTCCTGTTATAATAATTGAACAGGCTACACGTATGTGAATTAGTTTACAAAGTTGTGCTTTGCTTTTCTGTTCTTTCGATGGAAACTTGTTTCTATGCCGTACAGTGCGAAATAACACTTTTCCGTTTTCCTGTATTCCTAATTGAGCGAGCGACACACACGAGATTCCGTTTAAAATAGTGCTTTTCTTTTCTTTTCTTTCGTTGGAAACTTGTTCCTGTTAGGAACACGAAATGGTTAGGGTTAGGGTTAGGGTTAGGGTTAGGGTATGGTTAGGGTTAGGGTTAGGGTTAGGGTTAGGGTAATGTTAGGGTTAGGGTTAGGGTTAGGGTAGGGGGTTAGGGTTATATCACTTTTCAGTTTTCCTGTTATAATAATTGAACAGGCGACACGTATGTGAATTAGTTTACAAAGTTGTGCTTTGCATTTCTGTTCTTTCGATGGAAACTTGTTTCTGTGCTGTACAGTGCGATATATCACTTTTCAGTTTTCCTGTATTCCTAATTGAGCGAGTGACACACATGTGATTCATTTTACAAAGTATTGCTTTGCGTTTATGTTCTTTCTTTGGAAACTTCGTTCTGTTAGGAACAGGATAGGGTTAGGGTTAGGGTTAGGGTAGGGTTAGGGTTATATCACTTTTCAGTTTTTCTGTTTTCCTAATTGAGCGAGCGACACACACGAGATTCCGTTTAAAAGTAGTGCTTTGCTTTTCTGTTATTTCGTTGGAAACTTGTTCCTGTGCTGTACAGTGCGATATATCACTTTTCAGTTTTCCTGTATTCCTAATTGAGCGAGTGACACACATGTGATTTAGTTTACAAAGTATTGCTTTGCGTTTATGTTCTTTCTTTGGAAACTTCTTCCTGTTAGGAACACGATAGGGTTAGGGTTAGGGTTAGGGTTAGGGTTAGGGTATGGTTACGGTTAGGGTTAGGATTAGGGTTAGGGTTAGGGTAATGTTAGGGTTAGGGTTAGGGTTAGGGTAGGGGGTTAGGGTTATATCACTTTTCAGTTTTCCTGTTATAATAATTGAACAGGCTACACGTATGTCAATTAGTTTACAAAGTTGTGCTTTGCATTTCTCTTCTTTCGATGGAAACTTGTTTCTGTGCCATACAGTGGGAAATAACACTTTTCAGTTTTCCTGTATTCCTAAGTGAGCGAGCGACACACACGTGATTCCGTTTAAAAGTAGTGCTTTGCTTTTCTGTTCTTTCGTTGGAAACTTTTTCCTGTGCTGTACAGTGCGATATATCACTTTTCAGTTTTCCTGTATTCCTAATTGAGCGAGTGACACACATGTGATTTAGTTCACAAAGTAGTGCTTTGCGTTCCTGTTTTTCTGTTGGAAAATTGTTTCTGTGCTGTACATTGTGATATAACACTTTACAGTTTTCCTGTTATAATAATTGAACGGGCGACACGTATGTGAATTAGTTTACAAAGTTGTGCTTTGCATTTCTGTTCTTTCGATGGAAAGATATTTCTGTGCCGTACATTGCGAAATAACACTTTTCAGTTTTCCTGTATTCCTAATTGAGCGAGCGACACACACGTGATTCCGTTTAAAATTAGTGCTTTGCTTTTCTGTTCTTTCGTTGTAAACTTGTTCCTGTGCTGTACAGTGCGATATATCACTTTTCAGTTTTCCTGTATTCCTAATTGAGCGAGTGACACACATGTGATTTAGTTCACAAAGTAGTGCTTTGCGTTCCTGTTCTTCTGTTGGAAACTTGTTTCTGCGCTATACATTGTGATATATCACTTTACAGTTTTCCTGTTATAATAATTGTACGGGCGACACGTATGTGAATTAGTTTACAAAGTTGTGCTTTGCATTTCTGTTCTTTCGATGGAAACTTGTTTCTGTGCCGTACAGTGCGATATATCACTTTTCAGTTTTCCTGTATTCCTAATTGAGCGAGTGACACACATGTGATTTAGTTTACAAAGTATTGCTTTGCGTTTATGTTCTTTCTTTGGAAACTTCTTCCTGTTAGGAACACGATAGGGTTAGGGTTAGGGTTAGGGTTAGGGTTAGGGTATGGTTAGGGTTAGGGTTAGGATTAGGGTTAGGGTTAGGGTAATGTTAGGGTTAGGGTTAGGGTTAGGGTTAGGGTAGGGGGTTAGGGTTATATCACTTTTCAGTTTTCCTGTTATAATAATTGAACAGGCTACACGTATGTCAATTAGTTTACAAAGTTGTGCTTTGCATTTCTGTTCTTTCGATGGAAACTTGTTTCTGTGCCATACAGTGGGAAATAACACTTTTCAGTTTTCCTGTATTCCTAATTGAGCGAGCGACACACACGTGATTCCGTTTAAAAGTAGTGCTTTGCTCTTCTGTTCTTTCGTTGGAAACTTGTTCCTGTGCTGTACAGTGCGATATATCACTTTTCAGTTTTCCTGTATTCCTAATTGAGCGAGTGACACACATGTGATTTAGTTCACAAAGTAGTGCTTTGCGTTCCTGTTTTTCTGTTGGAAAATTGTTTCTGTGCTGTACATTGTGATATAACACTTTACAGTTTTCCTGTTATAATAATTGAACGGGCGACACGTATGTGAATTAGTTTACAAAGTTGTGCTTTGCATTTCTGTTCTTTCGATGGAAAGATGTTTCTGTGCCGTACATTGCGAAATAACACTTTTCAGTTTTCCTGTATTCCTAATTGAGCGAGCGACACACACGTGATTACGTTTAAAATTAGTGCTTTGCTTTTCTGTTCTTTCTTTCGAAACTTGTTCCTGTGCTGTACAGTGCGATATATCACTTTTCAGTTTTCCTGTATTCCTAATTGAGCGAGTGACACACATGTGATTTAGTTCACAAAGTAGTGCTTTCCGTTCCTGTTCTTCTGTTGGAAACTTGTTTCTGCGCTATACATTGTGATATATCACTTTACAGTTTTCCTGTTATAATAATTGTACGGGCGACACGTATGTGAATTAGTTTACAAAGTTGTGCTTTGCATTTCTGTTCTTTCGATGGAAACTTGTTTCTGTGCCGTACAGTGCGATATATCACTTTTCAGTTTTCCTGTATTCCTAATTGAGCGAGTGACACACATGTGATTTAGTTTACAAAGTATTGCTTTGCGTTTATGTTCTTTCTTTGGAAACTTCTTTCTGTTAGGAACACGATAGGGTTAGGGTTAGGGTTAGGGTAGGGTTAGGGTTATATCACTTTTCAGTTTTCCTGTATTCCTAATTGAGCGAGCGACACACACGAGATTCCGTTTAAAAGTAGTGTTTGCTTTTCTGTTCTTTCGTTGGAAACTTGTTCCTGTGCTGTACAGTGCGATATATCACTTTTCAGTTTTCCTGTATTCCTAATTGAGCGAGTGACACACATGTGATTTAGTTTACAAAGTATTGCTTTGCGTTTATGTTCTTTCTTTGGAAACTTCTTCCTGTTAGGAACACGATAGGGTTAGGGTTAGGGTTAGGGTTAGGGTATGGTTAGGGTTAGGGTTAGGGTTAGGGTAGGGTTAGGGTTAGGGTAAAGTTAGGGTTAGGGTTAGGGTTATGGTAGGGGGTTAGGGTTATATCACATTTCAGTTTTCCTGTTATAATAATTGAACAGGCTACACGTATGTGAATTAGTTTACAAAGTTGTGCTTTGCATTTCTCTTCTTTCGATGGAAACTTGTTTCTGTGCCATACAGTGGGAAATAACACTTTTCAGTTTTCCTGTATTCCTAATTGAGCGAGCGACACACACGTGATTCCGTTTAAAAGTAGTGCTTTGCTTTTCTGTCCTTTCGTTGGAAACTTGTTCCTGTGCTGTACAGTGCGACATATCACTTTTCAGTTTTCCTGTATTCCTAATTGAGCGAGTGACACACATGTGATTTAGTTTACAAAGTAGTGCTTTGCGTTTCTGTTCTTTCTTTGGAAACTTCTTCCTGTTAGGAACACCATAGGGTTAGGGTTAGGGTTAGGGTTAGGGTTAGGGTTAGGGTTAGAGTAGGGTTAGGGTTAGGGTTAAGGTTATATCACTTTTCAGTTTTCCTGTTATAATAATTGAACAGTCGACACATATGTGAATTAGTTTACAAAGTTGTGCTTTGCCTTTCTGTTCTTTCGATGGAAACTTGTTTCTATGCCGTACAGTGCGAAATAACACTTTTCAGTTTTCCTGTATTCCTAATTGAGCGAGCGACACACACGAGATTGCGTTTAAAATAGTGCTTTTCTTTTCTTTTCTTTCGTTGGAAACTTGTTCCTGTTAGGAACACGATATGGTTAGGGTTAGGGTTAGGGTTAGGGTTAGGGTTAGAGTTAGGGTTAGGGTATGGTTAGGGTTAGGGTTAGGGTTAGAGTTAGGGTTAGGGTAATGTTAGGGTTAGGGTTAGGGTTAGGGTAGGGGGTTAGGGTTATATCACTTTTCAGTTTTCCTGTTATAATAATTGAACAGGCGACACGTATGTGAATTAGTTTACAAAGTTGTGCTTTGCATTTCTGTTCTTTCGATGGAAACTTGTTTCTGTGCCGTACAGTGCGATATATCACTTTTCAGTTTTCCTGTATTCCTAATTGAGCGAGTGACACACATGTGATTTAGTTTACAAAGTATTGCTTTGCGTTTATGTTCTTTCTTTGGAAACTTCTTTCTGTTAGGAACACGATAGGGTTAAAGTTAGGGTTAGGGTAGGGTTAGGGTTATATCACTTTTCTGTTTTCCTGTATTCCTAATTGAGCGAGCGACACACACGAGATTCCGTTTAAAAGTAGTGCTTTGCTTTTCTGTTCTTTCGTTGGAAACTTGTTCCTGTGCTGTACAGTGCGATATATCACTTTTCAGTTTTCCTGTATTCCTAATTGAGCGAGTGACACACATGTGATTTAGTTTACAAAGTATTGCTTTGCGTTTATGTTCTTTCTTTGGAAACTTCTTCCTGTTAGGAACACGATAGGGTTAGGGTTAGGGTTAGGGTTAGGGTTAGGGTTAGGGTTAGGGTATGGTTAGGGTTAGGGTTAGGGTTAGGATTAGGGTTAGGGTTAGGGTAATGTTAGGGTTAGGGTTAGGGTTATGGTAGGGGGTTAGGGTTATATCACATTTCAGTTTTCCTGTTATAATAATTGAACAGGCTACACGTATGTCAATTAGTTTACAAAGTTGTGCTTTGCATTTCTCTTCTTTCGATGGAAACTTGTTTCTGTGCCATACAGTGGGAAATAACACTTTTCAGTTTTCCTGTATTCCTAAGTGAGCGAGCGACACACACGTGATTCCGTTTAAAAGTAGTGCTTTGCTTTTCTGTTCTTTCGTTGGAAACTTTTTCCTGTGCTGTACAGTGCGATATATCACTTTTCAGTTTTCCTGTATTCCTAATTGAGCGAGTGACACACATGTGATTTAGTTCACAAAGTAGTGCTTTGCGTTCCTGTTTTTCTGTTGGAAAATTGTTTCTGTGCTGTACATTGTGATATAACACTTTACAGTTTTCCTGTTATAATAATTGAACGGGCGACACGTATGTGAATTAGTTTACAAAGTTGTGCTTTGCATTTCTGTTCTTTCGATGGAAAGATATTTCTGTGCCGTACATTGCGAAATAACACTTTTCAGTTTTCCTGTATTCCTAATTGAGCGAGCGACACACACGTGATTCCGTTTAAAATTAGTGCTTTGCTTTTCTGTTCTTTCGTTGTAAACTTGTTCCTGTGCTGTACAGTGCGATATATCACTTTTCAGTTTTCCTGTATTCCTAATTGAGCGAGTGACACACATGTGATTTAGTTCACAAAGTAGTGCTTTGCGTTCCTGTTCTTCTGTTGGAAACTTGTTTCTGCGCTATACATTGTGATATATCACTTTACAGTTTTCCTGTTATAATAATTGTACGGGCGACACGTATGTGAATTAGTTTACAAAGTTGTGCTTTGCATTTCTGTTCTTTCGATGGAAACTTGTTTCTGTGCCGTACAGTGCGATATATCACTTTTCAGTTTTCCTGTATTCCTAATTGAGCGAGTGACACACATGTGATTTAGTTTACAAAGTATTGCTTTGCGTTTATGTTCTTTCTTTGGAAACTTCTTCCTGTTAGGAACACGATAGGGTTAGGGTTAGGGTTAGGGTTAGGGTATGGTTAGGGTTAGGGTTAGGATTAGGGTTAGGGTTAGGGTAATGTTAGGGTTAGGGTTAGGGTTAGGGTAGGGGGTTAGGGTTATATCACTTTTCAGTTTTCCTGTTATAATAATTGAACAGGCTACACGTATGTCAATTAGTTTACAAAGTTGTGCTTTGCATTTCTGTTCTTTCGATGGAAACTTGTTTCTGTGCCATACAGTGGGAAATAACACTTTTCAGTTTTCCTGTATTCCTAATTGAGCGAGCGACACACACGTGATTCCGTTTAAAAGTAGTGCTTTGCTCTTCTGTTCTTTCGTTGGAAACTTGTTCCTGTGCTGTACAGTGCGATATATCACTTTTCAGTTTTCCTGTATTCCTAATTGAGCGAGTGACACACATGTGATTTAGTTCACAAAGTAGTGCTTTGCGTTCCTGTTTTTCTGTTGGAAAATTGTTTCTGTGCTGTACATTGTGATATAACACTTTACAGTTTTCCTGTTATAATAATTGAACGGGCGACACGTATGTGAATTAGTTTACAAAGTTGTGCTTTGCATTTCTGTTCTTTCGATGGAAAGATGTTTCTGTGCCGTACATTGCGAAATAACACTTTTCAGTTTTCCTGTATTCCTAATTGAGCGAGCGACACACACGTGATTACGTTTAAAATTAGTGCTTTGCTTTTCTGTTCTTTCTTTCGAAACTTGTTCCTGTGCTGTACAGTGCGATATATCACTTTTCAGTTTTCCTGTATTCCTAATTGAGCGAGTGACACACATGTGATTTAGTTCACAAAGTAGTGCTTTCCGTTCCTGTTCTTCTGTTGGAAACTTGTTTCTGCGCTATACATTGTGATATATCACTTTACAGTTTTCCTGTTATAATAATTGTACGGGCGACACGTATGTGAATTAGTTTACAAAGTTGTGCTTTGCATTTCTGTTCTTTCGATGGAAACTTGTTTCTGTGCCGTACAGTGCGAAATAACACTTTTCAGTTTTCCTGTATTCCTAATTGAGCGAGCGACACACACGAGATTGCGTTTAAAATAGTGCTTTTCTTTTCTTTTCTTTCGTTGGAAACTTGTTCCTGTTAGGAACACGATATGGTTAGGGTTAGGGTTAGGGTTAGGGTTAGGGTTAGAGTTAGGGTTAGGGTATGGTTAGGGTTAGGGTTAGGGTTAGAGTTAGGGTTAGGGTAATGTTAGGGTTAGGGTTAGGGTTAGGGTAGGGGGTTAGGGTTATATCACTTTTCAGTTTTCCTGTTATAATAATTGAACAGGCGACACGTATGTGAATTAGTTTACAAAGTTGTGCTTTGCATTTCTGTTCTTTCGATGGAAACTTGTTTCTGTGCCGTACAGTGCGATATATCACTTTTCAGTTTTCCTGTATTCCTAATTGAGCGAGTGACACACATGTGATTTAGTTTACAAAGTATTGCTTTGCGTTTATGTTCTTTCTTTGGAAACTTCTTTCTGTTAGGAACACGATAGGGTTAAAGTTAGGGTTAGGGTAGGGTTAGGGTTATATCACTTTTCAGTTTTCCTGTATTCCTAATTGAGCGAGCGACACACACGAGATTCCGTTTAAAAGTAGTGCTTTGCTTTTCTGTTCTTTCGTTGGAAACTTGTTCCTGTGCTGTACAGTGCGATATATCACTTTTCAGTTTTCCTGTATTCCTAATTGAGCGAGTGACACACATGTGATTTAGTTTACAAAGTATTGCTTTGCGTTTATGTTCTTTCTTTGGAAACTTCTTCCTGTTAGGAACACGATAGGGTTAGGGTTAGGGTTAGGGTTAGGGTTAGGGTTAGGGTTAGGGTATGGTTAGGGTTAGGGTTAGGGTTAGGATTAGGGTTAGGGTTAGGGTAATGTTAGGGTTAGGGTTAGGGTTATGGTAGGGGGTTAGGGTTATATCACATTTCAGTTTTCCTGTTATAATAATTGAACAGGCTACACGTATGTCAATTAGTTTACAAAGTTGTGCTTTGCATTTCTCTTCTTTCGATGGAAACTTGTTTCTGTGCCATACAGTGGGAAATAACACTTTTCAGTTTTCCTGTATTCCTAAGTGAGCGAGCGACACACACGTGATTCCGTTTAAAAGTAGTGCTTTGCTTTTCTGTTCTTTCGTTGGAAACTTTTTCCTGTGCTGTACAGTGCGATATATCACTTTTCAGTTTTCCTGTATTCCTAATTGAGCGAGTGACACACATGTGATTTAGTTCACAAAGTAGTGCTTTGCGTTCCTGTTTTTCTGTTGGAAAATTGTTTCTGTGCTGTACATTGTGATATAACACTTTACAGTTTTCCTGTTATAATAATTGAACGGGCGACACGTATGTGAATTAGTTTACAAAGTTGTGCTTTGCATTTCTGTTCTTTCGATGGAAAGATATTTCTGTGCCGTACATTGCGAAATAACACTTTTCAGTTTTCCTGTATTCCTAATTGAGCGAGCGACACACACGTGATTCCGTTTAAAATTAGTGCTTTGCTTTTCTGTTCTTTCGTTGTAAACTTGTTCCTGTGCTGTACAGTGCGATATATCACTTTTCAGTTTTCCTGTATTCCTAATTGAGCGAGTGACACACATGTGATTTAGTTCACAAAGTAGTGCTTTGCGTTCCTGTTCTTCTGTTGGAAACTTGTTTCTGCGCTATACATTGTGATATATCACTTTACAGTTTTCCTGTTATAATAATTGTACGGGCGACACGTATGTGAATTAGTTTACAAAGTTGTGCTTTGCATTTCTGTTCTTTCGATGGAAACTTGTTTCTGTGCCGTACAGTGCGATATATCACTTTTCAGTTTTCCTGTATTCCTAATTGAGCGAGTGACACACATGTGATTTAGTTTACAAAGTATTGCTTTGCGTTTATGTTCTTTCTTTGGAAACTTCTTCCTGTTAGGAACACGATAGGGTTAGGGTTAGGGTTAGGGTTAGGGTTAGGGTATGGTTAGGGTTAGGGTTAGGATTAGGGTTAGGGTTAGGGTAATGTTAGGGTTAGGGTTAGGGTTAGGGTAGGGGGTTAGGGTTATATCACTTTTCAGTTTTCCTGTTATAATAATTGAACAGGCTACACGTATGTCAATTAGTTTACAAAGTTGTGCTTTGCATTTCTGTTCTTTCGATGGAAACTTGTTTCTGTGCCATACAGTGGGAAATAACACTTTTCAGTTTTCCTGTATTCCTAATTGAGCGAGCGACACACACGTGATTCCGTTTAAAAGTAGTGCTTTGCTCTTCTGTTCTTTCGTTGGAAACTTGTTCCTGTGCTGTACAGTGCGATATATCACTTTTCAGTTTTCCTGTATTCCTAATTGAGCGAGTGACACACATGTGATTTAGTTCACAAAGTAGTGCTTTGCGTTCCTGTTTTTCTGTTGGAAAATTGTTTCTGTGCTGTACATTGTGATATAACACTTTACAGTTTTCCTGTTATAATAATTGAACGGGCGACACGTATGTGAATTAGTTTACAAAGTTGTGCTTTGCATTTCTGTTCTTTCGATGGAAAGATGTTTCTGTGCCGTACATTGCGAAATAACACTTTTCAGTTTTCCTGTATTCCTAATTGAGCGAGCGACACACACGTGATTACGTTTAAAATTAGTGCTTTGCTTTTCTGTTCTTTCTTTCGAAACTTGTTCCTGTGCTGTACAGTGCGATATATCACTTTTCAGTTTTCCTGTATTCCTAATTGAGCGAGTGACACACATGTGATTTAGTTCACAAAGTAGTGCTTTCCGTTCCTGTTCTTCTGTTGGAAACTTGTTTCTGCGCTATACATTGTGATATATCACTTTACAGTTTTCCTGTTATAATAATTGTACGGGCGACACGTATGTGAATTAGTTTACAAAGTTGTGCTTTGCATTTCTGTTCTTTCGATGGAAACTTGTTTCTGTGCCGTACAGTGCGATATATCACTTTTCAGTTTTCCTGTATTCCTAATTGAGCGAGTGACACACATGTGATTTAGTTTACAAAGTATTGCTTTGCGTTTATGTTCTTTCTTTGGAAACTTCTTTCTGTTAGGAACACGATAGGGTTAGGGTTAGGGTTAGGGTAGGGTTAGGGTTATATCACTTTTCAGTTTTCCTGTATTCCTAATTGAGCGAGCGACACACACGAGATTCCGTTTAAAAGTAGTGTTTGCTTTTCTGTTCTTTCGTTGGAAACTTGTTCCTGTGCTGTACAGTGCGATATATCACTTTTCAGTTTTCCTGTATTCCTAATTGAGCGAGTGACACACATGTGATTTAGTTTACAAAGTATTGCTTTGCGTTTATGTTCTTTCTTTGGAAACTTCTTCCTGTTAGGAACACGATAGGGTTAGGGTTAGGGTTAGGGTTAGGGTATGGTTAGGGTTAGGGTTAGGGTTAGGGTAGGGTTAGGGTTAGGGTAAAGTTAGGGTTAGGGTTAGGGTTATGGTAGGGGGTTAGGGTTATATCACATTTCAGTTTTCCTGTTATAATAATTGAACAGGCTACACGTATGTGAATTAGTTTACAAAGTTGTGCTTTGCATTTCTCTTCTTTCGATGGAAACTTGTTTCTGTGCCATACAGTGGGAAATAACACTTTTCAGTTTTCCTGTATTCCTAATTGAGCGAGCGACACACACGTGATTCCGTTTAAAAGTAGTGCTTTGCTTTTCTGTCCTTTCGTTGGAAACTTGTTCCTGTGCTGTACAGTGCGACATATCACTTTTCAGTTTTCCTGTATTCCTAATTGAGCGAGTGACACACATGTGATTTAGTTTACAAAGTAGTGCTTTGCGTTTCTGTTCTTTCTTTGGAAACTTCTTCCTGTTAGGAACACCATAGGGTTAGGGTTAGGGTTAGGGTTAGGGTTAGGGTTAGGGTTAGAGTAGGGTTAGGGTTAGGGTTAAGGTTATATCACTTTTCAGTTTTCCTGTTATAATAATTGAACAGTCGACACATATGTGAATTAGTTTACAAAGTTGTGCTTTGCCTTTCTGTTCTTTCGATGGAAACTTGTTTCTATGCCGTACAGTGCGAAATAACACTTTTCAGTTTTCCTGTATTCCTAATTGAGCGAGCGACACACACGAGATTGCGTTTAAAATAGTGCTTTTCTTTTCTTTTCTTTCGTTGGAAACTTGTTCCTGTTAGGAACACGATATGGTTAGGGTTAGGGTTAGGGTTAGGGTTAGGGTTAGAGTTAGGGTTAGGGTATGGTTAGGGTTAGGGTTAGGGTTAGAGTTAGGGTTAGGGTAATGTTAGGGTTAGGGTTAGGGTTAGGGTAGGGGGTTAGGGTTATATCACTTTTCAGTTTTCCTGTTATAATAATTGAACAGGCGACACGTATGTGAATTAGTTTACAAAGTTGTGCTTTGCATTTCTGTTCTTTCGATGGAAACTTGTTTCTGTGCTGTACAGTGCGATATATCACATTTCAGTTTTCCTGTATTCCTAATTGAGCGAGTGACACACATGTGATTCATTTTACAAAGTATTGCTTTGCGTTTATGTTCCTTCTTTGGAAACTTCTTTCTGTTAGGAATACGATAGGGTTAGGGTTAGGGTTAGGGTAGGGTTAGGGTTATATCACTTTTCAGTTTTCCTGTATTCCTAATTGAGCGAGCGACACACACGAGATTCCGTTTAAAAGTAGTGCTTTGCTTTTCTGTTCTTTCGTTGGAAACTTGTTCCTGTGCTGTACAGTGCGATATATCACTTTTCAGTTTTCCTGTATTCCTAATTGATCGAGTGACACACATGTGATTTAGTTTACAAAGTATTGCTTTGCGTTTATGTTCTTTCTTTGGAAACTTCTTCCTGTTAGGAACACGATAGGGTTAGGGTTAGGGTTAGGGTTAGGGTTAGGGTTAGGGTATGGTTAGGGTTAGGGTTAGGATTAGGGTTAGGGTTAGGGTAATGTTAGGGTTAGGGTTAGGGTTAGGGTAGGGGGTTAGGGTTATATCACTTTTCAGTTTTCCTGTTATAATAATTGAACAGGCTACACGTATGTCAATTAGTTTACAAAGTTGTGCTTTGCATTTCTGTTCTTTCGATGGAAACTTGTTTCTGTGCCATACAGTGGGAAATAACACTTTTCAGTTTTCCTGTATTCCTAATTGAGCGAGCGACACACACGTGATTCCGTTTAAAAGTAGTGCTTTGCTTTTCTGTTCTTTCGTTGGAAACTTGTTCCTGTGCTGTACAGTGCGATATATCACTTTTCAGTTTTCCTGTATTCCTAATTGAGCGAGTGACACACATGTGATTTAGTTCACAAAGTAGTGCTTTGCGTTCCTGTTTTTCTGTTGGAAAATTGTTTCTGTGCTGTACATTGTGATATAACACTTTACAGTTTTCCTGTTATAATAATTGAACGGGCAACACGTATGTGAATTAGTTTACAAAGTTGTGCTTTGCATTTCTGTTCTTTCGATGGAAAGATGTTTCTGTGCCGTACATTGCGAAATAACACTTTTCAGTTTTCCTGTATTCCTAATTGAGCGAGCGACACACACGTGATTCCGTTTAAAATTAGTGCTTTGCTTTTCTGTTCTTTCGTTGGAAACTTGTTCCTGTGCTGTACAGTGCGATATATCACTTTTCAGTTTTCCTGAATTCCTAATTGAGCGAGTGACACACATGTGATTTAGTTCACAAAGTAGTGCTTTGCGTTCCTGTTTTTCTGTTGGAAAATTGTTTCTGTGCTGTACATTGTGATATAACACTTTACAGTTTTCCTGTTATAATAATTGAACGGGCGACACGTATGTGAATTAGTTTACAAAGTTGTGCTTTGCATTTCTGTTCTTTCGATGGAAAGATGTTTCTGTGCCGTACATTGCGAAATAACACTTTTCAGTTTTCCTGTATTCCTAATTGAGCGAGCGACACACACGTGATTCCGTTTAAAATTAGTGCTTTGCTTTTCTGTTCTTTCGTTGGAAACTTGTTCCTGTGCTGTACAGTGCGATATATCACTTTTCAGTTTTCCTGTATTCCTAATTGAGCGAGTGACACACATGTGATTTAGTTCACAAAGTAGTGCTTTGCGTTCCTGTTCTTCTGTTGGAAACTTGTTTCTGCGCTATACATTGTGATATATCACTTTACAGTTTTCCTGTTATAATAATTGTACGGGCGAAACGTATGTGAATTAGTTTACAAAGTTGTGCTTTGCATTTCTGTTCTTTCGATGGAAACTTGTTTCTGTGCCGTACAGTGCGATATATCACTTTTCAGTTTTCCTGTATTCCTAATTGAGCGAGTGACACACATGTGATTTAGTTTACAAAGTATTGCTTTGCGTTTATGTTCTTTCTTTGGAAACTTCTTTCTGTTAGGAACACGATAGGGTTAAAGTTAGGGTTAGGGTAGGGTTAGGGTTATATCACTTTTCAGTTTTCCTGTATTCCTAATTGAGCGAGCGACACACACGAGATTCCGTTTAAAAGTAGTGCTTTGCTTTTCTGTTCTTTCGTTGGAAACTTGTTCCTGTGCTGTACAGTGCGATATATCACTTTTCAGTTTTCCTGTATTCCTAATTGAGCGAGTGACACACATGTGATTTAGTTTACAAAGTATTGCTTTGCGTTTATGTTCTTTCTTTGGAAACTTCTTCCTGTTAGGAACACGATAGGGTTAGGGTTAGGGTTAGGGTTAGGGTTAGGGTTAGGGTTAGGGTATGGTTAGGGTTAGGGTTAGGATTAGGGTTAGGGTTAGGGTAATGTTAGGGTTAGGGTTAGGGTTAGGGTAGGGGGTTAGGGTTATATCACTTTTCAGTTTTCCTGTTATAATAATTGAACAGGCTACACGTATGTCAATTAGTTTACAAAGTTGTGCTTTGCATTTCTGTTCTTTCGATGGAAACTTGTTTCTGTGCCATACAGTGGGAAATAACACTTTTCAGTTTTCCTGTATTCCTAATTGAGCGAGCGACACACACGTGATTCCGTTTAAAAGTAGTGCTTTGCTTTTCTGTTCTTTCGTTGGAAACTTGTTCCTGTGCTGTACAGTGCGATATATCACTTTTCAGTTTTCCTGTATTCCTAATTGAGCGAGTGACACACATGTGATTTAGTTCACAAAGTAGTGCTTTGCGTTCCTGTTTTTCTGTTGGAAAATTGTTTCTGTGCTGTACATTGTGATATAACACTTTACAGTTTTCCTGTTATAATAATTGAACGGGCGACACGTATGTGAATTAGTTTACAAAGTTGTGCTTTGCATTTCTGTTCTTTCGATGGAAAGATGTTTCTGTGCCGTACATTGCGAAATAACACTTTTCAGTTTTCCTGTATTCCTAATTGAGCGAGCGACACACACGTGATTCCGTTTAAAATTAGTGCTTTGCTTTTCTGTTCTTTCGTTGGAAACTTGTTCCTGTGCTGTACAGTGCGATATATCACTTTTCAGTTTTCCTGAATTCCTAATTGAGCGAGTGACACACATGTGATTTAGTTCACAAAGTAGTGCTTTGCGTTCCTGTTTTTCTGTTGGAAAATTGTTTCTGTGCTGTACATTGTGATATAACACTTTACAGTTTTCCTGTTATAATAATTGAACGGGCGACACGTATGTGAATTAGTTTACAAAGTTGTGCTTTGCATTTCTGTTCTTTCGATGGAAAGATGTTTCTGTGCCGTACATTGCGAAATAACACTTTTCAGTTTTCCTGTATTCCTAATTGAGCGAGCGACACACACGTGATTCCGTTTAAAATTAGTGCTTTGCTTTTCTGTTCTTTCGTTGGAAACTTGTTCCTGTGCTGTACAGTGCGATATATCACTTTTCAGTTTTCCTGTATTCCTAATTGAGCGAGTGACACACATGTGATTTAGTTCACAAAGTAGTGCTTTGCGTTCCTGTTCTTCTGTTGGAAACTTGTTTCTGCGCTATACATTGTGATATATCACTTTACAGTTTTCCTGTTATAATAATTGTACGGGCGAAACGTATGTGAATTAGTTTACAAAGTTGTGCTTTGCATTTCTGTTCTTTCGATGGAAACTTGTTTCTGTGCCGTACAGTGCGATATATCACTTTTCAGTTTTCCTGTATTCCTAATTGAGCGAGTGACACACATGTGATTTAGTTTACAAAGTATTGCTTTGCGTTTATGTTCTTTCTTTGGAAACTTCTTTCTGTTAGGAACACGATAGGGTTAAAGTTAGGGTTAGGGTAGGGTTAGGGTTATATCACTTTTCAGTTTTCCTGTATTCCTAATTGAGCGAGCGACACACACGAGATTCCGTTTAAAAGTAGTGCTTTGCTTTTCTGTTCTTTCGTTGGAAACTTGTTCCTGTGCTGTACAGTGCGATATATCACTTTTCAGTTTTCCTGTATTCCTAATTGAGCGAGTGACACACATGTGATTTAGTTTACAAAGTATTGCTTTGCGTTTATGTTCTTTCTTTGGAAACTTCTTCCTGTTAGGAACACGATAGGGTTAGGGTTAGGGTTAGGGTTAGGGTTAGGGTTAGGGTTAGGGTATGGTTAGGGTTAGGGTTAGGGTTAGGATTAGGGTTAGGGTTAGGGTAATGTTAGGGTTAGGGTTAGGGTTATGGTAGGGGGTTAGGGTTATATCACATTTCAGTTTTCCTGTTATAATAATTGAACAGGCTACACGTATGTCAATTAGTTTACAAAGTTGTGCTTTGCATTTCTCTTCTTTCGATGGAAACTTGTTTCTGTGCCATACAGTGGGAAATAACACTTTTCAGTTTTCCTGTATTCCTAATTGAGCGAGCGACACACACGTGATTCCGTTTAAAAGTAGTGCTTTGCTTTTCTGTTCTTTCGTTGGAAACTTTTTCCTGTGCTGTACAGTGCGATATATCACTTTTCAGTTTTCCTGTATTCCTAATTGAGCGAGTGACACACATGTGATTTAGTTCACAAAGTAGTGCTTTGCGTTCCTGTTTTTCTGTTGGAAAATTGTTTCTGTGCTGTACATTGTGATATAACACTTTACAGTTTTCCTGTTATAATAATTGAACGGGCGACACGTATGTGAATTAGTTTACAAAGTTGTGCTTTGCATTTCTGTTCTTTCGATGGAAAGATGTTTCTGTGCCGTACATTGCGAAATAACACTTTTCAGTTTTCCTGTATTCCTAATTGAGCGAGCGACACACACGTGATTCCGTTTAAAATTAGTGCTTTGCTTTTCTGTTCTTTCGTTGTAAACTTGTTCCTGTGCTGTACAGTGCGATATATCACTTTTCAGTTTTCCTGTATTCCTAATTGAGCGAGTGACACACATGTGATTTAGTTCACAAAGTAGTGCTTTGCGTTCCTGTTCTTCTGTTGGAAACTTGTTTCTGCGCTATACATTGTGATATATCACTTTACAGTTTTCCTGTTATAATAATTGTACGGGCGACACGTATGTGAATTAGTTTACAAAGTTGTGCTTTGCATTTCTGTTCTTTCGATGGAAACTTGTTTCTGTGCCGTACAGTGCGATATATCACTTTTCAGTTTTCCTGTATTCCTAATTGAGCGAGTGACACACATGTGATTTAGTTTACAAAGTATTGCTTTGCGTTTATGTTCTTTCTTTGGAAACTTCTTTCTGTTAGGAACACGATAGGGTTAAAGTTAGGGTTAGGGTAGGGTTAGGGTTATATCACTTTTCAGTTTTCCTGTATTCCTAATTGAGCGAGCGACACACACGAGATTCCGTTTAAAAGTAGTGCTTTGCTTTTCTGTTCTTTCGTTGGAAACTTGTTCCTGTGCTGTACAGTGCGATATATCACTTTTCAGTTTTCCTGTATTCCTAATTGAGCGAGTGACACACATGTGATTTAGTTTACAAAGTATTGCTTTGCGTTTATGTTCTTTCTTTGGAAACTTCTTCCTGTTAGGAACACGATAGGGTTAGGGTTAGGGTTAGGGTTAGGGTTAGGGTTAGGGTTAGGGTATGGTTAGGGTTAGGGTTAGGGTTAGGATTAGGGTTAGGGTTAGGGTAATGTTAGGGTTAGGGTTAGGGTTATGGTAGGGGGTTAGGGTTATATCACATTTCAGTTTTCCTGTTATAATAATTGAACAGGCTACACGTATGTCAATTAGTTTACAAAGTTGTGCTTTGCATTTCTCTTCTTTCGATGGAAACTTGTTTCTGTGCCATACAGTGGGAAATAACACTTTTCAGTTTTCCTGTATTCCTAATTGAGCGAGCGACACACACGTGATTCCGTTTAAAAGTAGTGCTTTGCTTTTCTGTTCTTTCGTTGGAAACTCTTTCCTGTGCTGTACAGTGCGATATATCACTTTTCAGTTTTCCTGTATTCCTAATTGAGCGAGTGACACACATGTGATTTAGTTCACAAAGTAGTGCTTTGCGTTCCTGTTTTTCTGTTGGAAACTTGTTTCTGTGCTGTACATTGTGATATAACACTTTACAGTTTTCCTGTTATAATAATTGAACGGGCGACACGTATGTGAATTAGTTTACAAAGTTGTGCTTTGCATTTCTGTTCTTTCGATGGAAAGATGTTTCTGTGCCGTACATTGCGAAATAACACTTTTCAGTTTTCCTGTATTCCTAATTGAGCGAGCGACACACACGTGATTCCGTTTAAAATTAGTGCTTTGCTTTTCTGTTCTTTCGTTGTAAACTTGTTCCTGTGCTGTACAGTGCGATATATCACTTTTCAGTTTTCCTGTATTCCTAATTGAGCGAGTGACACACATGTGATTTAGTTCACAAAGTAGTGCTTTGCGTTCCTGTTCTTCTGTTGGAAACTTGTTTCTGCGCTATACATTGTGATATATCACTTTACAGTTTTCCTGTTATAATAATTGTACGGGCGACACGTATGTGAATTAGTTTACAAAGTTGTGCTTTGCATTTCTGTTCTTTCGATGGAAACTTGTTTCTGTGCCGTACAGTGCGATATATCACTTTTCAGTTTTCCTGTATTCCTAATTGAGCGAGTGACACACATGTGATTTAGTTTACAAAGTATTGCTTTGCGTTTATGTTCTTTCTTTGGAAACTTCTTCCTGTTAGGAACACGATAGGGTTAGGGTTAGGGTTAGGGTTAGGGTTAGGGTTAGGGTATGGTTAGGGTTAGGGTTAGGATTAGGGTTAGGGTTAGGGTAATGTTAGGGTTAGGGTTAGGGTTAGGGTAGGGGGTTAGGGTTATATCACTTTTCAGTTTTCCTGTTATAATAATTGAACAGGCTACACGTATGTCAATTAGTTTACAAAGTTGTGCTTTGCATTTCTGTTCTTTCGATGGAAACTTGTTTCTGTGCCATACAGTGGGAAATAACACTTTTCAGTTTTCCTGTATTCCTAATTGAGCGAGCGACACACACGTGATTCCGTTTAAAAGTAGTGCTTTGCTCTTCTGTTCTTTCGTTGGAAACTTGTTCCTGTGCTGTACAGTGCGATATATCACTTTTCAGTTTTCCTGTATTCCTAATTGAGCGAGTGACACACATGTGATTTAGTTCACAAAGTAGTGCTTTGCGTTCCTGTTCTTCTGTTGGAAACTTGTTTCTGCGCTATACATTGTGATATATCACTTTACAGTTTTCCTGTTATAATAATTGTACGGGCGACACGTATGTGAATTAGTTTACAAAGTTGTGCTTTGCATTTCTGTTCTTTCGATGGAAACTTGTTTCTGTGCCGTACAGTGCGATATATCACTTTTCAGTTTTCCTGTATTCCTAATTGAGCGAGTGACACACATGTGATTTAGTTTACAAAGTATTGCTTTGCGTTTATGTTCTTTCTTTGGAAACTTCTTCCTGTTAGGAACACGATAGGGTTAGGGTTAGGGTTAGGGTTAGGGTTAGGGTTAGGGTTAGGGTATGGTTAGGGTTAGGGTTAGGGTTAGGGTTAGGGTTAGGGTTAGGGTTATGGTAGGGGGTTAGGGTTATATCACATTTCAGTTTTCCTGTTATAATAATTGAACAGGCTACACGTATGTGAATTAGTTTACAAAGTTGTGCTTTGCATTTCTCTTCTTTCGATGGAAACTTGTTTCTGTGCCATACAGTGGGAAATAACACTTTTCAGTTTTCCTGTATTCCTAATTGAGCGAGCGACACACACGTGATTCCGTTTAAAAGTAGTGCTTTGCTTTTCTGTCCTTTCGTTGGAAACTTGTTCCTGTGCTGTACAGTGCGATATATCACTTTTCAGTTTTCCTGTATTCCTAATTGAGCGAGTGACACACATGTGATTTAGTTCACAAAGAAGTGCTTTGCGTTCCTGTTCTTCTGTTGGAAACTTGTTTCTGTGCTGTACATTGTGATATAACACTTTACAGTTTTCCTGTTATAATAATTGAACGGGCGACACGTATGTGAATTAGTTTACAAAGTTGTGCTTTGCATTTCTGTTCTTTCGATGGAAACTTATTTCTGTGCCGTACAGTGCGAAATAACACTTTTCAGTTTTCCTGTATTCCTAATTGAGCGAGTGACACACATGTGATTTAGTTTACAAAGTAGTGCTTTGCGTTTCTGTTCTTTCTTTGGAAACTTCTTCCTGTTAGGAACACCATAGGGTTAGGGTTAGGGTTAGGGTTAGGGTTAGGGTTAGGGTTAGGGTTAGGGTTAGAGAAGGGTTAGGGTTAGGCTTAGGGTTATATCACTTTTCAGTTTTCATGTTATAATAATTGAACCGGCGACACGTATGTGAATTAGTTTACAAAGTTGTGCTTTGCCTTTCTGTTCTTTCGATGGAAACTTGTTTCTATGCCGTACAGTGCGAAATAACACTTTTCAGTTTTCCTGTATTCCTAATTGAGCGAGCGACACACACGAGATTCCGTTTAAAATAGTGCTTTTCTTTTCTTTTCTTTCGTTGGAAACTTGTTCCTGTTAGGAACACGATATGGTTAGGGTTAGGGTTAGGGTTAGGGTTAGGGTTAGGATTAGGGTATGGTTAGGGTTAGGGTTAGGGTTAGAGTTAGGGTTAGGGTAATGTTAGGGTTAGGGTTAGGGTTAGGGTAGGGGGTTAGGTTTATATCACTTTTCAGTTTTCCTGTTATAATAATTGAACAGGCGACACGTATGTGAATTAGTTTACAAAGTTGTGCTTTGCATTTCTGTTCTTTCGATGGAAACTTGTTTCTGTGCTGTACAGTGCGATATATCACATTTCAGTTTTCCTGTATTCCTAATTGAGCGAGTGACACACATGTGATTCATTTTACAAAGTATTGCTTTGCGTTTATGTTCTTTCTTTGGAAACTTCTTTCTGTTAGGAACACGATAGGGTTAGGGTTCGGGTTAGTGTAGGGTTAGGGTTATATCACTTTTCAGTTTTCCTGTTATAATAATTGAACAGGCGACACGTATGTGAATTAGTTTACAAAGTTGTGCTTTGCATTTCTGTTCTTTCGATGGAAACTTGTTTCTGTGCCGTACAGTGCGATATATCACTTTTCAGTTTTCCTGTATTCCTAATTGAGCGAGTGACACACATGTGATTTAGTTTACAAAGTATTGCTTTGCGTTTATGTTCTTTCTTTGGAAACTTCTTTCTGTTAGGAACACGATAGGGTTAAAGTTAGGGTTAGGGTAGGGTTAGGGTTATATCACTTTTCAGTTTTCCTGTATTCCTAATTGAGCGAGCGACACACACGAGATTCCGTTTAAAAGTAGTGCTTTGCTTTTCTGTTCTTTCGTTGGAAACTTGTTCCTGTGCTGTACAGTGCGATATATCACTTTTCAGTTTTCCTGTATTCCTAATTGAGCGAGTGACACACATGTGATTTAGTTTACAAAGTATTGCTTTGCGTTTATGTTCTTTCTTTGGAAACTTCTTCCTGTTAGGAACACGATAGGGTTAGGGTTAGGGTTAGGGTTAGGGTTAGGGTTAGGGTTAGGGTATGGTTAGGGTTAGGGTTAGGGTTAGGATTAGGGTTAGGGTTAGGGTAATGTTAGGGTTAGGGTTAGGGTTATGGTAGGGGGTTAGGGTTATATCACATTTCAGTTTTCCTGTTATAATAATTGAACAGGCTACACGTATGTCAATTAGTTTACAAAGTTGTGCTTTGCATTTCTCTTCTTTCGATGGAAACTTGTTTCTGTGCCATACAGTGGGAAATAACACTTTTCAGTTTTCCTGTATTCCTAATTGAGCGAGCGACACACACGTGATTCCGTTTAAAAGTAGTGCTTTGCTTTTCTGTTCTTTCGTTGGAAACTTTTTCCTGTGCTGTACAGTGCGATATATCACTTTTCAGTTTTCCTGTATTCCTAATTGAGCGAGTGACACACATGTGATTTAGTTCACAAAGTAGTGCTTTGCGTTCCTGTTTTTCTGTTGGAAAATTGTTTCTGTGCTGTACATTGTGATATAACACTTTACAGTTTTCCTGTTATAATAATTGAACGGGCGACACGTATGTGAATTAGTTTACAAAGTTGTGCTTTGCATTTCTGTTCTTTCGATGGAAAGATGTTTCTGTGCCGTACATTGCGAAATAACACTTTTCAGTTTTCCTGTATTCCTAATTGAGCGAGCGACACACACGTGATTCCGTTTAAAATTAGTGCTTTGCTTTTCTGTTCTTTCGTTGTAAACTTGTTCCTGTGCTGTACAGTGCGATATATCACTTTTCAGTTTTCCTGTATTCCTAATTGAGCGAGTGACACACATGTGATTTAGTTCACAAAGTAGTGCTTTGCGTTCCTGTTCTTCTGTTGGAAACTTGTTTCTGCGCTATACATTGTGATATATCACTTTACAGTTTTCCTGTTATAATAATTGTACGGGCGACACGTATGTGAATTAGTTTACAAAGTTGTGCTTTGCATTTCTGTTCTTTCGATGGAAACTTGTTTCTGTGCCGTACAGTGCGATATATCACTTTTCAGTTTTCCTGTATTCCTAATTGAGCGAGTGACACACATGTGATTTAGTTTACAAAGTATTGCTTTGCGTTTATGTTCTTTCTTTGGAAACTTCTTTCTGTTAGGAACACGATAGGGTTAAAGTTAGGGTTAGGGTAGGGTTAGGGTTATATCACTTTTCAGTTTTCCTGTATTCCTAATTGAGCGAGCGACACACACGAGATTCCGTTTAAAAGTAGTGCTTTGCTTTTCTGTTCTTTCGTTGGAAACTTGTTCCTGTGCTGTACAGTGCGATATATCACTTTTCAGTTTTCCTGTATTCCTAATTGAGCGAGTGACACACATGTGATTTAGTTTACAAAGTATTGCTTTGCGTTTATGTTCTTTCTTTGGAAACTTCTTCCTGTTAGGAACACGATAGGGTTAGGGTTAGGGTTAGGGTTAGGGTTAGGGTTAGGGTTAGGGTATGGTTAGGGTTAGGGTTAGGGTTAGGATTAGGGTTAGGGTTAGGGTAATGTTAGGGTTAGGGTTAGGGTTATGGTAGGGGGTTAGGGTTATATCACATTTCAGTTTTCCTGTTATAATAATTGAACAGGCTACACGTATGTCAATTAGTTTACAAAGTTGTGCTTTGCATTTCTCTTCTTTCGATGGAAACTTGTTTCTGTGCCATACAGTGGGAAATAACACTTTTCAGTTTTCCTGTATTCCTAATTGAGCGAGCGACACACACGTGATTCCGTTTAAAAGTAGTGCTTTGCTTTTCTGTTCTTTCGTTGGAAACTCTTTCCTGTGCTGTACAGTGCGATATATCACTTTTCAGTTTTCCTGTATTCCTAATTGAGCGAGTGACACACATGTGATTTAGTTCACAAAGTAGTGCTTTGCGTTCCTGTTTTTCTGTTGGAAACTTGTTTCTGTGCTGTACATTGTGATATAACACTTTACAGTTTTCCTGTTATAATAATTGAACGGGCGACACGTATGTGAATTAGTTTACAAAGTTGTGCTTTGCATTTCTGTTCTTTCGATGGAAAGATGTTTCTGTGCCGTACATTGCGAAATAACACTTTTCAGTTTTCCTGTATTCCTAATTGAGCGAGCGACACACACGTGATTCCGTTTAAAATTAGTGCTTTGCTTTTCTGTTCTTTCGTTGTAAACTTGTTCCTGTGCTGTACAGTGCGATATATCACTTTTCAGTTTTCCTGTATTCCTAATTGAGCGAGTGACACACATGTGATTTAGTTCACAAAGTAGTGCTTTGCGTTCCTGTTCTTCTGTTGGAAACTTGTTTCTGCGCTATACATTGTGATATATCACTTTACAGTTTTCCTGTTATAATAATTGTACGGGCGACACGTATGTGAATTAGTTTACAAAGTTGTGCTTTGCATTTCTGTTCTTTCGATGGAAACTTGTTTCTGTGCCGTACAGTGCGATATATCACTTTTCAGTTTTCCTGTATTCCTAATTGAGCGAGTGACACACATGTGATTTAGTTTACAAAGTATTGCTTTGCGTTTATGTTCTTTCTTTGGAAACTTCTTCCTGTTAGGAACACGATAGGGTTAGGGTTAGGGTTAGGGTTAGGGTTAGGGTTAGGGTATGGTTAGGGTTAGGGTTAGGATTAGGGTTAGGGTTAGGGTAATGTTAGGGTTAGGGTTAGGGTTAGGGTAGGGGGTTAGGGTTATATCACTTTTCAGTTTTCCTGTTATAATAATTGAACAGGCTACACGTATGTCAATTAGTTTACAAAGTTGTGCTTTGCATTTCTGTTCTTTCGATGGAAACTTGTTTCTGTGCCATACAGTGGGAAATAACACTTTTCAGTTTTCCTGTATTCCTAATTGAGCGAGCGACACACACGTGATTCCGTTTAAAAGTAGTGCTTTGCTCTTCTGTTCTTTCGTTGGAAACTTGTTCCTGTGCTGTACAGTGCGATATATCACTTTTCAGTTTTCCTGTATTCCTAATTGAGCGAGTGACACACATGTGATTTAGTTCACAAAGTAGTGCTTTGCGTTCCTGTTCTTCTGTTGGAAACTTGTTTCTGCGCTATACATTGTGATATATCACTTTACAGTTTTCCTGTTATAATAATTGTACGGGCGACACGTATGTGAATTAGTTTACAAAGTTGTGCTTTGCATTTCTGTTCTTTCGATGGAAACTTGTTTCTGTGCCGTACAGTGCGATATATCACTTTTCAGTTTTCCTGTATTCCTAATTGAGCGAGTGACACACATGTGATTTAGTTTACAAAGTATTGCTTTGCGTTTATGTTCTTTCTTTGGAAACTTCTTCCTGTTAGGAACACGATAGGGTTAGGGTTAGGGTTAGGGTTAGGGTTAGGGTTAGGGTTAGGGTATGGTTAGGGTTAGGGTTAGGGTTAGGGTTAGGGTTAGGGTTAGGGTTATGGTAGGGGGTTAGGGTTATATCACATTTCAGTTTTCCTGTTATAATAATTGAACAGGCTACACGTATGTGAATTAGTTTACAAAGTTGTGCTTTGCATTTCTCTTCTTTCGATGGAAACTTGTTTCTGTGCCATACAGTGGGAAATAACACTTTTCAGTTTTCCTGTATTCCTAATTGAGCGAGCGACACACACGTGATTCCGTTTAAAAGTAGTGCTTTGCTTTTCTGTCCTTTCGTTGGAAACTTGTTCCTGTGCTGTACAGTGCGATATATCACTTTTCAGTTTTCCTGTATTCCTAATTGAGCGAGTGACACACATGTGATTTAGTTCACAAAGAAGTGCTTTGCGTTCCTGTTCTTCTGTTGGAAACTTGTTTCTGTGCTGTACATTGTGATATAACACTTTACAGTTTTCCTGTTATAATAATTGAACGGGCGACACGTATGTGAATTAGTTTACAAAGTTGTGCTTTGCATTTCTGTTCTTTCGATGGAAACTTATTTCTGTGCCGTACAGTGCGAAATAACACTTTTCAGTTTTCCTGTATTCCTAATTGAGCGAGTGACACACATGTGATTTAGTTTACAAAGTAGTGCTTTGCGTTTCTGTTCTTTCTTTGGAAACTTCTTCCTGTTAGGAACACCATAGGGTTAGGGTTAGGGTTAGGGTTAGGGTTAGGGTTAGGGTTAGGGTTAGGGTTAGAGAAGGGTTAGGGTTAGGCTTAGGGTTATATCACTTTTCAGTTTTCATGTTATAATAATTGAACCGGCGACACGTATGTGAATTAGTTTACAAAGTTGTGCTTTGCCTTTCTGTTCTTTCGATGGAAACTTGTTTCTATGCCGTACAGTGCGAAATAACACTTTTCAGTTTTCCTGTATTCCTAATTGAGCGAGCGACACACACGAGATTCCGTTTAAAATAGTGCTTTTCTTTTCTTTTCTTTCGTTGGAAACTTGTTCCTGTTAGGAACACGATATGGTTAGGGTTAGGGTTAGGGTTAGGGTTAGGGTTAGGATTAGGGTATGGTTAGGGTTAGGGTTAGGGTTAGAGTTAGGGTTAGGGTAATGTTAGGGTTAGGGTTAGGGTTAGGGTAGGGGGTTAGGTTTATATCACTTTTCAGTTTTCCTGTTATAATAATTGAACAGGCGACACGTATGTGAATTAGTTTACAAAGTTGTGCTTTGCATTTCTGTTCTTTCGATGGAAACTTGTTTCTGTGCTGTACAGTGCGATATATCACATTTCAGTTTTCCTGTATTCCTAATTGAGCGAGTGACACACATGTGATTCATTTTACAAAGTATTGCTTTGCGTTTATGTTCTTTCTTTGGAAACTTCTTTCTGTTAGGAACACGATAGGGTTAGGGTTCGGGTTAGTGTAGGGTTAGGGTTATATCACTTTTCAGTTTTCCTGTATTCCTAATTGAGCGAGCGACACACACGAGATTCCGTTTAAAAGAAGTGCTTTGCTTTTCTGTTCTTTCGTTGGAAACTTGTTCCTGTGCTGTACAGTGCGATATATCACTTTTCAGTTTTCCTGTATTCCTAATTGAGCGAGTGACACACATGTGATTTAGTTTACAAAGTATTGCTTTGCGTTTATGTTCTTTCTTTGGAAACTTCTTCCTGTTAGGAACACGATAGGGTTAGGGTTAAGGTTAGGGTTAGGGTTAGGATTAGGGTTAGGGTTAGGGTATGGTTAGGGTTAGGGTTAGGATTAGGGTTAGGGTTAGGGTAATGTTAGGGTTAGGGTTAGGGTTCGGGTAGGGGGTTAGGGTTATATCACTTTTCAGTTTTCCTGTTATAATAATTGAACAGGCGACACGTATGTGAATTAGTTTACAAAGTTGTGCTTTGCATTTCTGTTCTTTCGATGGAAACTTGTTTCTGTGCTGTACAGTGCGATATATCACTTTTCAGTTTTCCTGTATTCCTAATTGAGCGAGTGACACACATGTGATTCATTTTACAAAGTATTGCTTTGCGTTTATGTTCTTTCTTTGGAAACTTCTTTCTGTTAGGAACACGATAGGCTTAGGGTTAGGGTTAGGGTAGGGTTAGGGTTATATCACTTTTCAGTTTTCCTGTATTCCTAATTGAGCGAGCGACACACACGAGATTCCGTTTAAAAGTAGTGCTTTGCTTTTCTGTTCTTTCGTTGGAAACTTGTTCCTGTGCTGTACAGTGCGATATATCACTTTTCAGTTTTCCTGTATTCCTAATTGAGCGAGTGACACACATGTGATTTAGTTTACAAAGTATTGCTTTGCGTTTATGTTCTTTCTTTGGAAACTTCTTCCTGTTAGGAACACGATAGGGTTAGGGTTAGGGTTAGGGTTAGGGTTAGGGTTAGGGTTAGGGTTAGGGTATGGTTAGGGTTAGGGTTAGGATTAGGGTTAGGGTTAGGGTAATGTTAGGGTTAGGGTTAGGGTTAGGGTAGGGGGTTAGGGTTATATCACTTTTCAGTTTTCCTGTTATAATAATTGAACAGGCTACACGTATGTCAATTAGTTTACAAAGTTGTGCTTTGCATTTCTGTTCTTTCGATGGAAACTTGTTTCTGTGCCATACAGTGGGAAATAACACTTTTCAGTTTTCCTGTATTCCTAATTGAGCGAGCGACACACACGTGATTCCGTTTAAAAGTAGTGCTTTGCTTTTCTGTTCTTTCGTTGGAAACTTGTTCCTGTGCCATACAGTGCGATATATCACTTTTCAGTTTTCCTGTATTCCTAATTGAGCGAGTGACACACATGTGATTCATTTCACAAAGTAGTGCTTTGCGTTTCTGTTCTTCTGTTGGAAACTTGTTTCTGCGCTATACATTGTGATATATCACTTTACAGTTTTCCTGTTATAATAATTGTACGGGCGACACGTATGTGAATTAGTTTACAAAGTTGTGCTTTGCATTTCTGTTCTTTCGATGGAAACTTGTTTCTGTGCCGTACAGTGCGATATATCACTTTTCAGTTTTCCTGTATTCCTAATTGAGCGAGTGACACACATGTGATTTAGTTTACAAAGTATTGCTTTGCATTTATGTTCTTTCTTTGGAAACTTCTTTCTGTTAGGAACACGATAGGGTTAGGGTTAGGGTTAGGGTAGGGTTAGGGTTATATCACTTTTCAGTTTTCCTGTATTCCTAATTGAGCGAGCGACACACACGAGATTCCGTTTAAAAGTAGTGCTTTGCTTTTCTGTTCTTTCGTTAGAAACTTGTTCCTGTGCTGTACAGTGCGATATATCACTTTTCAGTTTTCCTGTATTCCTAATTGAGCGAGTGACACACATGTGATTTAGTTTACAAAGTATTGCTTTGCGTTTATGTTCTTTCTTTGGAAACTTCTTCCTGTTAGGAACATGATAGGGTTAGGGTTAGGGTTAGGGTTAGGGTTAGGGTTAGGGTTAGGGTTAGGGTTAGAGTAGGGTTAGGGTTAGGGTTAGGGTTATATCACTTTTCAGTTTTCCTGTTATAATAATTGAACAGGCGACACGTATGTGAATTAGTTTACAAAGTTGTGCTTTGCATTTCTGTTCTTTCGATGGAAACTTGTTTCTGTGCTGTACAGTGCGATATATCACATTTCAGTTTTCCTGTATTCCTAATTGAGCGAGTGACACACATGTGATTCATTTTACAAAGTATTGCTTTGCGTTTATGTTCTTTCTTTGGAAACTTCTTCCTGTTAGGAACACGATAGGGTTAGGGTTAGGGTTAGGGTTAGGGTTAGGGTATGGTTAGGGTTAGGGTTAGGATTAGGGTTAGGGTTAGTGTAATGTTAGGGTTAGGGTTAGGGTTAGGGTAGGGGGTTAGGGTTATATCACATTTCAGTTTTCCTGTTATAATAATTGAACAGGCTACACGTATGTGAATTAGTTTACAAAGTTGTGCTTTGCATTTCTCTTCTTTCGATGGAAACTTGTTTCTGTGCCATACAGTGGGAAATAACACTTTTCAGTTTTCCTGTATTCCTAATTGAGCGAGCGACACACACGTGATTCCGTTTAAAAGTAGTGCTTTGCTTTTCTGTCCTTTCGTTGGAAACTTGTTCCTGTGCTGTACAGTGCGATATATCACTTTTCAGTTTTCCTGTATTCCTAATTGAGCGAGTGACACACATGTGATTTAGTTCACAAAGTAGTGCTTTGCGTTCCTGTTCTTCTGTTGGAAACTTGTTTCTGTGCTGTACATTGTGATATAACACTTTACAGTTTTCCTGTTATAATAATTGAACGGGCGACACGTATGTGAATTAGTTTACAAAGTTGTGCTTTGCATTTTTGTTCTTTCGATGGAAACTTATTTCTGTGCCATACAGTGCGATATATCACTTTTCAGTTTTCCTGTATTCCTAATTGAGCGAGTGACACACATGTGATTCATTTCACAAAGTAGTGCTTTGCGTTTCTGTTCTTCTGTTGGAAACTTGTTTCTGCGCTGTACATTGTGATATACCACTTTACAGTTTTCATGTTATAATAATTGTACGAGTGACACGTATGTGAATTAGTTTACAAAGTTGTGCTTTGCATTTCTGTACTTTCGATGGAAACTTGTTTCTGTGCCGTACAGTGCGAAATAACACTTTTCAGTTTTCCTATATTCCTAATTGAGCGAGTGACACACATGTGATTTATTTTACAAAGTAGTGCTTTGCGTTTCTGTTCTTTCTTTGGAAACTTCTTCCTGTTAGGAACACCATAGGGTTAGGGTTAGGGTTAGGGTTAGGGTTAGGGTTAGGGTTAGGGTTAGGGTTAGGGTAGGGTTAGGGTTAGGGTTAGGGTTATATCACTTTTCAGTTTTCCTGTTATAATAATTGAACAGGCGACACGTATGTGAATTAGTTTACAAAGTTGTGCTTTGCCTTTCTGTTCTTTCGATGGAAACTTGTTTCTATGCTGTACAGTGCGAAATAACACTTTTCAGTTTTCCTGTATTCCTAATTGAGCGAGCGACACACACGAGATTCCGTTTAAAATAGTGCTTTTCTTTTCTTTTCTTTCGTTGGAAACTTGTTCCTCTTAGGAACACGATATGGTTAGGGTTAAGGTTAGGGTTAGGGTTAGGGTTAGGGTTAGGGTTAGGGTTAGGGTATGGTTAGGGTTAGGGTTAGGGTTAGAGTTAGGGTTAGGGTAATGTTAGGGTTAGGGTTAGGGTTAGGGTAGTGGGTTAGGGTTATATCACTTTTCAGTTTTCCTGTTATAATAATTGAACAGGCGACACGTATGTGAATTAGTTTACAAAGTTGTGCTTTGCATTTCTGTTCTTTCTTTGGAAACTTCTTCCTGTTAGGAACACCATAGGGTTAGGGTTAGGGTTAGGGTTAGGGTTAGGGTTAGGGTTAGGGTTAGAGAAGGGTTAGGGTTAGGCTTAGGGTTATATCACTTTTCAGTTTTCCTGTTATAATAATTGAACCGGCGACACGTATGTGAATTAGTTTACAAAGTTGTGCTTTGCCTTTCTGTTCTTTCGATGGAAACTTGTTTCTGTGCCGTACAGTGCGAAATAACACTTTTCAGTTTTCCTGTATTCCTAATTGAGCGAGCGACACACACGAGATTCCGTTTAAAATAGTGCTTTTCTTTTCTTTTCTTTCGTTGGAAACTTGTTCCTGTTAGGAACACGATATGGTTAGGGTTAGGGTTAGGGTTAGGGTTAGGGTTAGGATTAGGGTATGGTTAGGGTTAGGGTTAGGGTTAGAGTTAGGGTTAGGGTAATGTTAGGGTTAGGGTTAGGGTTAGGGTAGGGGGTTAGGGTTATATCACTTTTCAGTTTTCCTGTTATAATAATTGAACAGGCGACACGTATGTGAATTAGTTTACAAAGTTGTGCTTTGCATTTCTGTTCTTTCGATGGAAACTTGTTTCTGTGCTGTACAGTGCGATATATCACATTTCAGTTTTCCTGTATTCCTAATTGAGCGAGTGACACACATGTGATTCATTTTACAAAGTATTGCTTTGCGTTTATGTTCTTTCTTTGGAAACTTCTTTCTGTTAGGAACACGATAGGGTTAGGGTTCGGGTTAGTGTAGGGTTAGGGTTATATCACTTATCAGTTTTCCTGTATTCCTAATTGAGCGAGCGACACACACGAGATTCCGTTTAAAAGAAGTGCTTTGCTTTTCTGTTCTTTCGTTGGAAACTTGTTCCTGTGCTGTACAGTGCGATATATCACTTTTCAGTTTTCCTGTATTCCTAATTGAGCGAGTGACACACATGTGATTTAGTTTACAAAGTATTGCTTTGCGTTTATGTTCTTTCTTTGGAAACTTCTTCCTGTTAGGAACACGATAGGGTTAGGGTTAAGGTTAGGGTTAGGGTTAGGGTTAGGGTTAGGGTTAGGGTTAGGGTATGGTTAGGGTTAGGGTTAGGATTAGGGTTAGGGTTAGGGTAATGTTAGGGTTAGGGTTAGGGTTAGGGTAGGGGGTTAGGGTTATATCACTTTTCAGTTTTCCTGTTATAATAATTGAACAGGCTACACGTATGTCAATTAGTTTACAAAGTTGTGCTTTGCATTTCTGTTCTTTCGATGGAAACTTGTTTCTGTGCCATACAGTGGGAAATAACACTTTTCAGTTTTCCTGTATTCCTAATTGAGCGAGCGACACACACGTGATTCCGTTTAAAAGTAGTGCTTTGCTTTTCTGTTCTTTCGTTGGAAACTTGTTCCTGTGCCATACAGTGCGATATATCACTTTTCAGTTTTCCTGTATTCCTAATTGAGCGAGTGACACACATGTGATTCATTTCACAAAGTAGTGCTTTGCGTTTCTGTTCTTCTGTTGGAAACTTGTTTCTGCGCTATACATTGTGATATATCACTTTACAGTTTTCCTGTTATAATAATTGTACGGGCGACACGTATGTGAATTAGTTTACAAAGTTGTGCTTTGCATTTCTGTTCTTTCGATGGAAACTTGTTTCTGTGCCGTACAGTGCGATATATCACTTTTCAGTTTTCCTGTATTCCTAATTGAGCGAGTGACACACATGTGATTTAGTTTACAAAGTATTGCTTTGCATTTATGTTCTTTCTTTGGAAACTTCTTTCTGTTAGGAACACGATAGGGTTAGGGTTAGGGTTAGGGTAGGGTTAGGGTTATATCACTTTTCAGTTTTCCTGTATTCCTAATTGAGCGAGCGACACACACGAGATTCCGTTTAAAAGTAGTGCTTTGCTTTTCTGTTCTTTCGTTAGAAACTTGTTCCTGTGCTGTACAGTGCGATATATCACTTTTCAGTTTTCCTGTATTCCTAATTGAGCGAGTGACACACATGTGATTTAGTTTACAAAGTATTGCTTTGCGTTTATGTTCTTTCTTTGGAAACTTCTTCCTGTTAGGAACATGATAGGGTTAGGGTTAGGGTTAGGGTTAGGGTTAGGGTTAGGGTTAGGGTTAGGGTTAGAGTAGGGTTAGGGTTAGGGTTAGGGTTATATCACTTTTCAGTTTTCCTGTTATAATAATTGAACAGGCGACACGTATGTGAATTAGTTTACAAAGTTGTGCTTTGCATTTCTGTTCTTTCGATGGAAACTTGTTTCTGTGCTGTACAGTGCGATATATCACATTTCAGTTTTCCTGTATTCCTAATTGAGCGAGTGACACACATGTGATTCATTTTACAAAGTATTGCTTTGCGTTTATGTTCTTTCTTTGGAAACTTCTTCCTGTTAGGAACACGATAGGGTTAGGGTTAGGGTTAGGGTTAGGGTTAGGGTATGGTTAGGGTTAGGGTTAGGATTAGGGTTAGGGTTAGTGTAATGTTAGGGTTAGGGTTAGGGTTAGGGTAGGGGGTTAGGGTTATATCACATTTCAGTTTTCCTGTTATAATAATTGAACAGGCTACACGTATGTGAATTAGTTTACAAAGTTGTGCTTTGCATTTCTCTTCTTTCGATGGAAACTTGTTTCTGTGCCATACAGTGGGAAATAACACTTTTCAGTTTTCCTGTATTCCTAATTGAGCGAGCGACACACACGTGATTCCGTTTAAAAGTAGTGCTTTGCTTTTCTGTCCTTTCGTTGGAAACTTGTTCCTGTGCTGTACAGTGCGATATATCACTTTTCAGTTTTCCTGTATTCCTAATTGAGCGAGTGACACACATGTGATTTAGTTCACAAAGTAGTGCTTTGCGTTCCTGTTCTTCTGTTGGAAACTTGTTTCTGTGCTGTACATTGTGATATAACACTTTACAGTTTTCCTGTTATAATAATTGAACGGGCGACACGTATGTGAATTAGTTTACAAAGTTGTGCTTTGCATTTTTGTTCTTTCGATGGAAACTTATTTCTGTGCCATACAGTGCGATATATCACTTTTCAGTTTTCCTGTATTCCTAATTGAGCGAGTGACACACATGTGATTCATTTCACAAAGTAGTGCTTTGCGTTTCTGTTCTTCTGTTGGAAACTTGTTTCTGCGCTGTACATTGTGATATACCACTTTACAGTTTTCCTGTTATAATAATTGTACGAGTGACACGTATGTGAATTAGTTTACAAAGTTGTGCTTTGCATTTCTGTACTTTCGATGGAAACTTGTTTCTGTGCCGTACAGTGCGAAATAACACTTTTCAGTTTTCCTATATTCCTAATTGAGCGAGTGACACACATGTGATTTATTTTACAAAGTAGTGCTTTGCGTTTCTGTTCTTTCTTTGGAAACTTCTTCCTGTTAGGAACACCATAGGGTTAGGGTTAGGGTTAGGGTTAGGGTTAGGGTTAGGGTTAGGGTTAGGGTTAGGGTAGGGTTAGGGTTAGGGTTAGGGTTATATCACTTTTCAGTTTTCCTGTTATAATAATTGAACAGGCGACACGTATGTGAATTAGTTTACAAAGTTGTGCTTTGCCTTTCTGTTCTTTCGATGGAAACTTGTTTCTATGCTGTACAGTGCGAAATAACACTTTTCAGTTTTCCTGTATTCCTAATTGAGCGAGCGACACACACGAGATTCCGTTTAAAATAGTGCTTTTCTTTTCTTTTCTTTCGTTGGAAACTTGTTCCTCTTAGGAACACGATATGGTTAGGGTTAAGGTTAGGGTTAGGGTTAGGGTTAGGGTTAGGGTTAGGGTTAGGGTATGGTTAGGGTTAGGGTTAGGGTTAGAGTTAGGGTTAGGGTAATGTTAGGGTTAGGGTTAGGGTTAGGGTAGTGGGTTAGGGTTATATCACTTTTCAGTTTTCCTGTTATAATAATTGAACAGGCGACACGTATGTGAATTAGTTTACAAAGTTGTGCTTTGCATTTCTGTTCTTTCTTTGGAAACTTCTTCCTGTTAGGAACACCATAGGGTTAGGGTTAGGGTTAGGGTTAGGGTTAGGGTTAGGGTTAGGGTTAGAGAAGGGTTAGGGTTAGGCTTAGGGTTATATCACTTTTCAGTTTTCCTGTTATAATAATTGAACCGGCGACACGTATGTGAATTAGTTTACAAAGTTGTGCTTTGCCTTTCTGTTCTTTCGATGGAAACTTGTTTCTGTGCCGTACAGTGCGAAATAACACTTTTCAGTTTTCCTGTATTCCTAATTGAGCGAGCGACACACACGAGATTCCGTTTAAAATAGTGCTTTTCTTTTCTTTTCTTTCGTTGGAAACTTGTTCCTGTTAGGAACACGATATGGTTAGGGTTAGGGTTAGGGTTAGGGTTAGGGTTAGGATTAGGGTATGGTTAGGGTTAGGGTTAGGGTTAGAGTTAGGGTTAGGGTAATGTTAGGGTTAGGGTTAGGGTTAGGGTAGGGGGTTAGGGTTATATCACTTTTCAGTTTTCCTGTTATAATAATTGAACAGGCGACACGTATGTGAATTAGTTTACAAAGTTGTGCTTTGCATTTCTGTTCTTTCGATGGAAACTTGTTTCTGTGCTGTACAGTGCGATATATCACATTTCAGTTTTCCTGTATTCCTAATTGAGCGAGTGACACACATGTGATTCATTTTACAAAGTATTGCTTTGCGTTTATGTTCTTTCTTTGGAAACTTCTTTCTGTTAGGAACACGATAGGGTTAGGGTTCGGGTTAGTGTAGGGTTAGGGTTATATCACTTATCAGTTTTCCTGTATTCCTAATTGAGCGAGCGACACACACGAGATTCCGTTTAAAAGAAGTGCTTTGCTTTTCTGTTCTTTCGTTGGAAACTTGTTCCTGTGCTGTACAGTGCGATATATCACTTTTCAGTTTTCCTGTATTCCTAATTGAGCGAGTGACACACATGTGATTTAGTTTACAAAGTATTGCTTTGCGTTTATGTTCTTTCTTTGGAAACTTCTTCCTGTTAGGAACACGATAGGGTTAGGGTTAAGGTTAGGGTTAGGGTTAGGGTTAGGGTTAGGGTTAGGGTTAGGGTATGGTTAGGGTTAGGGTTAGGATTAGGGTTAGGGTTAGGGTAATGTTAGGGTTAGGGTTAGGGTTAGGGTAGGGGGTTAGGGTTATATCACTTTTCAGTTTTCCTGTTATAATAATTGAACAGGCGACACGTATGTGAATTAGTTTACAAAGTTGTGCTTTGCATTTCTGTTCTTTCGATGGAAACTTGTTTCTGTGCTGTACAGTGCGATATATCACTTTTCAGTTTTCCTGTATTCCTAATTGAGCGAGTGACACACATGTGATTCATTTTACAAAGTATTGCTTTGCGTTTACGTTCTTTCTTTGGAAACTTCTTTCTGTTAGGAACACGATAGGGTTAGGGTTAGGGTTAGGGTAGGGTTAGGGTTATATCACTTTTCAGTTTTCCTGTATTCCTAATTGAGCGAGCGACACACACGAGATTCCGTTTAAAAGTAGTGCTTTGCTTTTCTGTTCTTTCGTTGGAAACTTGTTCCTGTGCTGTACAGTGCGATATATCACTTTTCAGTTTTCCTGTATTCCTAATTGAGCGAGTGACACACATGTGATTTAGTTTACAAAGTATTGCTTTGCGTTTATGTTCTTTCTTTGGAAACTTCTTCCTGTTAGGAACACGATAGGGTTAGGGTTAGGGTTAGGGTTAGGGTTAGGGTTAGGGTATGGTTAGGGTTAGGGTTAGGATTAGGGTTAGGGTTAGGGTAATGTTAGGGTTAGGGTTAGGGTTAGGGTAGGGGGTTAGGGTTATATCACTTTTCAGTTTTCCTGTTATAATAATTGAACAGGCTACACGTATGTCAATTAGTTTACAAAGTTGTGCTTTGCATTTCTGTTCTTTCGATGGAAACTTGTTTCTGTGCCATACAGTGGGAAATAACACTTTTCAGTTTTCCTGTATTCCTAATTGAGCGAGCGACACACACGTGATTCCGTTTAAAAGTAGTGCTTTGCTTTTCTGTTCTTTCGTTGGAAACTTGTTCCTGTGCTGTACAGTGCGATATATCACTTTTCAGTTTTCCTGTATTCCTAATTGAGCGAGTGACACACATGTGATTTAGTTCACAAAGTAGTGCTTTGCGTTCCTGTTTTTCTGTTGCAAAATTGTTTCTGTGCTGTACATTGTGATATAACACTTTACAGTTTTCCTGGTATAATAATTGAACGGGCGACACGTATGTGAATTAGTTTACAAAGTTGTGCTTTGCATTTCTGTTCTTTCGATGGAAAGATGTTTCTGTGCCGTACATTGCGAAATAACACTTTTCAGTTTTCTTGTATTCTTAATTGAGCGAGCGACACACACGGGATTCCGTTTAAAATTAGTGCTTTGCTTTTCTGTTCTTTCGTTGGAAACTTGTTCCTGTGCTGTACAGTGCGATATATCACTTTTCAGTTTTCCTGTATTCCTAATTGAGCGAGTGACACACATGTGATTTAGTTCACAAAGTAGTGCTTTGTGTTCCTGTTCTTCTGTTGGAAACTTGTTTCTGCGCTATACATTGTGATATATCACTTTACAGTTTTCCTGTTATAATAATTGTACGGGCGACACGTATGTGAATTAGTTTACAAAGTTGTGCTTTGCATTTCTGTTCTTTCGATGGAAACTTGTTTCTGTGCCGTACAGTGCGATAAATCACTTTTCAGTTTTCCTGTATTCCTAATTGAGCGAGTGACACACATGTGATTTAGTTTACAAAGTATTGCTTTGCGTTTATGTTCTTTCTTTGGAAACTTCTTTCTGTTAGGAACACGATAGGGTTAGGGTTAGGGTTAGGGTAGGGTTAGGGTTATATCACTTTTCAGTTTTCCTGTATTCCTAATTGAGCGAGCGACACACACGAGATTCCGTTTAAAAGTAGTGCTTTGCTTTTCTGTTCTTTCGTTAGAAACTTGTTCCTGTGCTGTACAGTGCGATATATCACTTTTCAGTTTTCCTGTATTCCTAATTGAGCGAGTGACACACATGTGATTTAGTTTACAAAGTATTGCTTTGCGTTTATGTTCTTTCTTTGGAAACTTCTTCCTGTTAGGAACACGATAGGGTTAGGGTTAGGGTTAGGGTTAGGGTTAGGGTTAGGGTTAGGGTTAGGGTTAGGGTTAGAGTAGGGTTAGGGTTAGGGTTAGGGTTATATCACTTTTCAGTTTTCCTGTTATAATAATTGAACAGGCGACACGTATGTGAATTAGTTTACAAAGTTGTGCTTTGCATTTCTGTTCTTTCGATGGAAACTTGTTTCTGTGCTGTACAGTGCGATATATCACATTTCAGTTTTCCTGTATTCCTAATTGAGCGAGTGACACACATGTGATTCATTTTACAAAGTATTGCTTTGCATTTATGTTCTTTCTTTGGAAACTTCTTCCTGTTAGGAACACGATAGGGTTAGGGTTAGGGTTAGGGTTAGGGTTAGGGTTAGGGTATGGTTAGGGTTAGGGTTAGGATTAGGGTTAGGGTTAGGGTAATGTTAGGGTTAGGGTTAGGGTTATGGTAGGGGGTTAGGGTTATATCACATTTCAGTTTTCCTGTTATAATAATTGAACAGGCTACACGTATGTGAATTAGTTTACAAATTTGTGCTTTGCATTTCTCTTCTTTCGATGGAAACTTGTTTCTGTGCCATAAAGTGGGAAATAACTCTTTTCAGTTTTCCTGTATTCCTAATTGAGTGAGCGACACACACGTGATTCCGTTTAAAAGTAGTGCTTTGCTTTTCTGTCCTTTCGTTGGAAACTTGTTCCTGTGCTGTACAGTGCGATATATCACTTTTCAGTTTTCCTGTATTCCTAATTGAGCGAGTGACACACATGTGATTTAGTTCACAAAGTAGTGCTTTGCGTTCCTGTTCTTCTGTTGGAAACTTGTTTCTGTGCTGTACATTGTGATATAACACTTTACAGTTTTCCTGTTATAATAATTGAACGGGCGACACGTATGTGAATTAGTTTACAAAGTTGTGCTTTGCATTTTTGTTCTTTCGATGGAAACTTATTTCTGTGCCATACAGTGCGATATATCACTTTTCAGTTTTCCTGTATTCCTAATTGAGCGAGTGACACACATGTGATTCATTTCACAAAGTAGTGCTTTGCGTTTCTGTTCTTCTGTTGGAAACTTGTTTCTGCGCTGTACATTGTGATATATCACTTTACAGTTTTCCTGTTATAATAATTGTACGAGCGACACGTATGTGAATTAGTTTACAAAGTTGTGCTTTGCATTTCTGTACTTTCGATGGAAACTTGTTTCTGTGCCGTACAGTGCGAAATAACAGTTTTCAGTTTTCCTGTATTCCTAATTGAGCGAGTGACACACATGTGATTTATTTTACAAAGTAGTGCTTTGCGTTTCTGTTCTTTCTTTGGAAACTTCTTCCTGTTAGGAACACCATAGGGTTAGGGTTAGGGTTAGGGTTAGGGTTAGGGTAGGGTTAGGGTTAGGGTTAGGGTTATATCACTTTTCAGTTTTCCTGTTATAATAATTGAACAGGCGACACGTATGTGAATTAGTTTACAATGTTGTGCTTTGCCTTTCTGTTCTTTCGATGGAAACTTGTTTCTATGCTGTACAGTGCGAAATAACACTTTTCAGTTTTCCTGTATTCCTAATTGAGCGAGCGACACACACGAGATTCCGTTTAAAATAGTGCTTTTCTTTTCTTTTCTTTCGTTGGAAACTTGTTCCTCTTAGGAACACGATATGGTTAGGGTTAAGGTTAGGGTTAGGGTTAGGGTTAGGGTTAGGTTTAGGGTATGGTTAGGGTTAGGGTTAGGGTTAGAGTTAGGGTTAGGGTAATGTTAGGGTTAGGGTTAGGGTTAGGGTAGGGGGTTAGGGTTATATCACTTTTCAGTTTTCCTGTTATAATAATTGAACAGGCGACATGTATGTGAATTAGTTTACAAAGTTGTGCTTTGCATTTCTGTTCTTTTGATGGAAACTTGTTTCTGTGCTGTACAGTGCGATATATCACATTTCAGTTTTCCTGTATTCCTAATTGAGCGAGTGACACACATGTGATTCATTTTACAAAGTATTGCTTTGTGTTTATGTTCTTTCTTTGGAAACTTCTTTCTGTTAGGAACACGATAGGGTTAGGGTTCGGGTTAGGGTAGGGTTAGGGTTATATCACTTTTCGGTTTTCCTGTATTCCTAATTGAGCGAGCGACACACACGAGATTCCGTTTAAAAGAAGTGCTTTGCTTTTCTGTTCTTTCGTTGGAAACTTGTTCCTGTGCTGTACAGTGCGATATATCACTTTTCAGTTTTCCTGTATTCCTAATTGAGCGAGTGACACACATGTGATTTAGTTTACAAAGTATTGCTTTGCGTTTATGTTCTTTCTTTGGAAAGTTCTTCCTGTTAGGAACACGATAGGGTTAGGGTTAAGGTTAGGGTTAGGGTTAGGGTTAGGGTTAGGGTTAGGGTTAGGGTTAGGGTATGGTTAGGGTTAGGGTTAGGATTAGGGTTAGGGTTAGGGTAATGTTAGGGTTAGGGTTAGGGTTAGGGTAGGGGGTTAGGGTTATATCACTTTTCAGTTTTCCTGTTATAATAATTGAACAGGCGACACGTATGTGAATTAGTTTACAAAGTTGTGCTTTGCATTTCTGTTCTTTCGATGGAAACTTGTTTCTGTGCTGTACAGTGCGATATATCACTTTTCAGTTTTCCTGTATTCCTAATTGAGCGAGTGACACACATGTGATTCATTTTACAAAGTATTGCTTTGCGTTTATGTTCTTTCTTTGGAAACTTCTTTCTGTTAGGAACACGATAGGGTTAGGGTTAGGGTTAGGGTAGGGTTAGGGTTATATCACTTTTCAGTTTTCCTGTATTCCTAATTGAGCGAGCGACACACACGAGATTCCGTTTAAAAGTAGTGCTTTGCTTTTCTGTTCTTTCGTTGGAAACTTGTTCCTGTGCTGTACAGTGCGATATATCACTTTTCAGTTTTCCTGTATTCCTAATTGAGCGAGTGACACACATGTGATTTAGTTTACAAAGTATTGCTTTGCGTTTATGTTCTTTCTTTGGAAACTTCTTCCTGTTAGGAACACGATAGGGTTAGGGTTAAGGTTAGGGTTAGGGTTAGGGTTAGGGTTAGGGTTAGGGTATGGTTAGGGTTAGGGTTAGGATTAGGGTTAGGGTTAGGGTAATGTTAGGGTTAGGGTTAGGGTTAGGGTAGGGGGTTAGGGTTATATCACTTTTCAGATTTCCTGTTATAATAATTGAACAGGCGACACGTATGTGAATTAGTTTACAAAGTTGTGCTTTGCATTTCTGTTCTTTCGATGGAAACTTGTTTCTGTGCTGTACAGTGCGATATATCACTTTTCAGTTTTCCTGTATTCCTAATTGAGCGAGTGACACACATGTGATTTAGTTTACAAAGTATTGCTTTGCGTTTATGTTCTTTCTTTGGAAACTTCTTCCTGTTAGGAACACGATAGGGTTAGGGTTAGGGTTAGGGTTAGGGTTAGGGTTAGGGTATGGTTAGGGTTAGGGTTAGGATTAGGGTTAGGGTTAGGGTAATGTTAGGGTTAGGGTTAGGGTTAGGGTAGGGGGTTAGGGTTATATCACTTTTCAGTTTTCCTGTTATAATAATTGAACAGGCTACACGTATGTCAATTAGTTTACAAAGTTGTGCTTTGCATTTCTGTTCTTTCGATGGAAACTTGTTTCTGTGCCATACAGTGGGAAATAACACTTTTCAGTTTTCCTGTATTCCTAATTGAGCGAGCGACACACACGTGATTCCGTTTAAAAGTAGTGCTTTGCTTTTCTGTTCTTTCGTTGGAAACTTGTTCCAGTGCTGTACAGTGCGATATATCACTTTTCAGTTTTCCTGTATTCCTAATTGAGCGAGTGACACACATGTGATTTAGTTCACAAAGTAGTGCTTTGCGTTCCTGTTTTTCTGTTGGAAAATTGTTTCTGTGCTGTACATTGTGATATAACACTTTACAGTTTTCCTGTTATAATAATTGAACGGGCGACACGTATGTGAATTAGTTTACAAAGTTGTGCTTTGCATTTCTGTTCTTTCGATGGAAAGATGTTTCTGTGCCGTACATTGCGAAATAACACTTTTCAGTTTTCCTGTATTCCTAATTGAGCGAGCGACACACACGTGATTCCGTTTAAAATTAGTGCTTTGCTTTTCTGTTCTTTCGTTGGAAACTTGTTCCTGTGCTGTACAGTGCGATATATCACTTTTCAGTTTTCCTGTATTCCTAATTGAGCGAGTGACACACATGTGATTTAGTTCACAAAGTAGTGCTTTGCGTTCCTGTTCTTCTGTTGGAAACTTGTTTCTGCGCTATACATTGTGATATATCACTTTACAGTTTTCCTGTTATAATAATTGTACGGGCGACACGTATGTGAATTAGTTTACAAAGTTGTGCTTTGCATTTCTGTTCTTTCGATGGAAACTTGTTTCTGTGCCGTACAGTGCGATATATCACTTTTCAGTTTTCCTGTATTCCTAATTGAGCGAGTGACACACATGTGATTTAGTTTACAAAGTATTGCTTTGCGTTTATGTTCTTTCTTTGGAAACTTCTTTCTGTTAGGAACACCATAGGGTTAGGGTTAGGGTTAGGGTAGGGTTAGGGTTATATCACTTTTCAGTTTTCCTGTATTCCTAATTGAGCGAGCGACAAACACGAGATTCCGTTTAAAAGTAGTGCTTTGCTTTTCTGTTCTTTCGTTGGAAACTTGTTCCTGTGCTGTACAGTGCGATATATCACTTTTCAGTTTTCCTGTATTCCTAATTGAGCGAGTGACACACATGTGATTTAGTTTACAAAGTATTGCTTTGCGTTTATGTTCTTTCTTTGGAAACTTCTTCCTGTTAGGAACACGATAGGGTTAGGGTTAGGGTTAGGGTTAGGGTTAGGGTATGGTTAGGGTTAGGGTTAGGATTAGGGTTAGGGTTAGGGTAATGTTAGGGTTAGGGTTAGGGTTATGGTAGGGGGTTAGGGTTATATCACATTTCAGTTTTCCTGTTATAATAATTGAACAGGCTACACGTATGTGAATTAGTTTACAAATTTGTGCTTTGCATTTCTCTTCTTTCGATGGAAACTTGTTTCTGTGCCATACAGTGGGAAATAACACTTTTCAGTTTTCCTGTATTCCTAATTGAGCGAGCGACACACACGTGATTCCGTTTAAAAGTAGTGCTTTGCTTTTCTGTCCTTTCGTTGGAAACTTGTTCCTGTGCTGTACAGTGCGATATATCACTTTTCAGTTTTCCTGTATTCCTAATTGAGCGAGTGACACACATGTGATTTAGTTCACAAAGTTGTGCTTTGCGTTCCTGTTCTTCTGTTGGAAACTTGTTTCTGTGCTGTACATTGTGATATAACACTTTACAGTTTTCCTGTTATAATAATTGAACGGGCGACACGTATGTGAATTAGTTTACAAAGTTGTGCTTTGCATTTTTGTTCTTTCGATGGAAACTTATTTCTGTGCCATACAGTGCGATATATCACTTTTCAGTTTTCCTGTATTCCTAATTGAGCGAGTGACACACATGTGATTCATTTCACAAAGTAGTGCTTTGCGTTTCTGTTCTTCTGTTGGAAACTTGTTTCTGCGCTGTACATTGTGATATATCACTTTACAGTTTTCCTGTTATAATAATTGTACGAGCGACACGTATGTGAATTAGTTTACAAAGTTGTGCTTTGCATTTCTGTACTTTCGATGGAAACTTGTTTCTGTGCCGTACAGTGCGAAATAACACTTTTCAGTTTTCCTGTATTCCTAATTGAGCGAGTGACACACATGTGATTTATTTTACAAAGTAGTGCTTTGCGTTTCTGTTCTTTCTTTGGAAACTTCTTCCTGTTAGGAACACCATAGGGTTAGGGTTAGGGTTAGGGTTAGGGTTAGGGTTAGGGTAGGGTTAGGGTTAGGGTTAGGGTTATATCACTTTTCAGTTTTCCTGTTATAATAATTGAACAGGCGACACGTATGTGAATTAGTTTACAAAGTTGTGCTTTGCCTTTCTGTTCTTTCGATGGAAACTTGTTTCTATGCCGTACAGTGCGAAATAACACTTTTCAGTTTTCCTGTATTCCTAATTGAGCAAGCGACACACACGAGATTCCGTTTAAAATAGTGCTTTTCTTTTCTTTTCTTTCGTTGGAAACTTGTTCCTCTTAGGAACACGATATGGTTAGGGTTAAGGTTAGGGTTAGGGTTAGGGTTAGGGTTAGGGTTAGGGTTAGGGTATGGTTAGGGTTAGGGTTAGGGTTAGAGTTAGGGTTAGGGTAATGTTAGGGTTAGGGTTAGGGTTAGGGTAGGGGGTTAGGGTTATATCACTTTTCAGTTTTCCTGTTATAATAATTGAACAGGCGACACGTATGTGAATTAGTTTACAAAGTTGTGCTTTGCATTTCTGTTCTTTCGATGGAAACTTGTTTCTGTGCTGTACAGTGCGATATATCACATTTCAGTTTTCCTGTATTCCTAATTGAGCGAGTGACACACATGTGATTTAGTTTACAACGTATTGCTTTGCGTTTATGTTCTTTCTTTGGCAACTTCTTTCTGTTAGGAACACGATAGGGTTAGGGTTAGGGTTAGGGTAGGGTTAGGGTTATATCACTTTTCAGTTTTCCTGTATTCCTAATTGAGCGAGCGACACACACGAGATTCCGTTTAAAAGTAGTGCTTTGCTTTTCTGTTCTTTCGTTGGAAACTTGTTCCTGTGCTGTACAGTGCGATATATCACTTTTCAGTTTTCCTGTATTCCTAATTGAGCGAGTGACACACATGTGATTTAGTTTACAAAGTATTGCTTTGTGTTTATGTTCTTTCTTTGGAAACTTCTTCCTGTTAGGAACACGATAGGGTTAGGGTTAGGGTTAAGGTTAGGGTTAGGGTTAGGGTTAGGGTTAGGGTTAGGGTTAGGGTATGGTTAGGGTTAGGGTTAGGATTAGGGTTAGGGTTAGGGTAATGTTAGGGTTAGGGTTAGGGTTAGGGTAGGGGGTTAGGGTTATATCACTTTTCAGTTTTCCTGTTATAATAATTGAACAGGCGACACGTATGTGAATTAGTTTACAAAGTTGTGCTTTGCATTTCTGTTCTTTCGATGGAAACTTGTTTCTGTGCTGTACAGTGCGATATATCACTTTTCAGTTTTCCTGTATTCCTAATTGAGCGAGTGACACACATGTGATTCATTTTACAAAGTATTGCTTTGCGTTTATGTTCTTTCTTTGGAAACTTCTTTCTGTTAGGAACACGATAGGGTTAGGGTTAGGGTTAGGGTAGGGTTAGGGTTATATCACTTTTCAGTTTTCCTGTATTCCTAATTGAGCGAGCGACACACACGAGATTCCGTTTAAAAGTAGTGCTTTGCTTTTCTGTTCTTTCGTTGGAAACTTGTTCCTGTGCTGTACAGTGCGATATATCACTTTTCAGTTTTCCTGTATTCCTAATTGAGTGAGTGACACACATGTGATTTAGTTCACAAAGTAGTGCTTTGCGTTCCTGTTTTTCTGTTGGAAAATTGTTTCTGTGCTGTACATTGTTATATAACACTTTACAGTTTTCCTGTTATAATAATTGAACGGGCGACACGTAGGTGAATTAGTTTACAAAGTTGTGCTTTGCATTTCTGTTCTTTCGATGGAAAGATGTTTCTGTGCCGTACATTGCGAAATAACACTTTTCAGTTTTCCTGTATTCCTAATTGAGCGAGCGACACACACGGGATTCCGTTTAAAATTAGTGCTTTGCTTTTCTGTTCTTTCGTTGGAAACTTGTTCCTGTGCTGTACAGTGCGATATATCACTATTCAGTTTTCCTGTATTCCTAATTGAGCGAGTGACACACATGTGATTTAGTTCACAAAGTAGTGCTTTGCGTTCCTGTTCTTCTGTTGGAAACTTGTTTCTGCGCTATACATTGTGATATATCACTTTACAGTTTTCCTGTTATAATAATTGTACGGGCGACACGTATGTGAATTAGTTTACAAAGTTGTGCTTTGCATTTCTGTTCTTTCGATGGAAACTTGTTTCTGTGCCATACAGTGCGATATATCACTTTTCAGTTTTCCTGTATTCCTAATTGAGCGAGTGACACACATGTGATTTAGTTTACAAAGTATTGCTTTGCGTTTATGTTCTTCCTTTGGAAACTTCTTTCTGTTAGGAACACGATAGGGTTAGGTTTATGGTTAGGGTAGGGTTAGGGTTATATCACTTTTCAGTTTTCCTGTATTCCTAATTGAGCGAGAGACACACACGAGATTCCTTTTAAAAGTAGTGCTTTGCTTTTCTGTTCTTTCGTTGGAAACTTGTTCCTGTGCTGTACAGTGCGATATATCACTTTTCAGTTTTCCTGTATTCCTAATTGAGCGAGTGACACACATGTGATTTAGTTTACAAAGTATTGCTTTGCGTTTATGTTCTTTCTTTGGAAACTTCTTCCTGTTAGGAACACGATAGGGTTAGGGTTAGGGTTAGGGTTAGGGTTAGGGTTAGGGTTAGGGTATGGTTAGGGTTAGGGTTAGGATTAGGGTTAGGGTTAGGGTAATGTTAGGGTTAGGGTTAGGGTTATGGTAGGGGGTTAGGGTTATATCACATTTCAGTTTTCCTGTTATAATAATTGAACAGGCTACACGTATGTGAATTAGTTTACAAAGTTGTGCTTTGCATTTCTCTTCTTTCGATGGAAACTTGTTTCTGTGCCATACAGTGGGAAATAACACTTTTCAGTTTTCCTGTATTCCTAATTGAGCGAGCGACACACACGTGATTCCGTTTAAAAGTAGTGCTTTGCTTTTCTGTCCTTTCGTTGGAAACTTGTTCCTGTGCTGTACAGTGCGACATATCACTTTTCAGTTTTCCTGTATTCCTAATTGAGCGAGTGACACACATGTGATTTAGTTCACAAAGTAGTGCTTTGCGTTCCTGTTCTTCTGTTGGAAACTTGTTTCTGTGCTGTACATTGTGATATAACACTTTACAGTTTTCCTGTTATAATAATTGAACGGGCGACACGTATGTGAATTAGTTTACAAAGTTGTGCTTTGCATTTCTGTTCTTTCGATGGAAACTTATTTCTGTGCCATACAGTGCGATATATCACTTTTCAGTTTTCCTGTATTCCTAATTGACCGAGTGACACACATGTGATTCATTTCACAAAGTAGTGCTTTGCGTTTCTGTTCTTCTGTTGGAAACTTGTTTCTGCGCTGTACATTGTGATATATCACTTTACAGTTTTCCTGTTATAATAATTGTACGAGCGACACGTATGTGAATTAGTTTACAAAGTTGTGCTTTGCATTTCTGTACTTTCGATGGAAACTTGTTTCTGTGCCGTACAGTGCGAAATAACACTTTTCATTTTTCCTGTATTCCTAATTGAGCGAGTGACACACATGTGATTTAGTTTACAAAGTAGTGCTTTGCGTTTCTGTTCTTTCTTTGGAAACTTCTTCCTGTTAGGAACACCATAGGGTTAGGGTTAGGGTTAGGGTTAGGGTTAGGGTTAGGGTTAGAGTAGGGTTAGGGTTAGGGTTAGGGTTATATCACTTTTCAGTTTTCCTGTTATAATAATTGAACAGGCGACACGTATGTGAATTAGTTTACAAAGTTGTGCTTTGCCTTTCTGTTCTTTCGATGGAAACTTGTTTCTATGCCGTACAGTGCGAAATAACACTTTTCAGTTTTCCTGTATTCCTAATTGAGCGAGCGACACACACGAGATTCCGTTTAAAATAGTGCTTTTCTTTTCTTTTCTTTCGTTGGAAACTTGTTCCTGTTAGGAACACGATATGGTTAGGGTTAGGGTTAGGGTTAGGGTTAGGGTTAGGGTTAGGGTATGGTTAGGGTTAGGGTTAGGGTTAGAGTTAGGGTTAGGGTAATGTTAGGGTTAGGGTTAGGGTTAGGGTAGGGGGTTAGGGTTATATCACTTTTCAGTTTTCCTGTTATAATAATTGAACAGGCGACACGTATGTGAATTAGTTTACAAAGTTGTGCTTTGCATTTCTGTTCTTTCGATGGAAACTTGTTCCTGTGCTGTACAGTGCGAAATAACACATTTCAGTTTTCCTATATTCCTAATTGAGCGAGTGACACACATGTGATTCATTTTACAAAGTATTGCTTTGCGTTTATGTTCTTTCTTTGGAAACTTCTTTCTGTTAGGAACACGATAGGGTTAGGGTTAGGGTTAGGGTTAGGGTTATATCACTTTTCAGTTTTCCTGTATTCCTAATTGAGCGAGCGACACACACGAGATTCCGTTTAAAAGTAGTGCTTTGCTTTTCTGTTCTTTCGTTGGAAACTTGTTCCTGTGCTGTACAGTGCGATATATCACTTTTCAGTTTTCCTGTATTCCTAATTGAGCGAGTGACACACATGTGATTTAGTTTACAAAGTATTGCTTTGCGTTTATGTTCTTTCTTTGGAAACTTCTTCCTGTTAGGAACACGATAGGGTTAGGGTTAAGGTTAGGGTTAGGATTAGGGTTAGGGTTAGGGTTAGGGTATGGTTAGGGTTAGGGTTAGGATTAGGGTTAGGGTTAGGGTAATGTTAGGGTTAGGGTTAGGGTTAGGGTAGGGGGTTAGGGTTATATCACTTTTCAGTTTTCCTGTTATAATAATTGAACAGGCTACACGTATGTCAATTAGTTTACAAAGTTGTGCTTTGCATTTCTGTTCTTTCGATGGAAACTTGTTTCTGTGCCATACAGTGGGAAATAACACTTTTCAGTTTTCCTGTATTCCTAATTGAGCGAGCGACACACACGTGATTCCGTTTAAAAGTAGTGCTTTGCTTTTCTGTTCTTTCGTTGGAAACTTGTTCCTGTGCTGTACAGTGCGATATATCACTTTTCAGTTTTCCTGTATTCCTAATTGAGCGAGTGACACACATGTGATTTAGTTCACAAAGTAGTGCTTTGCGTTCCTGTTTTTCTGTTGGAAAATTGTTTCTGTGCTGTACATTGTGATATAACACTTTACAGTTTTCCTGTTATAATAATTGAACGGGCGACACGTATGTGAATTAGTTTACAAAGTTGTGCTTTGCATTTCTGTTCTTTCGATGGAAAGATGTTTCTGTGCCGTACATTGCGAAATAACACTTTTCAGTTTTCCTGTATTCCTAATTGAGCGAGCGACACACACGTGATTCCGTTTAAAATTAGTGCTTTGCTTTTCTGTTCTTTCGTTGGAAACTTGTTCCTGTGCTGTACAGTGCGATATAGCACTTTTCAGTTTTCCTGTATTCCTAATTGAGCGAGTGACACACATGTGATTTAGTTCACAAAGTAGTGCTTTGCGTTCCTGTTCTTCTGTTGGAAACTTGTTTCTGCGCTATACATTGTGATATATCACTTTACAGTTTTCCTGTTATAATAATTGTACGGGCGACACGTATGTGAATTAGTTTACAAAGTTGTGCTTTGCATTTCTGTTCTTTCGATGGAAACTTGTTTCTGTGCCATACAGTGCGATATATCACTTTTCAGTTTTCCTGTATTCCTAATTGAGCGAGCAACACACACGAGATTCCGTTTAAAATAGTGCTTTTCTTTTCTTTTCTTTCGTTGGAAACTTGTTCCTGTTAGGAACACGATATGGTTAGGGTTAGGGTTAGGGTTAGGGTTAGGGTTAGGGTTAGGGTTAGGGTTAGGGTATGGTTAGGGTTAGGGTTAGGGTTAGAGTTAGGGTTAGGGTAATGTTAGGGTTAGGGTTAGGGTTAGGGTAGGGGGTTAGGGTTATATCACTTTTCAGTTTTCCTGTTATAATAATTGAACAGGCTACACGTATGTCAATTAGTTTACAAAGTTGTGCTTTGCATTTCTGTTCTTTCGATGGAAACTTGTTTCTGTGCCATACAGTGGGAAATAACACTTTTCAGTTTTCCTGTATTCCTAATTGAGCGAGCGACACACACGTGATTCCGTTTAAAAGTAGTGCTTTGCTTTTCTGTTCTTTCGTTGGAAACTTGTTCCTGTGCTGTACAGTGCGATATGTCACTTTTCAGTTTTCCTGTATTCCTAATTGAGCGAGTGACACACATGTGATTTAGTTCACAAAGTAGTGCTTTGCGTTCCTGTTTTTCTGTTGGAAAATTGTTTCTGTGCTGTACATTGTGATATAACACTTTACAGTTTTCCTGTTATAATAATTGAACGGGCGACACGTATGTGAATTAGTTTACAAAGTTGTGCTTTGCATTTCTGTTCTTTCGATGGAAAGATGTTTCTGTGCCGTACATTGCGAAATAACACTTTTCAGTTTTCCTGTATTCCTAATTGAGCGAGCGACACACACGTGATTCCGTTTAAAATTAGTGCTTTGCTTTTCTGTTCTTTCGTTGGAAACTTGTTCCTGTGCTGTACAGTGCGATATAGCACTTTTCAGTTTTCCTGTATTCCTAATTGAGCGAGTGACACACATGTGATTTAGTTCACAAAGTAGTGCTTTGCGTTCCTGTTCTTCTGTTGGAAACTTGTTTCTGCGCTATACATTGTGATATATCACTTTACAGTTTTCCTGTTATAATAATTGTACGGGCGACACGTATGTGAATTAGTTTACAAAGTTGTGCTTTGCATTTCTGTTCTTTCGATGGAAACTTGTTTCTGTGCCATACAGTGCGATATATCACTTTTCAGTTTTCCTGTATTCCTAATTGAGCGAGTGACACACATGTGATTTAGTTTACAAAGTATTGCTTTGCGTTTATGTTCTTTCTTTGGAAACTTCTTTCTGTTAGGAACACGATAGGGTTAGGTTTAGGGTTAGGGTAGGGTTAGGGTTATATCACTTTTCAGTTTTCCTGTATTCCTAA